>NW_027315790.1:3536421-3551421 GCF_026437365.1 Eucyclogobius newberryi
AATGTATATCACAGTGTATATCACAGTGTATATCACAGTGTATATCACAAGGTATATCACAGTGTATATCACAGTGTATATCACAATGTATATCACAATGTATATCACAGTGTATATCACAATGTATATCACAGTGTATATCACAATGTATATCACAATGTATATCACAGTGTATATCACAGTGTATATCACAATGTATATAGCAATGTATATCACAGTGTATATCACAATGTATATCACAATGTATATCACAATGTATATCACAGTGTATATCACAATGTATATCACAATGTATATCACAGTGTATATCACAATGTATATCACAATGTATATCACAGTGTATATCACAGTGTATATCACAGTGTATATCACAGTGTATATCACAGTGTATATCACAATGTATATCACAATGTATATCACAGTGTATATCACAGTGTATATCACAATGTATATCACAGTGTATATCACAATGTATATCACAGTGTATATCACAATGTATATCACAATGTATATCACAGTGTATATCACAATGTATATCACAATGTATATCACAATGTATATCACAATGTATATCACAATGTATATCACAGTGTATATCACAGTGTATATCACAATGTATATCACAATGTATATCACAATGTATATCACAGTGTATATCACAGTGTATATCACAGTGTATATCACAGTGTATATCACAATGTATATCACAGTGTATATCACAATGTATATCACAATGTATATCACAGTGTATATCACAATGTATATCACAATGTATATCACAATGTATATCACAGTGTATATCACAATGTATATCACAGTGTATATCACAATGTATATCACAGTGTATATCACAGTGTATATCACAGTGTATATCACAATGTATATCACAGTGTATATCACAGTGTATATCACAATGTATATCACAATGTATATCACAGTGTATATCACAATGTATATCACAGTGTATATCACAGTGTATATCACAATGTATATCACAGTGTATATCACAATGTATATCACAATGTATATCACAGTGTATATCACAGTGTATATCACAATGTAGAGCGCAGCCATGTATCACTCCTCACACACTTCTGTCAGAGAAGATGTAAAGCAGGTGGAGTAAACATCACGATGAGGTGTGATTTTGGGCCTTACAAAAATAAATTGATTTGATTTGATTTGATTTGATGAGGTGAATAAACACAATGGTGAATATTTCATGCATTTTAATTCAAAAATGATTGATATTGGGTTGACATTGCAGCACTTGGTCTGAAATCACTGGCATCAGAATGGAAAAGCAGAGAGAATTTAGATATTTAAGTATTTTTGTTTTGGTGATTGAACTAAAATAAGCCAAAAGCCCAAAAAAGACAATTGAGAGTTCCCTATGTTAAATAAATACTTAACAATGTTTTAGACCAAGAGAATCCAATAGAATTTTCTTCTTTCAGATTTATTCCAAAAGTGCCATGAAAGAATGTCCTAGTTCTTTTCATGTCACCCAGACTGGAAAATCTCCATTCTCCTGATCCTACACATGGAGACAGTGTGGTGCTGGTCTAGTATTATCCTTTATGGTGCAGTGAACTACTTACACTCCATGTTTGCCTCTGTGGTCTTTACTAGTTCCTCTACATTTGTACAAATGTGACGTCCGACTGTCCGGGCCGAGCAGCAGGTCCTGCAGTGTCCTGCAGTGTCCTCCTGTGTCCTCCTGTGTCCTCCTGTGACAAGGCTCCATTGTGGGGGCTGTGCCTATATTCATCCACAGTGATCTAATGATATGAAGTATGACACTAATTGTTCTAATGAGCTCGCGGAGTGGTCAGTGCTGGTCTGGACGTGGGGGCAGCGTGGACAGCTCACATTTACAGCGCCGTGCTTCACGTCCCAAACACAACATGGAAGTTGTTTGTCTCGCTGTCCGAACTCCACAATGGGGCTAGTGACGGAACAAGGCAGGTCTGTGCAGTTTGGCCCTTCCACTCCAGGAGCAGCGTGGGGCATGCTCACTCCGGGGGCCCCTGGAGGACTCCGGGCCTCCACTTTGTGAAAGGCAGGCTCCTACAGCTCGTGGTGACACTGCAGACATGGGGGGTTTTGTCCTGAAGCACGGTGCTGTGATCTGACACATGTCCCACACGGAGGCGGCGCACAGGCCTGACACGGGCCCTGTGATCCGGGCCCTGTGACCCGGGCCCTGTGATCGGGGCCGCTCATGTAGAAGCTGATGACCCACTTTCCCAGCGTGGCCCAGGCAGCTTCAGCAGAGCCTCAGTAACTGCTCCATTTCTAACGCCTGTCGCTCGACACAACTCCAAAGTTCAAGGTCCAGTGAGTTCCATCACTGAGTCTCCAGCCACGCCCACGTCCTCCTCATGAGTCATGACTCATGAGTCATGACTCATGAGTCATGAGTCACATCTGCTGCAGCTGCACAAAAACTCTGCAGAAAATGAAATGTGAAACGTGAACTCCTGATTCTGATCCAAACTATAGACAAATGAAACCCGTCTGTAAATAACTGTTTTTAACACATTTGCAAACATTAGGATCAAACTGAAGCAGACACAGAAAACGAGAAAGAAAAGAAGAAAAAGAGTAAGAAACAAGTCGGTGTGAAACCCTGTTTCATTGTATACTATTGTACACAGAGTACGATACCATTGTACACAGAGTACGATACCATTGTACACAGAGTACGATACCATTGTACACAGAGTACGATACCATTGTACACAGAGTACGATACCATTGTACACAGAGTACGATACCATTGTACACAGAGTACGATACGATTGTACACAGAGTACGATACCATTGTACACAGAGTACGATACCATTGTACACAGAGTACGATACCATTGTACACAGAGTACGATACCATTGTACACAGAGTACGATACCATTGTACACAGAGTACGATACCATTGTACACAGAGTACGATACCATTGTACACAGAATACGTTACAAAAGCTGAGTTTCCAGACTCGATTTGCAGATTCAGAACTCGTGGATGAGAGTGGAAACATCCTGACGATACAACAGATTTATTTCTACAAGAGTCAATATTGTCAATATTTTTTACATGTTTCCATTTATATTTGTCCCATTTTCTATCTTTAAATTCAAAGTAAAATTCAGTGTTTGCATTTTGTAAATATATTTCAGTCTAGTCCTGGATACGTCAGCTCTGTCCATGTACTTTTGTACATTCCACAGGTATCCATCTAGTATTTCCACTGTTGGAGTTTCACATCCTCTGTTGAGGACGCTCCACGCTGCATCATTGATTTCAGTTTTGTTTGAACATTAACAGCGAGTATTTCCACATGAATAATAAGTACTTTGGTTGTATAAAATATTGTGACATATTTTTCCAACCAAATTCTTTCCAGACATGAGGTTTGTGTTTTTCCATTGGGATGTTCAAGAACGTTCTCATTTTACAGCTTAAGGTTTCACTTATAACACAGTTTCCTTCATTTTAAAACATCAAACCCAAACTCCAATTAAGTCATTATTTAAAAATTAAAAATACAATACAAATAAATATTATGAATTAAATGTAAACAAGGCTAAACTCACTTTGTGCAGTAAACGTAACTACTGTACGTAACTACTGTACATAACTGCTGTACATGACTACTGTACATACCTACTGTACATAACTACTGTACATAACTACTGTACATACCTACTGTACATAACTACTGTACATAACTACTGTACATTACTGTACATAACTACTGTACATACCTACTGTACATAACTACTGTACATAACTACTGTACATAACTACTGTACATAACTACTGTACATTACTGTACATAACTACTGTACATAACTACTGTACATAACTACTGTACATAACTACTGTACATTACTGTACATAACTACTGTACATTACTGTATATAACTACTGTACATAACTACTGTACATACCTACTGTACATAACTACTGTACATAACTACTGTACATTACTGTATATAACTACTGTACATAACTACTGTACATAACTACTGTACATACCTACTGTACATAACTACTGTACATAACTACTGTATAACTACTGTATAACTACTGTACATAACTACTGTATAACTACTGTATAACTACTGTACATAACTACTGTACAACTACTGTACATAACTACTGTACATAACTACTGTACATTACTGTACATAACTACTGTATAACTACTGTACATAACTACTGTACATTACTGTACATAACTACTGTACATACCTACTGTATAACTACTGTACATTACTGTACATAACTACTGTACATAACTACTCTACAACTACTGTACATAACTACTGTACATAACTACTGTACATTACTGTACATAACTACTGTACATAACTACTCTACAACTACTGTACATAACTACTGTACATAAGTACTGTATAACTACTGCATTACTACTGTACATAACTACTGTACATAACTACTATACATAACTTTAACCCTTCATAAACACATAAACAGCTTCTGGTCATAAATGTTTACAACAGCAAAGTGACTCGTTCCTCACATCCATCACAACCACCACAGGCTCTGTCGTTCTCTATCGTTCTCCTTATCTGTCTCTCTCTCTCTCTCTCTCTCTCTCTCTCTCTCTCTCTCTCCCTCTCTGTCTCTCTGACTCTCTCTCTCTCTCATCTGCACCCGGTCCACCTCAGTGGACCGGGTGCAGATGGGTGCAGATGGGTGCAGATGGGTGCAGATAGGCACCTTTTACCTGACATGACCTGGGCAGGTTTAAATGACCAGAATTCTCACTGGGATAGGCTCCAGTCACCCGCGACCCTGAAAGGGAACAAGTGGTAGAAAATGGATGGATGGATAGTCTGGGGTAAAAGTCCCAATTGGTCCATTTTCAAATTTTGTCCGAATGTAATTTTCACAATTTTTCTGAATGGTAATCATTATCTCATTATGTACAGTATTTCACTGTTGGGCTCATGCCAAGAATATGCCAAGAATGTCAAAGTGGATCCATTGTGGAATTCTTCCACTAAAGTGAATCTTTTTATTGTTCCCTACGTTGATCCTCAGCGTTGCAGGACGCAGCAGAGCCTGTTCCACGTTCTTCTCTCTCAGGTGGGATTTCACCGGATGAAAAGCTTTGCCTTTTTTGACCACTTGCACTGGTCACTCTTTGGTCTTTGAAGAAAGAGACTTGGAGCTTGGTTGGCCCGAGGCGTGACTGAAGTTGTGGAAATTCAGTATAGTAGGGCTTGGTTTGTGGCCGGCTTGGGAGCCTGGGAGTGATGTGCACGGTGAAACTCCAGGTCTCCATAGACCTGACCCCTTTGGTTTGTGAGACCGAGAGAGACCTCTCGCTCCGGGTCTTCTCCACCGCCATGTCCGACCCGGCGCCATGTCCGACCCGGCGCCATGTCCGACCCGGCGCTGGAGCTGGAGAGGGTGCGAGATCGTGGAGCTGGAGCTGGGGGGCCTGTGCTTGTGCACACAAGGGCCGGCACCAATGCAGCCAGCCTGTATTGCCAGCCTTTTTTCTTCTTGTTTTCTATGACATTTTCCCATAACTTATGGGAATATATTAATGTCCAACACAGTCCCACCCGAATGAATCCACTTATTACCATCATTATGATGCCATGACTCATTTAGAGGGAAACGCAGCACAACCAGGCGTCGTGTCACCTTGACATTGACATTTTTATTAGAGTACAATACAGTACAGTTCAACTAATAGGCAATAACATAGTCAAGTGCAACAGAGTTATATTAATATTCTTCTTCTATCCATTTCTGGTCCACAAACTTTGAGCTTTAAGAAAAACAAAACAAAACAGTGTGTTCACTAAACAAAGCAGTTTCACCGTGACGATAAAGACACATAACTATTCACTGTAAATAAAAGAAAGAAAACAAATAATATAGAACATAGACTAAGGCAATTTAATATTAACAAAAATAAAATTCAAAACATACATACACATTTTATAAAAAATAAAATGCATTATATGCACACTCACCAAAGACAATATCCATCCTCCTTTTTTTCCTCTAGAAGACTTCAATGACTCTCAGTCTTTCTGTGCCTTTTATTTCCACCAATAAGTTCTTTTCCATCGACATGGAGGCTAATGCTGGAAGCCCAGTCTGTCCAGTGGCATTTCTGGAATACGTTTTGATTGGCTTTAAGGCCGAGAATGACAGAAGCCGTGGACACAGGGATAGTCACGGTTGTACATGTGTAGAGAGCCCCATGTCCTCGTTTTTCTGCACAAGGAAATCAAGAAGCTCAGAGGGACTTTTCCTCTCAAAATCAGTCAGAGCACACGTTACAGTCAGTTCTGTTTTTAGCGTCGAGTGTTCTGTGACTCTGTTAAACTCAAAATCATCCACGTGTGCATTAAATCCATCAGCCATAAGCACAGTCATGATCAATCTTCATGTTCCAGTAAGTGGTTAAACAGCTCCTCTAGGGCAACTCTCCTTTCAAAGACTGCAATGACCAATCTAGATGTTTATTTCTACCTCGTTGGTGCAACCTTAGGAAGACGACGCTTGCAGATGTCGTCCAGCAGATGCGTGTGCTCAGGGGATTGTGAGAAAAATGTTGCAAAGTCATTGAGGTTGACAAAGAAGACCTTGCATTCTTTAAGCTTTGAGGCTCCTTGAGTCAGTACTAAATTTAGTCGATGTGCATAGCAGTGAATGAATAAGGCGATCGGTGTCCTCTCCTTAACTTTAGCTTGCATCCCATTGAGTCCAGATGCCATGACTGCTGCGCCATCACAACACTGTGCCACTACTTTATCCAGACTACATCCATTTTCCTCCAAGAAACAGAAAATAAGATCGGCAATGTCATCAGCTCGCTTGGCGCTTGTCACATCTTCAAATCGGATCGGATCAATCGCTCCTTGACTCCTGTGTTCGACACATAATGCAGGACGAGTGAGAGCTGTGCTGCGTTTCCCACATCTGTCGTCTCGTCCACCATAACAGCAACAAAGGGGCTTTTTTAATCTCCATTTTGATCTCTTCTCACTTCAACAGGAGCATAAATTAGGTCATTTTGTATTGTGCCTGACGTCCCAATGAACACTGTGTGAGTGGACAAGTGGTTTGGTAAATGTATGTGGCTTTCAGAAAGAAAAGAAAGAAGCTAGCTCCACGTAGTGTGGAGTCTGTTTACCGAAAAACACGACACAATCAATGATTTTTCTTCACCTTTTCATTGTGCAGCTCCGTTGCCCTGCGCGCTTGTTCATTGAGCTGTAAATCCAATCCAAGCACCATTGCTTGTAAGTGCCCAGCCATACGTTGGTGTCTTGGTGCTGCCTTGGTTAGACAACTCAAGTGTGCAAAGCAAAGTAACAGACTTTGCAGCGTCGGCGTCGGACACTCGTCGGACACTCGTCGGACACTCTTCTTACAATGTCTAACTTTTCTTGAAAAGTTTGTCTTGAAAACAGCGATATAATTATATCCTCGACCAAATCCATATCTTTTCCTCCTTCCACATTGTGGGTTGAAAAAACAGCTTAGTAATACACGGATTAATTTGTTTATCAAATTCAGTTTCCTCGTTCAGAGTTTCTGATTTTCTGCATAGCCCCGCCCATAGGACCTGCTTCTCAATATTGGTGATCCAATCAAAAGACGTGCACGTGATGCACCTGCTGCACCTGATGGTGGTTGACACATCCTTTTCATTTCCATTCACTTTAAGCTACAAACACCAGCTCTGTGGAGTCTGAAGGTCAGAGGGCAGATGAAGGTCAGAGGGTAGATGAAGGTCAGAGGGCAGATGAAGGTCAGAGGGCAGATGAAGGTCAGAGGGCAGATGAAGGTCAGAGGGCAGATTTTAGATCGCTGGCAACACATGACGGCTGAAGATGATTGGATAAAAGATCTAACATAAAGACCTGCCCTCCAAATCTGAACCTGGGGCAGAAGCAGTGCAACCAAGAGGAAAGCCATGAAAGGAACTCTGGGGAATCATTTAATACATATTTGTGGGAAAATGTATTAAATATATATCTATTCTGATGTCGGTGTAATCCCTCATTGGTCCAGGCGTGTTCCATAGTAGAAAAAGCTTCGGTTGTTTCATCTGGACTCAGTTAGAAAAAATAGACGTTTCGACTCTCATCCAAGAGTCATTGTCAATAAAAGAATTTAGATCGAGAACTCCGATATTAATACTGTTCTGTGGTAAGACCCGCCCATTGGGAGGAGCCTTCCTGAAGTAGAAAGAGTTGTTTGTTTCAACAGAAACTCCCCCCTTGTATCTACCGAGCCTATTCAGAATCTTAATGGGCTATTAGAATCCTCTTTGTCTTTGTGAGACCCTGGCTCAACCACCCTGAGTACCTGATTAGCATCTAAATGTCCTTGTCCTGGTCCTCTACCTTTCCAGGGGTTCAGTATACCATTATAGATACCAGGAATGTAGTTTACTCGATCCAATGCAGTGAAGAAAGCTGTAAAGAACGTTACATAGGTGAGACGAAACAGCCTCTACACAAGAGGCTCTATCAGCACAGAAGAAATACTAGTTCAGGACCTCAGAGCGCCGTGCATCTCCATCTTGAAGCCTCTAATCACTCGTTTGAAGACGGTGAGTTGAAGGTTTTAAGCAGGAGAAAAGATGGTTTGAAAGAGGAGTCAAGGAAGCTATTTTTGTTAAAAAAGAAAGACCTTCTTTAAACAGAAATGGAGGGCTAAGATTCAATCTTCCTGGTATCTATAATGGAATACTGAACCCCTGGAAAGGTAGAGGACCAGGACAAGGACATTTAGATGCTAATCAGGTACTCAGGGTGGTTGAGCCAGGGTCTCACAAAGACAAAGAGGATTCTAATAGCCCATTAAGATTCTGAATAGGCTCGGTAGATACAAGGGGGGAGTTTCTGTTGAAACAAACAACTCTTTCTACTTCAGGAAGGCTCCGCCCAATGGGCGGGTCTTACCACAGAACAGTATTAATATCGGAGTTCTCGATCTAAATTCTTTTATTGACAATGACTCTTGGATGAGAGTCGAAACGTCTATTTTTTCTAACTGAATCCAGATGACTACAACTGAAGCTTTTTCTACTATCTATTCTGATGATGTTCAGGCCAGCAGAGAAGGCCTTGCTGGCCCTGACGGCCCATCACTAATGGATTAGGTCTGGGAGTATTTGTTGAGAAGCATTACAAATAAATCCACTCTGCAGAACGTAAGAATAAAGAACATTATACACAGAGTTTAGGTCTTACCAAACTCATTTTTATTCTTATTATTAGAGAAGAAGAAAAAAAAAATCTAAAGTGAGGGTGAGAGCCACTATGGAAACCCCAAGGTCAAGGTGGGAAACACCTCCAAAGGTGGTGGAGAACGACCGAGCCAAACGTCCTCTGGGACGTCCAGATACAGACAGAACCAACCGGACATTCTGCACGTCCGCCCCGCACATCTATCTTTGCATTCAATCTACATTCAATTCCTCATTAGACTTGTTGGATTGTAATAAAACAACTTAAAGCAGTTTAGTGTGATTCATTTGAATATATTATTAGTTGAAGTAGCAGGTTGATTCATTTGTAAAAATGTCTCATTGCTCAGGTGCAGATCCAAGGCTGTCGCCAGTTAAAACCCAAATTAAGTTACATTGCAATACACAACCTATTTGTTAGGCCTGGACATGGGACATGTTGGGTTGAAAAATAGATTCCGTGATGTGGAACCCTCCCAGGCCTCTGTAGAGGACCCACCTGCGCAGGGTGAGGAGGGATTTCATGTTTTTCTTTAATTACATATCTATTTTTATTATACATTTTAGTTGAATTCAAAGTCAGAGTTCTGAAGGATTTATTTTCTCAGATTTCTTTATGAATTAACCACAACTCAATTTGTATACAATCTCTCTTAGTGAAACGTTCTGTTAAGTCTGTTCCAGAACGTGTGACGACACAGTCCTGATCTGGGTGGTGTTTTGGCTTGTTACAGCGGAGCTGCTGGTGCCGTGTGACAGCTGCTTTCACGGGTCACGGGAGCACACTGCATGTTTGGATGGACACGTCGGTCGGGAGAAAAGGTTGTTAGCTGATGCAGAGCTGGGGCAGGAACAGCTCGACCTTTGCAAAAGCACCTGCCCTTTAGCTGGGGCAGGACAGGACCATTACAGAGAAACATGATCCCAGAGTCACGTCATGTCACTCACCTCTCCATTAAAGAAGCAGAAGATTGTGGCCACCAGCAGACCCTGAGGAAAACAAAACTATTAGAGTCATAATTGGACCCAAAATTTGATACAATATATATCACACGTTGATATGAGCCTATATGTCATTTGTATCATAATATACTCTTGGTTTTCTTGTAACTAAAGCTTGGACTTCACACTACACTGTGATTGGTTACCTCTTTCAGTCAGATGGGGGAGGGAAGCAGACCAGATGTGTAATAACATCATTATAGTGTCATTAAGCCCACTCGTAGATGTACCGACATAACACACTCATAACAATATGAAAAGTATGTGTATGCAGAGTGTTCTGACAAAGAACGCAACAGATGAAAACCGCGTCGGTCTAGAAATGATGAACTCAAAAGTCTGAAACTATGGTGAGTTGTTCATGTGTATAATCAGCATGTAATAACTAATAATAACTTATTCATCCTGCATTTATAAAAATGATTTTTATTGCTCAAAATGAGCTTTACAAATGGGATCAGGTGTCTCTAAAGTAACTCTTCATCTAAATTGTATTTATTCCTTGACAGAATTATACAGTACATCAAGAAAATATTTAAATACAGACCTGAGGCAGTATTTAATGGCAAAGGTGCTTCAACAAAGTAATGAGCAAAGGCTGTGAATACAGATGCTTTTTATTTTTGATAAATGTGTAATGAATTCAAACAACCCTCTTTTAAATTGTAATAATTGGGTATTGTTGTAGACGTTTGAGGAGAATAATGATTTTAATAAATTTTGGAATGAGGCAAAATGTGAAAAAAAGTGAAGCAATGTAAGTATTTTCTGACGTTAGGATGTAGGACTTTAGGATGTAGGACTTTAGGATGTAGGACTTTAGGATGTAGGACTTTAGGATGTAGGACTTTAGGATGTCACCAGTCCACCTAATTCCTTTCCAGAACCATTGAGCCCAATATACGAGCTGTTTACCCATTTTAAATTGAAAGATTGTGCCACAAAGCAGGGCCCTCGCTCTTATGGGCCCTCGCTCTTATGGGCCCTCACCCGCAATAATACAATCCCCAAAACCTCGGTACCGTGCCTTGCCTCCAAAGTCAGAAGCAAGTGCCTCATTCCAAAAAGACGGCTAATGGAACAGGCTTCAGAGGGAATGAGACACAATACAGTCGACACACAAATAAATCACACACGGGGACGCGACGGTCACATATGTCCTGGGGGTTGGACATAACCTAAATCGATGCTATACAGCGGTCCTTCTCAAAGAGTGTGGCGGTGGAGGCTGGACTAAAGCATACGTGTCTGCCCCAAAACACAGTGATGTTACAGGATTGTATTGGAAAGTAATGTTTTTTGCCCATATTAAACCAAATTCAGTTGTAGTCAGACTATAACAAGAGTCCGCCGAGCACTCTCGTTAAAAAACAAACCAAATCGACATATTTCTTACAACTCCTACAGTCTAATATGTAGCTGATGTGCTGGTAATAATTCAGATATAGATAATAAGTCAGATTGAAGACGTGTTGTTCTGGTTTATGATTCATATCTCTGTTATTAGGGATTCATCTAAATGAAACAAAAATAGGCACAACGTTCGACGTCTTCTGTGTCGGTATAAATAAACAAAAGGGAAAGTGTCTTTTTACAATAGCTTCAGAAATTGGTGCCATCATTCAACGTGAGTTGAAAGGATTTCCAGCCATAAGATTCATAAGATTCATATGACATGTTTGTGGAGCCAAGCTCTAACACATAATGAGAAACATTTGTGATTTCTTCAGAAACAGTAGATCTGTCATTACATCGACCCTTGCCAACATCAACATCATCATGACATCATCTGATTCTAGAATGTGAATGTAACATATTACCACTTAAAATGATGAAGCTTTTTAGACATCCATAGTTTTGTCTTTTTTTAAAAGGATTTTTGGCCCATAGGCTTTATCAGACAGGACAGCGTGGGGTAATGGGGTCTGACGGGACTGGCAACAAGAGGAAGGAATCAGGAGGAAATGCAGTCTTCTTCTTGATCGATTGTATTTTTCACGTATTCTTACAGAGAAAGCATGAGGGGGCGTGGCTCTTACCTGGTAGTGCATGAGGATGTGCATGATGTACTCGTACACCTCCCCAGCCACGCGGTTCTCTGGTCTCCAGGGAATGATGACGAACTGGATGCCCAGCAGAGGCACCAGGATGAGCGTGGCCCTCACCGCCTTCATGTACATGTTGGACTCAGCGCGGTGTGTGTCCCGGAGCTTTGTCACCAGCACCCGAATGATGTTCAGGAGGAAGAAGAGATTCACCTGCCCACAAGACCACCATGTGAGACCACCATGTGAGACAACCATGTGAGACAACCATGTGAGACAACCATGTGAGACAACCATGTGAGACAACCATGTGAGACAACCATGTGAGACAACCATGTGAGTGCAGCACCAGGGGTCACAAGACCACCATGTGAGTGCAGTACCAGGGGTCACAAGACCACCATGTGAGACCACCATGTGAGACCACCATGTGAGACAACCATGTGAGACAACCATGTGAGACAACCATGTGAGTGCAGTACCAGGGGTCACAAGACCACCATGTGAGACCACCATGTGAGACCACCATGTGAGACCACCATGTGAGTGCAGTACCAGGGGTCACAAGACCACCATGTGAGACCACCATGTGAGACAACCATGTGAGACAACCATGTGAGACAACCATGTGAGTGCAGTACCAGGGGTCACAAGACCACCATGTGAGTGCAGTACCAGGGGTCACAAGACCACCATGTGAGACCACCATGTGAGACCACCATGTGAGACCACCATGTGAGTGCAGTACCAGGGGTCACAAGACCACCATGTGAGACCACCATGTGAGACCACCATGTGAGACCACCATGTGAGTGCAGTACCAGGGGTCACAAGACCACCATGTGAGACCACCATGTGAGACCACCATGTGAGACCACCATGTGAGTGCAGTACCAGGGGTCACAAGACCACCATGTGAGTGCAGTACCAGGGGTCACAAGACCACCATGTGAGACCACCATGTGAGACCACCATGTGAGACCACCATGTGAGTGCAGTACCAGGGGTCAGGGATGTGATCGGCGACATTATTGAATTGTGATCAGATTTGATAAAACAGTGTTGTAATATTGACCTGAGAATAGTATAAAATGCATTGAAACTAGACATAATTTACTTTAGAGTAGGTCATATTTTTATTTGTGCCACTTCTTGAACACATTTAAAGGTGCCATAACGTGCTTTTTTTCACGTTTGGTAGTCTATCCTAAGTGTATCATTGATAATAATAAGGGTTGTGCAACACCCTTAACATAATAGTTAAGAAATATCACCCAGACCTTGGACCCCCTCACCAACCCGGAAATGCAGACGGCTTGGTTTGATATTCGCCCCCACCCTTGTGAAGAGCCATCTGGCTCCCCCGCCCAACCCGTGACGTAGTCTCAGAGCGTGTGTGTGCCCCGCCCACCCGTGACGTAGTCTCAGAGCGTGTGTGCCCCGCCCAACCCGTGACGTAGTCTCAGAGCGTGTGTGTGCCCCGCCCACCCGTGACGTAGTCTCAGAGCGTGTGTGCCCCGCCCAACCCGTGACGTAGTCTCAGAGCGCGTGTGTGCCCCGCCCAACCCGTGACGTAGTCTCAGAGCGTGTGTGTGCCCCGCCCACCCGTGACGTAGTCTCAGAGCGTGTGTGCCCCGCCCAACCCGTGACGTAGTCTCAGAGCGCGTGTGTGCCCCGCCCACCCGTGACGTAGCCCCACAGCTGTCTGCTCCGCTCTGCGCCGCTCCGCGCCAGTGAGTGAGAAACGATAGAACTTCAGATCAACACTACTTTGAGCCAAAATAAATCTGGTGTTTATTCTACAGCGTGTGCAGAACAGATATATCTATAGATCTATAGATGGACATAAGTCTTATGTCCATCGCGCTCTTATTTCCTGGTTTTTCGGTATCGGATAGAACTTCTCTCTGTTTATTTTCCCGGTTGCTGCATCGACTGCCACATAAACCTTCACCATTGTGATAATAGTAAAGAGAGCGATATCATTAATGAAGTTTTGGGCCTCTTTGAGCCGTGTTTCATTGTAAATCGAAGCAGAAAAACTCCGGGGCTTGTATTGGGAGACGAGCCTGCAGCAGCGCGGAGCCGGGGGGAAGGGGGCGGGAGGCGGTCGGTTGAGGGGGGATGGTGACGCGGTCTGTGGTTATGACGCGGTCCTGTGAACACCCCTCGTCAGTTTGGAGATTGGAGGAAAGGAGATAGTCTGTAATATAGCTAAACACTGCGGGAATCAATCAAAAAAACACTCTGGGACATATATGAAGCACAAATAGCAATGTAAGACGGTTAAAAGCTCTGAAAAGTCGATTTTGCATTTTATGGGACCTTTAAGATCATTTAGATATTGTTAAAGAGGAGGTAAAATGCTAAATCAACTTTGTGGAGATTTCTACCATGTCATAATGTTGTCTCCTCATCAAAAACATGTTTAAGTTGTTTTAAGTGTGATTGATGCATGTTTGGGTGATCTTAGCTCTCTCGGGCACCGTTCTTATCAGCTTCTTATTGAATATGTTTCCAGGCAGAAAGTGCATTTGGAAAAGTGGCTAGAGTTTGTTTTTGGTGGTTTTTGGTGATAGGCCACAACGGACAAAGTGTGCTTTGTTTGTTTTCAAAGATTTTTTTGGCTTTAGGCCTTGACAGGATTGTAAGGGAGAAAAGCGAGACTGGGGAATGTCATGCAGTCAATTCTTGAGAG
>NW_027315790.1:3563921-3573921 GCF_026437365.1 Eucyclogobius newberryi
TTTATTGGACAATATTCATCCGCCTCATCAAGAGAGATGGTTGTAGCTCAAGCTCATTTCCACCTATAGTGCCACTGAGGGGAAGAGCCTATTGTACATGTTTTAGTGGAGGGACAAACCTACAGGGGGAACATGCAAAGTAAGTATTGCAGTTTAAATCTGAATGCTTGCTTGTCTTCTCTTCCACCTCCTCCTTTCTAGCACAGTACCAGTGTGAAGGACTGACCGCTGTCTATGTGTCCACTGTGAAAGGTCAGGAGACTGTCCAGAGACGGTTGACCACACACCAGTGATGTATGAGCACCATTAAACCGGAGAGCACGAGAGTCAGTGGTGGATATACATTACACAGTCATAAATCAGACAGGAGGGGAGTTCCTTCTGTCAGCCAATCACAACGTGCTTCCTTTGTCTTTAGACCAATCACCAAACGAGCCGATTCACCTGCATTCTTATTGAATTTGATGGAGGACAGAGGACTAGTTTTCTCAGTGGGATTAACTGTTTTTAAAATAAATATTCAAATGATCCAAAACTGCTGCAGAGTAAATAGCTACATTTCATCCACATTTCACATGAAACTCAATTAAAGTCAATTAATACACAAAAGACATTGAGCATTAAACCTTATAAACAGCAGACATATAGTGTATCAGACATCACAGAAACGATTTACAGTAACAACAACAATTAGAAGTTGAAAGATCATCATCTGTGGGAGCAGGACTGGTCCTGCATCTTTTAACATCGCAGCATTGTTCAAGTGCTAAAATTGGATTATTGGCTGTTCATAAGAGCATTGGAACATGGCGTGAAGGACGAGACAGAACAAGGGCAGACTGTATCACGTGGAGCAGTACACAAGTGGACAGTTGTCTACAAATGGAACCACCGCGCGGGTTCAACAAAGCTCTGGACTGGCCCACCATCAAGTCCAACGACAGGGACGCTCTCCAAGCTTTTGGCCTCCACCTTACAGGATGTCACCATGCAACTAATGACGTGGAGTTTATGGAGGGATTGGATAACACAGCCAAAGTGTGCAATCATCACGTGTGACCTGTGACAGTCACACGAGTCACAAGAGTCACACGAGTCACACGAGTCACACGAGTCACAAGAGTCACACGAGTCACACGAGTCACACGAGTCACACGAGTCACAAGAGTCACACGAGTCACACGAGTCACACGAGTCACAAGAGTCACACGAGTCACACGAGTCACAAGAGTCACACGAGTCACACGAGTCACAAGAGTCACACGAGTCACACGAGTCACACGAGTCACACGAGTCACACGAGTCACACGAGTCACAAGAGTCACACGAGTCACACGAGTCACAAGAGTCACACGAGTCACACGAGTCACACGAGTCACACGAGTCACAAGAGTCACACGAGTCACACGAGTCACAAGAGTCACACGAGTCACACGAGTCACACGAGTCACACGAGTCACACGAGTCACACGAGTCACACGAGTCACACGAGTCACACGAGTCACACGAGTCACAAGAGTCACACGAGTCACACGAGTCACACGAGTCACACGAGTCACACGAGTCACACGAGTCACACGAGTCACACGAGTCACACGAGTCACAAGAGTCACACGAGTCACACGAGTCACAAGAGTCACACGAGTCACACGAGTCACACGAGTCACACGAGTCACAAGAGTCACACGAGTCACACGAGTCACAAGAGTCACACGAGTCACACGAGTCACAAGAGTCACACGAGTCACACGAGTCACACGAGTCACACGAGTCACACGAGTCACAAGAGTCACACGAGTCACACGAGTCACAAGAGTCACACGAGTCACACGAGTCACACGAGTCACACGAGTCACAAGAGTCACACGAGTCACACGAGTCACAAGAGTCACACGAGTCACACGAGTCACACGAGTCACAAGAGTCACACGAGTCACACGAGTCACACGAGTCACACGAGTCACACGAGTCACAAGAGTCACACGAGTCACAAGAGTCACACGAGTCACACGAGTCACAAGAGTCACACGAGTCACACGAGTCACACGAGTCACAAGAGTCACACGAGTCACACGAGTCACAAGAGTCACACGAGTCACACGAGTCACACGAGTCACAAGAGTCACACGAGTCACACGAGTCACAAGAGTCACACGAGTCACACGAGTCACACGAGTCACAAGAGTCACACGAGTCACACGAGTCACACGAGTCACAAGAGTCACACGAGTCACACGAGTCACACGAGTCACAAGAGTCACAAGAGTCACACGAGTCACAAGAGTCACAAGAGTCACACGAGTCACACGAGTCACAAGAGTCACACGAGTCAAACGAGTCACACGAGTCACACGAGTCACAAGAGTCACACGAGTCAGAAGAGTCACACGAGTCACACAAGAGTCACACGAGTCACACGAGTCACAAGAGTCACAAGAGTCACACGAGTCACAAGAGTCACACGAGTCACACGAGTCACACGAGTCACAAGAGTCACAAGAGTCACACGAGTCACAAGAGTCACACGAGTCACACGAGTCACACGAGTCACACGAGTCACAAGAGTCACACGAGTCACAAGAGTCACACGAGTCACACGAGTCACACGAGTCACAAGAGTCACACGAGTCACACGAGTCACACGAGTCACAAGAGTCACACGAGTCACACGAGTCACACGAGTCACAAGAGTCACACGAGTCACACGAGTCACACGAGTCACACGAGTCACACGAGTCACAAGAGTCACACGAGTCACACGAGTCACACGAGTCACAAGAGTCACACGAGTCACACGAGTCACAAGAGTCACACGAGTCACACGAGTCACACGAGTCACAAGAGTCACACGAGTCACACGAGTCACAAGAGTCACACGAGTCACACGAGTCACACGAGTCACACGAGTCACAAGAGTCACACGAGTCACACGAGTCACAAGAGTCACACGAGTCACACGAGTCACACGAGTCACAAGAGTCACACGAGTCACACGAGTCACACGAGTCACACGAGTCACACGAGTCACAAGAGTCACAAGAGTCACACGAGTCACAAGAGTCACAAGAGTCACACGAGTCACACGAGTCACAAGAGTCACACGAGTCAAACGAGTCACACGAGTCACACGAGTCACAAGAGTCACACGAGTCAGAAGAGTCACACGAGTCACACAAGAGTCACACGAGTCACACGAGTCACAAGAGTCACAAGAGTCACACGAGTCACAAGAGTCACACGAGTCACAAGAGTCACACGAGTCACAAGAGTCACACGAGTCACAAGAGTCACACGAGTCACAAGAGTCACACGAGTCACACGAGTCACACGAGTCACAAGAGTCACACGAGTCACACGAGTCACACGAGTCACACGAGTCACACGAGTCACAAGAGTCACACGAGTCACAAGAGTCACAAGAGTCACACGAGTCACACGAGTCACACGAGTCACACGAGTCTCAAGAGTCACACGAGTCACACGAGTCACAAGAGTCACACGAGTCACACGAGTCACACGAGTCACACGAGTCACAAGAGTCACACGAGTCACACGAGTCACACGAGTCACAAGAGTCACACGAGTCACACGAGTCACACGAGTCACAAGAGTCACACGAGTCACACGAGTCACAAGAGTCACACGAGTCACAAGAGTCACACGAGTCACACGAGTCACACGAGTCACACGAGTCTCAAGAGTCACACGAGTCACACGAGTCACAAGAGTCACACGAGTCACACGAGTCACACGAGTCACACGAGTCACAAGAGTCACACGAGTCACACGAGTCACACGAGTCACAAGAGTCACACGAGTCACACGAGTCACACGAGTCACAAGAGTCACACGAGTCACACGAGTCACACGAGTCACACGAGTCACACGAGTCACACGAGTCACAAGAGTCACACGAGTCACACGAGTCACACGAGTCACAAGAGTCACACGAGTCACACGAGTCACACGAGTCACACGAGTCACACGAGTCACACGAGTCACAAGAGTCACACGAGTCACACGAGTCACAAGAGTCACACGAGTCACACGAGTCACAAGAGTCACACGAGTCACACGAGTCACACGAGTCACACGAGTCACAAGAGTCACACGAGTCACACGAGTCACAAGAGTCACACGAGTCACACGAGTCACACGAGTCACACGAGTCACAAGAGTCACACGAGTCACACGAGTCACAAGAGTCACACGAGTCACACGAGTCACACGAGTCACAAGAGTCACACGAGTCACACGAGTCACACGAGTCACACGAGTCACACGAGTCACAAGAGTCACACGAGTCACACGAGTCACACGAGTCACAAGAGTCACACGAGTCACACGAGTCACAAGAGTCACACGAGTCACACGAGTCACACGAGTCACAAGAGTCACACAAGTCACACGAGTCACAAGAGTCACACGAGTCACACGAGTCACACGAGTCACACGAGTCACAAGAGTCACACGAGTCACACGAGTCACAAGAGTCACACGAGTCACACGAGTCACACGAGTCACACGAGTCACAAGAGTCACACGAGTCACACGAGTCACACGAGTCACACGAGTCACACGAGTCACAAGAGTCACAAGAGTCACACGAGTCACAAGAGTCACAAGAGTCACACGAGTCACACGAGTCACAAGAGTCACACGAGTCAAACGAGTCACACGAGTCACACGAGTCACAAGAGTCACACGAGTCAGAAGAGTCACACGAGTCACACAAGAGTCACACGAGTCACACGAGTCACAAGAGTCACAAGAGTCACACGAGTCACAAGAGTCACACGAGTCACAAGAGTCACACGAGTCACAAGAGTCACACGAGTCACACGAGTCACAAGAGTCACACGAGTCACAAGAGTCACACGAGTCACAAGAGTCACACGAGTCACACGAGTCACACGAGTCACACGAGTCACAAGAGTCACAAGAGTCACACGAGTCAGAAGAGTCACACGAGTCACACAAGAGTCACACGAGTCACATGAGTCACAAGAGTCACAAGAGTCACACGAGTCACACGAGTCACAAGAGTCACAAGAGTCACACGAGTCAGAAGAGTCACAAGAGTCACACGAGTTACACGAGTCACAAGAGTCACACGAGTCACACGAGTCACAAGAGTACGTGAACAAGTGGCCCGACCGTCAGCAAGTGTCTACCTCCAAGATTGATGCAAAGATAGGTCTTCTTATTGGAACCAACAATAGCTATTGAACCTTGGCGGATTATTGCATTACATACGGTGGTCCAACGTTGTGAAGACGAGGCTCAGCTGTACTATCAGTAAAACTTCAGAGGTCACGCTTCTCAAAGTTCAAGATACAGGTTTTAGCACATGGCATTTCAGGACTCAGCAGTTCCAGAACGACTTCCCTGAGAGAAGAGAGAAATGTGGAGAGAAGACATGCAGTTTCTTGACAAAGAAACCTAGTCAGCCATATGGATGGACACGGCAGTATTGTCCTGCCACTGCCGAACAAACATGTACAATTGTTTAATAATTGCAAAGTAGCAGAGCAGCGTGCTTTAAACTAAAAGCTTCAGTTGTAGTCATCTGGACTCAGTTTGAAAAAATAGACGTTTCGACTCTCATCCAAGAGTCATTGTCAATAAAATAATTTAGGTCGAGAACTCCGATATTTGTACTATTCTGTGGTAAGTCCAGCCCATTGGGAGGAGCCTTCCTGAAGAGGAAAGAGTTGTTTGTTACAACAAAAACTTACCCTCTTGGTATCTAACAAGCCTATTCAACCCTTTAATGGGCTATTAGTCTCCCCTTTGTCTTTGTGAGACCCTGGCTCAACGACCCTGAGTACCTGATTAACATCTAAATGTCCTGGTACTGGTCCTCTACCTCTCCAGAGGTTCAGGATCCCAGTGTACACTACAGGAAGATTGAATCTTAGTCCTCGTTTCTGTTTAAAGAAGGTTTTTCTTTTTTAACAAAAATAGCTTCCTTGACTCCTCTTTCAAACCATCTTTTCTCCTGCTTAAAACCTTCACATCACCGTCTTCAAACGGGTGATTAGAGGCTTCAAGATGGAGATGCACGGCACTCTGAGGTCCTGAACTAGTATTTCTTCTGTGCTGATAAAGCCTCTTGTGTAGAGGCTGTTTCGTCTCACCTATGTAACGTTCTTTACAGCTTTCTTCACTGCATTGGATCGAGTAAACTACATTGCTCTGTTTTTGAGTCGGCAACTTGTCCTTAGGGTGAACCAGTTTTTGTCTTAAAGTGTTTCCTGGTTTAAAATAAACAGGGACTTCGTGTTGTCTAAAAAATTCTCTGTGACTATTCTCTGTTGTCTTCAGCGCCCCGCTTGGGCTCTTAACAAAGTGAAGAGAACCAAAAAGCAGGACAAAAGGTAGAAAAGGGAAACAGAACCATGAAGAAATGGTGTATTTATCCCTTTTGTCTCAGGACTGTCAGAAAAACTGCAAATGATTCTTAGACAACACAACATTTCTGTTTATTTTAAACCAGGAAACACTTTACGACAAAAAACTGGTTCATCCTAAGAACAAGATGACACAAAAACAGAGCCAGGTTGTGTCTTCTATCTAATGCAGTGAAGACAATTGTAGAGCGGAGCATTGCCAAGACCCTCGCGATACGATACGTATCCCTACACTTGTATATTCTAATACAATTCCCTCATTACGATATGTATCCCGATACATTTTTGAAAAAAGGTTCTTAAAAATTTACCAGATGGGTTTGTTTTTAATGTATGAAATTTCATGTTTATCCACAAAACACTTCTTTATAAAGCCATTCTGCTCTAATAACTTCATACATGCAACTGATCCAAATAGAAATATAAAGAACACATTCTAGTAAAGTATTGCATTTTTCTGCATGAGCTGAACCTGCTGTAGCAGCATCTTCTGCACAGATCAGCTTCTGATCAGGTCCACAGCTCCTTCTCCCCTCCAGAGGAGCTTCTGATCAGGTCCACAGCTCCTTCTCACCTCGACCAGAGGAGCTTCTGATCAGGTCCACAGCTCCTTCTCACCTCGACAGAGGAGCTTCTGATCAGGTCCACAGCTCCTTCTCACCTCGACCAGAGGGAGGAGCTTCTGATCAGGTCCACAGCTCCTTCTCCCCTCGACCAGAGGAGCTTCTGATCAGGTCCACAGCTCCTTCTCACCTCGACCAGAGGAGCTTCTGATCAGGTCCACAGCTCCTTCTCACCTCCAGAGGAGCTTCTGATCAGGTCCACAGCTCCTTCTCACCTCGACCAGAGGAGCTTCTGATCAGGTCCACAGCTCCTTCTCACCTCGACAGAGGAGCTTCTGATCAGGTCCACAGCTCCTTCTCACCTCGACCAGAGGGAGGAGCTTCTGATCAGGTCCACAGCTCCTTCTCCCCTCGACCAGAGGAGCTTCTGATCAGGTCCACAGCTCCTTCTCACCTCGACCAGAGGAGCTTCTGATCAGGTCCACAGCTCCTTCTCACCTCCAGAGGAGCTTCTGATCAGGTCCACAGCTCCTTCTCACCTCGACCAGAGGGAGGAGCTTCTGATCAGGTCCACAGCTCCTTCTCACCTCGACCAGAGGAGCTTCTGATCAGGTCCACAGCTCCTTCTCCCCTCGACAGAGGAGCTTCTGATCAGGTCCACAGCTCCTTCTCCCCTCGACCAGAGGAGCTTCTGATCAGGTCCACAGCTCCTTCTCACCTCCAGAGGAGCTTCTGATCAGGTCCACAGCTCCTTCTCCCCTCGACCAGAGGAGCTTCTGATCAGGTCCACAGCTCCTTCTCCCCTCGACAGAGGAGCTTCTGATCAGGTCCACAGCTCCTTCTCCCCTCGACCAGAGGAGCTTCTGATCAGGTCCACAGCTCCTTCTCCCCTCGACAGAGGAGCTTCTGATCAGGTCCACAGCTCCTTCTCACCTCGACCAGAGGAGCTTCTGATCAGGTCCACAGCTCCTTGGTTTGTTTGCTTATTAGACGCATTATATGATCACATCTTCGCTGACATATACTACAGCACTCAAAGCCTTATATTTGGGTTATTTGGGTCTTAAGTGTGTTGTGATTATGGGCCTCTCTGAGAGCTCTGGCTTACAATGGTTTGAGAGGCAAAATTGTTTTCTATGTAATTCAGACTTATGTTATTTTTGGCTGAGAAAAAACACTGCACGGAATTACTGTTTCAGCCACACAATAAATCCATCAATTCAGTCACATTATAAGCAAACATTGGAGGAATTACGCCCGTGCTCTTCTTCAACCTTTTCTTTGACTTTCAACAAATCCATTATACTCTCCTTTCAATATGCCAGTGAGCTTTTGGCTGTAGAATGGGAAAAGCAATTATTTGAATGCCTTGGAGACGGTTAATGATCGTTATTGATAGTTTCTTGCTGTAGCTTGAATTTGCAGATGTGATTCTTATTCTTGGAGCAGAGTTTGTGCTGTCGGTTCATTTGAAATGTCCGGGAGGTGCACCGGACCGTTCTCTCTCTCTCTCTCCGGCTCCTCCACATGGATGTGTTGACCCTGCGACGAGGTGGCCACGGTCCAGGGTGCACCCCGCCTAAGGCCCCAAGTCACTGGGATAGGCTCCAGTCACCCACGACCCCCGAAAGGGAACAAGCGGTAGGACGACAAATTATAGTGTTTTCTTTAATATTACGTTGTGGTCTTTGACGTGGACAGGTTAAAGTGTAATATTGTGGAGAATGTACTGTATATATATAATTCCATTAAATCATTATATGTATTTTGGGTGAATTAAAGGACATATATTATGCTAAATTTGGAGCTTTTAACAATATTCTAACATTGTTCCCTCATTAAACACGCTTCATTCACTCTTTTTCTCAGTCTGTGACGTGGATCTGAGAATCTTCTCTCATATATTTTAAGTCCATAAATCATCTCCAGACGTGTTCATTTATAGATGTATAATTGTGTATCAAGATAACATCTCACTTTCATCCAGGTGAGATCCTTTTCCACCCGATAAACCCAAGTCATTAGTCTTAATGATCAATCAAATTAGTCTTGATTTTCTTCTCTAAACCTGATCATACATTTCTACTATAATATGTCATTTTATTTTGAAGTCAGAGGTCTCCATCACCTCCATCTCCACCGCACTGCAGTCTCCATCACCTCCACCGCTCTCCAGTCTCCATCACCTCCACCGCACTCCAACCTCCACCGCACTCCAGTCTCCATCACCTCCACCGCTCTCCAGTCTCCATCACCTCCACCGCACTCCAACCTCCACCGCACTCCAGTCTCCATCACCTCCACCGCTCTCCAGTCTACATCACCTTAATCTCCACCGCACTGCAGTCTCCATCACCTCCACCGCTCTCCAGTCTCCATCACCTCCACCGCACTCCAACCTCCACCGCACTCCAGTCTCCATCACCTCCACCGCACTCCAACCTCCACCGCACTCCAGTCTCCATCACCTCCACCGCACTCCAGTCTCCATCACCTCCACCGCACTCCAGTCTCCATAACCTCCACCGCGCTCCAGTCTCCATCACCTCCACCGCACTCCAACCTCCACCGCACTCCAGTCTCCATCACCTCCACCGTGCTCCAGTCTCCATCACCTTAATCTCCACCGCACTGCAGTCTCCATCACCTCCACCGCTCTCCAGTCTCCATCACCTCCACCGCACTCCAACCTCCACCGCACTCCAGTCTCCATCACCTCCACCGCACTCCAGTCTCCATAACCTCCACCGCGCTCCAGTCTCCATCACCTCCACCGCACTCCAACCTCCACCGCACTCCAGTCTCCATCACCTCCACCGCACTCCGGTCTCCATCACCTCCACCGCGCTCCAGTCTACATCACCTCCACCGCACTCCAGTCTACATCACCTCCACCTCCACCGCACTCCAGTCTACATCACCTCCACCGCACTCCAACCTCCACCGCACTCCAGTCTCCATCACCTCCACCGCACTCCAGTCTCCATAACCTCCACCGCACTCCAGTCTACATCACCTCCACCG
>NW_027315790.1:3578921-3601421 GCF_026437365.1 Eucyclogobius newberryi
ACCTGGATGATTCTTTGCTGAACCTATATGAACTTTCATTCACTCATTTTATACCGCTTTTTCCCAATAGGGGTTGCGGGTGTCTGGAGCCTATCCCAGTGACTTTGGGCCTTAGGCAGGGTACACCCTGGATAGTGGCCAACTCGTTGCAGAGCCAACACAGAGACAACCATTCACTCTCACTTCATTCTCACATTATTTCACTAGACTCCATCCAGAGAGATCATGTGATGTTGGTCTGGCCCAGGAATCGAACCCATGATCTCCTTCTTGGGAGAGACAAGAGTGTTAACCGCTCTGCCACTTGTTAAATGTGTTAAATCTGCTTGTCTCTGGCTGTTGTTGTTCTGCAGGATGGTGTTACACTTATTTATCTTGCATTTAACAGAAAAAAAGGATGTCTATTTTTATCAAAATATCCTGCTAAGGCCCATCTATTTCCACTCATACTTTCTGTAATTTTCCAAAGGAAAAAGGAGTATTAATAAAGTATACTTTGAACATGACATTTCAGATGTATACGTTCTGCCAAAACTATTGAACTTATGCAATATATAAATATACATAATTGTTGATTTAATTTAGTACCATACTGAACATACTGAAGAACATTCCAGGCAAAGTAAAAGCATCTCCATGGAGACGGCAGATGGCAGACCCTCCACATCGTGCACTTTCAAACCTTGACTTCAGCGTTGTACCATTAGAATTCAAGAATTCCGTGTGGACAGTGGTAAAAACAAACTGCTGAGAGAACATCTGGAACTAATTGCAGTAATATATTTACTGACTGGAGACACGAGCAGTCCTCCTCCCAGAGTGCACTGGGGCTCTGGTTCTCTGCTTTAAGGTTGCTCATTGGTCCTTTTGTGCAGAGACTGTTCTGGTGCACACGTGAGTTATGAGCTCCTGCTGCTGTGTGTGTCTTTAGAAGGAGACGCTTGAAGTGGAGCTGAGCAGGTCACTGTGACTCCCCAGCGTTCAAGCAGAAGCTGGGGCTGAAAAAGAGCGCTGAGGACGAGGAGGAGGACGAGGAGGACGTGTACCTGGCACAGCTCTGTTCCACTCTAACTCACTGCATGACTGAAGCCTGCTCTGGAACAACAAGCGGCAGGCTCCAGCAGGCAAAAGGCTCCACTGGCTTTTCTATCGTCCTGCTCCTGTAGCTCCTCTGACCACTCCTTCCCAGTGCCCGTCTGTAAAGTAACGTTTCCCGCTCTGTAGAGAATTATTTAACACTTTGGGGGCTGAGCATAAAAACCTTTTACAGAACAAAACCCAAACTCCAATGAAGTACACATTTTTGACATATTTTAAGGCCATATTGGAGCATTTAAGCGTCTTGGGGGACTAGATGACCCTAATTTGACCTATAAAAGAATAAGGTACACATCATTGTCCCCGTATGGAATTTTGTACCCTGCATTTGACCCATCCCTCAACACTGCTGGGGCATCTGCTCAGGAGCAGTGATCGCTGCAGTGCAGCGCTTGGGGACCCATCTCCTGACCAGGCGTGGTCAGGAACCGTAGCTGAAAGATTTGACCTATTATACATGTTTTGGGTTGATGGGGGGAAATCCACCCAGACACCAAACTTGCACAGAAAGGCCCCATTGGGCCCGGGAGTCAAACCCGACCTTCAGCTGTGAGACGAGAGTGCAAGCCACTCTGCCAACAAGGAGGGGCCGAAGAGGGGCCGAGGAGGGGCCCCGAAGGCTTTATTAGACACGAAAGGTGAGCGTGAAATGGGGCATGAGAGAGAAGGTCAGGAGTTGAGCTCACGACACTGCAGCATATGCTCTGTGCCTTTAACCACTGGACCACTGGGCAGCACTAAACCTGGGCAGACCTGTGTGAGTGATCCTGACCCCATCCTCCACTGCTTTCTCCTATTTAGAAATGAACCCCATGTTGGCACTGGCTAACAAGCTAATCATTTTGTGAATTTTGAACCATTTTAAAGAGCGTTTCCCCCTGTGAGATCAGGATATTAATCTCACCCCTTATTTTTCTATTTGTTTATTTTTGGCCAAGGCGACAGCAATAACTCCGCCCCGCTCAAAACTGCCTTCATCGCATCCCAGAGAACTGTCCATCATTCCTCTACAAACGTCTCAATGTCCTGGGTCATATTCTTTACATTGAGTACACGAGCATTAAATCTCAAGCATTAAGTGTGTTTTTCATTTCTTTTCCAGATCTACAATGATGTAAATAGGAGCATTCTCACTTCAGTCTATTGGACCCATGTCTGTGTCATTTTGGACCTAAAAGTAGTCTATTCGAGTTCTTCTGTCGTTTGAAAAAGGTGTATATTGGCGGACATGAAGATTCATCTCTCTCCAGATATCGATCAACCCTACGTCATGTATACATTTACGAAATGTATTATTTCTAGATTTACCAGTACTTTGTGAGCTTTAGACATCCAATGTCGGCTGAACATAGGATTAACCCCAAAAACAAGTGTCTTCACTTCCTGGAGGACCATATACACTTAAAGTACATACAATTCCATACATCTTTATCTTTGTGTTCATCTGTTTACAGGCAATTCAGCTGGAGATCACTATGGCCACGCCCATCTTTTGTTTGCCCCTGTATAAGGAATAGTAAAGTCTGTTATAACCAAATGTATTTAATTTTTAATGTTCTAAGTTGTTTAAATTGGTTTCTTGTAGGTATATACTGTATATTTTCTCTTTTCTCATCTTTGACTGCTTAACTGGACCCAATATGTCATTAGCATCAAACAATGATCAGAACCTTTCAGATGCCATTGTCCCCAGGTCATTTTCAGTGAAATAAATGAAAATAAATGGGAGAGAATGTCAGAGCGGATCCTGTTTTAAAACGCCTCTTCTGCTGAAGTGAATCTTATTTTCTCATTCACGTTGATCGTCAGCGTTGCAGGATAAAGCAGAGCGTATTCCACATTCTCCTCTCTCAGGCAGGATTTCATCAGATCAAAAGATTTGTGTTTATTGACCACTTGCCCTGAGTAGTCAATAAAGTAAGAGACTTGGGGCTTTGTTGATCGGGTTTGGCCAGCGGCGAGATGACTGATGCAGTCATGACACGCTGCATCAGTGATGACATCACTGAAGAACGTCCCTATAACAGGAGCAACGAGCCATCTTTATTTTCACAGCTTTTGTTGTAAGTTTGAGATATTGGGGGATCCTTCAAAACAAGCACCTGGTTTGTCAATTCTGCCACTTTGGTTTGTAAAGTAGAGACAGTGTCCCTCAGGTCAGAGACCTCCTCCTCGGCCGCCGCAGCCCGTGTGTCCAGCTCGCCATTCTTGGATTTCAAATCACACATTCCCACCAGGGCCACATCTATCTTTGCATCCACTGTTCGGAATCCGACCGTAATGGCACGTGATGATAGCGCGTGATGATAGCACGTGGTGATAGCACGTGGTGATGGCACGTGGTGATGGCACGTGGTGATAGCACGTGGTGATAGCACGTGGTGATAGCACGTGGTGATGGCACGTGGTGATAGCACGTGGTGATAGCACGTGGTGATGGCACGTGGTGATGGCACGTGGTGATAGCACGTGGTGATAGCACGTGGTGATGGCACGTGGTGATGGCACGTGGTGATAGCACGTGATGATAGCGCGTGGTGATAGCACGTGGTGATGGCACGTGGTGATAGCACGTGGTGATAGCACGTGGTGATAGCACGTGGTGATGGCACGTGGTGATAGCGCGTGATGATAGCGCGTGGTGATAGCACGTGGTGATGGCACGTGGTGATAGCACGTGGTGATAGCACGTGGTGATGGCACGTGGTGATAGCACGTGGTGATGGCACGTGGTGATAGCACGTGATGATAGCGCGTGGTGATAGCACGTGGTGATGGCACGTGGTGATAGCACGTGGTGATAGCACGTGGTGATAGCACGTGGTGATAGCACGTGGTGATAGCACGTGGTGATAGCACGTGGTGATAGCACGTGGTCATAGCACGTGGTGATAGCACGTGGTGATAGCACGTGATGATAGCACGTGGTGATAGCACGTGGTGATAGCACGTGGTGATGGCACGTGGTGATAGCACGTGGTGATGGCACGTGGTGATAGCACGTGATGATAGCGCTTGATGATAGCACGTGGTGATAGCACGTGGTGATAGCACGTGGTGATAGCACTTGGTGATAGCACGTGGTGATAGCACGTGATGATAGCACGTGGTGATAGCACGTGATGATAGCACGTGGTGATAGCACGTGTTGATAGCACGTGGTGATAGCACGTGGTGATAGCACGTGGTGATAGCACGTGATGATAGCACGTGGTGATAGCACGTGGTGATAGCACGTGGTGATAGCACGTGATGATAGCACGTGGTGATAGCACGTGGCATTTTTCCTCTTATTTTTTTAGACATGTTTTCAAAATAAGTGTCCAGTTTCCTCATATGTCTGCTATATCAGGTCTACCCAGGTGAACTCGTAATAAAGAAGGATTATTCCACGGGTACGACCACAGCCAGAGAGACACGTCCGGTCAAAACCGCCATCATCCAATTAGAACTTTCAAGGGAAATAATATCTAAATTAAAGAAATATATCAACTATTTGGACAGCCACTCTACAGATTACATTTAAAATAAATGAGAATAAGAGGGTAATTTTATTTTGACCGACAAAGAATGGGAATGTGTACTCTCAGTGGAGAACCACAAATGTTTGGGGGGTATTCTGTACGCAAATGTTTCATATTTCTTCAAATACCCAGTCAAATTGCACATTATTTCCAAGGAAATGCTAACTGTAGGGGAAAGAGTGACAGCCAGGAGCCAAAACTCTACCATGTGATTTGAGACTGTCTTTTTGCTCAAAAATATCGGACTCAATAAAGTGCTTCAGATTTCAGAGCTCTGTAGTTGGGCCTCAGCACACCAGCCATGAACACAATAAACACTCACTAAAGAGTAAATGACATGAATTGCAACAATCAGGGCCTGGACCGACATTATATTGGACATTCTTAAAAGGTCAAAAAAAAATGAAAATGGACACATTTGGGAAGATTCTGGACTGAATGGGACGTTTGTCTTGGTTTAAATGTTCCTTCATCTGGTTGGACGTCTGCTGGTTTTGGTGGTTGTCTTCTGTTCACTCTCTGGTCCTGTTTTGTTTCATTGTGTTCTTCTGTTTATGGTCTTTATATTTGTCAAATGTATAATAATAATGATGACAATAATCATCTACACGGTCTATTATTGGATCTAAACAATGATCAGTAGAATATGGTGAAACAAACTAGCAGCCACTGGTTTTGGAATTGTCCAAAGATTACCAATTCAATTAGTCCATATGATGATAATACAGTTACATTCTGTTTGATTAAAGTCATTTCATTAAAACAAAGACAAAATTAAACGAAAATGTATTTTTGTACATAATTTCACACATCTCTCATTATCTTGCAGATTTTCTTATATTATAATTATATAGCATAATATGTCTTCTTTAACAGAAGATTTATCTTTTATGTAGAGGCTTGGCATACCTGAAGTAGAAAAAGATGGCTAAGGAGACGAGCAGCGAGGCGATGGACAGGGCGTGGCCCACGATGGCCATGTAGAACAGGATGTAGGCCGACTGCAACACACAGCACAAGTGTTCAGTGCAACAGAAACGTCCTGCTGGTCCAGATGGACAAGTGATGCTGCTGCTTCATGACAGAACTCATTACGTTAGCATGTAGCACTTAGCTAAGCCAGTTTAACCCTCTGACTTACTTGGGGGCCGTTTGTGTACATGTTGCAGTTTATATTTCATAATAATAATAATGTTATTTTTGTCATGCTTTGACACCTTCAGATCTCACCTGGCCCCTCCCATCCCTCACCGTGCCCCTCCCATCCCTCACCGTGCCCCTCCCATCCCTCACCTGGCCCCTCCCATCCCTCACCGTGCCCCTCCCATCCCTCACCGTGCCCCTCCCATCCCTCACCGTGCCCCTCCCATCCCTCACCTGGCCCCTCCCATCCCTCACCGTGCCCCTCCCATCCCTCACCGTGCCCCTCCCATCCCTCACCTGGCCCCTCCCATCCCTCACCGTGCCCCTCCCATCCCTCACCGTGCCCCTCCCAACCCTCACCTGGCCCCTCCCATCCCTCACCGTGCCCCTCCCATCCCTCACCTGGCCCCTCCCATCCCTCACCGTGCCCCTCCCATCCCTCACCTGGCCCCTCCCATCCCTCACCGTGCCCCTCCCATCCCTCACCGTGCCCCTCCCATCCCTCACCGTGCCCCTCCCATCCCTCACCTGGCCCCTCCCATCCCTCACCGTGCCCCTCCCATCCCTCACCTGGCCCCTCCCATCCCTCACCGTGCCCCTCCCATCCCTCACCGTGCCCCTCCCATCCCTCACCGTGCCCCTCCCATCCCTCACCGTGCCCCTCCCATCCCTCACCGTGCCCCTCCCATCCCTCACCTGGCCCCTCCCATCCCTCACCGTGCCCCTCCCATCCCTCACCGTGCCCCTCCCATCCCTCACCGTGCCCCTCCCATCCCTCACCTGGCCCCTCCCATCCCTCACCGTGCCCCTCCCATCCCTCACCTGGCCCCTCCCATCCCTCACCGTGCCCCTCCCATCCTTCACCTGGCCCCTCCCATCCCTCACCTGGCCCCTCCCATCCCTCACCTGGCCCCTCCCATCCCTCACCGTGCCCCTCCCATCCCTCACCGTGCCCCTCCCATCCCTCACCTTGCCCCTCTGACCTTTGACCTGTGTTGTGATGCATCTGCACCAAACGTGCTGCATTGACTTACATAATAAACTCGAGCTGTAAAACCATAAAATCATGAAATCATGTGATATCATGAAATACCATCTCAAGCTTCTGGGTTGAAAATGTAAGAATTGGACATTTTTCATCAGTTGAGACCTTGGTCCAGAGGCCCCCCTGGACTTTTGGCTCCTGTTCTCTTGGGGGCCCCTGTAACAGTGTTTGAATGGGGCTTAAAGGGTCTGAAATGTTGGTGTTGACCTTTGACCTTAGATATTGCTTTAGTACGATTTTGTGAAAAGGAAGTTAAAATGATACAACTTTCACTTTGACCTCTTTTTTACCACGCTGTTAAACAGAACACTGAAGATCGAGGGGGATATAAAAGTATGGCCCGGGGGCCTCATGTTACCAACAAACCAGTATTTTTGGCCCTCTGGGCTTCAGTTTACCCAAAACTATCAATTTTATACATGTCCCATCATAATCTCAAAATCTAATATTTTTGTGCAAAGTAGACTTAAACTGAAGCTGGATGAAGGTGTCAGAACGACCCTCACTGAAGCATGTCTCAGTCCTCTATGATATTTGTTCATATTATGAAGTCAGATTGAAATAAACCTGTTGGTCACGAGAGCTGACAATGTATATAACATTAAGATCTTCAAATGTAACTTTGTTACCAAAGCAAAGTGATGAACAATGTGGTGAGAGTTTTTCTTCTTCCACTCAATTTCAAGCTATTATTGTCTATTGAATCATGGGATTTAAATGTATGTAATTTCACATGGACTTGTATGTTGGTAAGGTTATGCAAATATGTAATTATTGTGAACCACATACTTCTACACTATGCTATAAGCTCGAAATAAAACAATACATTATATTTACTAGAGCTGTGCAGAGCCCAGTGCGAGATAAAGCCATATATTAAAAAATAGTTTTAAGAAAACTGAAGGATTTTGAACCGGTTAAAGTGAATTTCCCAATTAAAGGTGTTATTTTAGAAGCTCCGTGTTGTGCACGAGGCGAGGAGTGAGACCTCTGTCACTGCGTCATCATAAATCAAACCGGTTAAAATATGAGCTTCAGCTTAAAGTCCAGCTCAGGGTCTAACGCTTCTTTACTTTTAAAGCTTTTTTGCTTTTAAAACATAATATTTGTAAGATAAATGTTCCCACAGTATCAACTTTATTAACTTGATTCATGTTTTAGCATTACTAAAATAAAACCATGCTGTTGTTAAGACAAATTTCTATCGTAGCATATTTATTTGCACGTCCCTATAGTAAAGGCACTATATCTAAAGCGTATAGTGGTATAAGACTAAATCTGCTGCTCTTGTTATAAATTATTGTCATATGTAAGGTTTTATTAACATAAACCAAAATAAGTAGAAAATAATATGATTTGACTCGTATGTTGCCCTTGTTGGGAAGTGTTTGTGTCACAAAGGGCGTGGCAGAGGGACGATGGTTCTGTCTGCAGTTCATTCAGTGCAAACAAGCGTCTGAGAGACATTTGACCTTGAGCTTGGCCTTGGTGTTCTCGTTGCAGCGCGTGTAGTTGGACCAGGTCCGGTTGGTGTCCGGGTGACGGAACCACTGAGCGTCCTCGCCGCACACTTTTGTGGCCTTTTCTGAGAAATAAAAGCAGAAACACAGTACTTCAAATCTGACTTGAGACAAGTATCGAGTACCAAATCCACAAGTACTTCATGAGTGAGTACCTAATGAGCGAGTATGAGCACGTAGCCAATGAGCGAGTACCTAGTGAGTGAGTACCTAATGAGCGAGTACCTAGTGAGCACATACCTCATTAGTGAGTACCTAATGAGCGAGTCCCTACTGAGTGAGTACCTAGTGAGCGAGTACCTAGTGAGCACATACCTCATTAGTGAGTACCTAATGAGCGAGTACCTAATGAGTGAGTACCTAGTGAGCGAGTACCTAGTGAGCACATACCTCATTAGTGAGTACCCAATGAGCGAGTACCTAATGAGTGAGTATCTAATGAGCGAGTACCTAGTGAGCACATACCTCATTAGTGAGTACCTAATGAGCGAGTCCCTACTGAGTGAGTACCTAGTGAGCGAGTACCTAATGAGTGAGTATCTAATGAGCGAGTACCTAGTGAGCACATACCTCATTAGTGAGTACCTAATGAGCGAGTACCTAATGAGTGAGTATCTAATGAGCGAGTACCTAGTGAGCATATACCTCATTAGTGAGAACCTAATGAGCGAGTACCCAATGAGTGAGTACCTAGTGAGCGAGTACCTAGTGAGCACATACCTCATTAGTGAGTACCCAATGAGCGAGTACCTAATGAGTGAGTACCTAGTGAGCGAGTACCTAGTGAGCACATACCTCATTAGTGAGTACCCAATGAGCGAGTACCTAATGAGTGAGTATCTAGTGAGCGAGTACCTAGTGAGCACATACCTCATTAGTGAGTACCCAATGAGCGAGTACCTATTGATGGAGTACCTAATGAGTGAGTACCTAGTGAGCAAACCTAATGAGGGAGTACCTAATGAGTGAGTACCTAATGAGGGAGTACCTAATGAGTGAGTACCTGTGGGGTCGAAGTCGACAAAGTAGTTGGGGCAGTTCTGGGAGGTGAGTGTTCCTGCCGGAGTGTCGTCCCAGCACAGCCAGCCGTCCCAGTTACGGGCGCAATAGAAACCTGGGACACAGACGAGCACTGAGGACCAGACCCAAAACATGTCTCCTGTCCAACCTCCAGAGCCCAGTCCACTGTCCAACGTACACTCCACTGTCCTGCGTACACTCCACTGTCCTGCGTACACTCCACTGTCCTGCGTACACTCCACTGTCCTACGTACACTCCACTGTCCAACGTACACTCCACTGTCCAACGTACACTCCACTGTCCCATGTACACTCCACTGTCCAGCGTCCTACGTACATTCCACTGTCAAACGTACACTCCACTGTCCTGCGTACACTCCACTGTCCTACGTACACTCCACTGTCCTACGTACATTCCACTGTCAAACGTACACTCCACTGTCCTGCGTACACTCCACTGTCCTACGTACACTCCACTGTCCTGCGTACACTCCACTGTCCTGCGTACACTCCACTGTCCTACGTACATTCCACTGTCCTGCGTACACTCCACTGTCCTGCGTACACTCCACTGTCCTACGTAAGGCAAGGCAAGGCAAGTTTATTTGTAGAGCACATTTCATACACAAGGCAATTCAAAGTGCTTCACAGCAGGAAAAATGCATTCAAATCACAAAGAAATTACAGAAATACAATAAAATTAACTAAATTAAAAATTATCAATCCAACTGATTTTCTAAACTAATAAAATGACAAACAAAAGAGAAGAGTGCAAAGAAAAAATCCTTTCAGTCATATGCGCAGCTAAACAAAACTGTTTTTAGCTTAGATTTGAACATTGTCAGAGTAGAAGCCTGTCTCACATCTTCAGGAAGACTGTTCCAGATTTTAGCTGCATAAAACTGAAACGCAGATTCCCCATGTTTTGTCCTGATTCTGGGCACCAGCAGGAGGCCTGTCCCTGAGGTCCTCAGAGTCCGAGATGGTTCATATGGCACTAACATATCCAAGATGTACTTTGGTGCTAGGCCATGGAGAGACTTGTACACAAGCAGAGCTGCTTTAAAGTCTATTCTCTGAGCCACAGGGGGCAGTGCAGAGACCTGAGAACAGGACTAATGTGATCATACTTCCTGGTTCTGGTCAGGACCCGAGCAGCAGCGTTCTGGATGTACTGCAGCTGTTTTACAACTCGTTTGGAGAGGCCAGTGAGCAGGCCGTTACAGTCTAATCTACTGGAGACAAACACATGGATAAGTCTCTCTAAATCTGGTTTTGACACTATATTTTTGATTTTGGCAATGTTTTTTAGATGGTAAAAAGCTGCTGATGTTATTGATTTGACGTGGCTATTAAAGTTCAAGTCTGAGTCCATTATTACCCCCAGATTTCTAATTTGGTTTGTAGGTTTAGAGCGAGACTCTGGAGGTGACCGCTAACACTTTCTCTTTGTTTCTGTGGGCCAAAAAAAAACGATTATTTCAGTCTTGTCTGAGTTCAGCTGGAGAAAGTTGTTTTGCATCCACACACTGATCTGTTGGATGCAGTGACAGAGTGAATCTACTGGTCCATTGTCACCTGCCGATAGTGAAACATAGATCTGAGTGTCGTCTGCATAATTGTGATAGGACACATTTTCACTGCGTATCAACTGACCCAACGGCAGCATGTAGAGGTTGAACAGAAGGGGACCCAGGACTGACCCTTAAGGCACTCCACAGGTCAGGGTCATGTGGTCTGAGACACAGCTACCAATTTCAACAAACTACTTCCTGTCTTCCAGATAGGACCTTAACCAGTTTAGGGCAGTGCCAGTGATGCCCACCCAGTCCTCTAGTCTCTGTAAGAGGATCCCATGATCGACAGTGTCAAAAGCAGCACTCAGATCTAACAGAATTAAGACTGAGGCTTTGCCCGTGTCAGTGTTCAGGCGGATGTCATTTGTCACCTTGACAAGAGCAGTCTCAGTGCTGTGATGAGGTCTAAAACCTGACTGAAAAACATCAAATGAGTTGTTTATTAAGAGGAAATCTGTGAGCTGTTGGTAAACAACCTTTTCAAGGACTTTGCCCCAAAATGGCAGATTAGAGATGGGCCGGTAATGACTCAGTACTGCGGCATCAAGACTGCTCATCTTTAGGAGAGGCTTTATGACCGCAGTTTTCAAAGACATTGGGAATGTTCCAGATTGAAGCGACATGTTAACTATGTGAGTGAGTGGTGCTAACAAACTGTTCAGCACAGATTTTAGAAATTTGGTGGGTAACACATCAAGGCAGCATGTAGATGAACTCAGACTGGTGATGATCTCATGGACAGTTTTGTCAGTTACTGGTGCAAAGTGAGTTAGCTCTAAGTGTCTTGGTGGTTTTAGGGTAATTTTTTGCATTGTGGGATTTATAGCATTTTTAATGCCCTGAACTTTGTCATTAAAGAATAATGCAAACTCATTACACTTGGATGTGGAAATGAGTTCTAACGGCAGCTGAGCTGGAGGGTTTGTTAATCTGTTTACTGTGGCAAACAGGACACGCAAGTTGTTACAGCAACTTCCAATTATTTCAGAAAAATATCTTTCCCTAGTTCTACATAAGATTAGGTTGTACATGTTCAGCTTTTCTTTGTAAATCTCTTTTTGAACCTGGAGCTTTGACTTGCGCCATTTCCGTTCGGCCCTGCGGCACTCCCTTTTCTGTGCCCTGACCGAATCATCATTTCTCCACGGCGCCTTCTGCTTATTTTTAACCATTTTAGTCTTTATAGGGGCGATGGTGTCCAGAACATTCAAAACACTAGATGTAACAGAGTTCAACAAATCATTTACATTAGAACATGAGACATTTTCAAAGTTTATCATTTCCATAAACAGTGCACCTGTGCCATCACTTATGTGTCTCCTCTGAACAACTGCAGGACCAACCAGAGGTTTGGGAGAAACAGACAGGTCAAAGAAGACACAGAAATGATCAGACAGAGCAACATCGATCACATTAACATTTGAAATATTTACCCCCTCTGTAATTATGAGATCTAGAGTGTGTCCTTTGCTGTGGGTGGGGCCTCTCACATGCTGAGTAAGACTGAAGGTTTCAAGGACAGCATCAAGCTCTTTAGCGTTTCTGTCACAAATATTATCAACATGCACATTGAAATCACCTGTAATGACCAAACCATCAAAGTCTGTGCATATGACTGAGAGCATCTCAGTAAAATCATCAATAAAACTTTGGCAGTGCTGGGGAGGCTTGTATAAAACAATGAAGAGAATGGATGGAGACCGTTTTAGCTCCATTTTAAAGGATACATACTCAAATGATGAAAACACCCCAAAAGACAACCTGCGGGTAATTATTTCATCTCTAAAGACAGCACAGACTCCACCCCCTTTTTTGTTTTCTCGTGTTTCAGATTAAAACTTAAAGTTGGGTGGAGCAGATTCTATCAGAACTACATTTCCTGTGTTTTTGTCAAGCCATGTTTCAGTTAAAAACATAAAATCAAGATTATAAGAAGAAATACAATTATTAATTAAAGCCGCAAGCGGCATCCAACGGCCCTCGCGGGCCGCCGGCCTTCCGACTCTGCGCTTTCGACTTGATAAAGATGGCGCCCTTATTGTGTGTTGAATAAAAAAAGAACTTGACAGACGGCGACACATTGGACATGGCCAATCCAGTGCAAATGAACACAAGTGTCAGTCAAATTTGCTGCGCCGCCGCACAGAGACCGTAGCACTTGGAATAAAAATATGGATAACTTTTGATGCCCCGCTTGTGTAGATGATTTTCCCCAAATATGAGCTTGATCGAGCTATTGCCCACAGAGGAGTTCATTAAAGTGTGAAGCGTAAATGTGAACATTTCAGAGATTTCGCTGTTTTCCCATTTCTGACATATTTTTGCGGGTCCGCCACACAGAGACCGTAGCACTTAGAATCAAAATATGGATAACTTTTGATGCCCCGCTTGTGTAGATGATTGATGATTTTCCCCAAATATGAGTTTGATCGGACAATCGCCCTAGGAGGAGTTTGTTAAAGTGTGAAGCGTAAAAATGTGGTGATTTGAGCGATGTTGCGGTTTTCCCATAGGGATAACATGGGAGGTTTCAGTCATCGCTACGACTACGCCGTAAAAAATAAGGCATTTGTCTGATTGGCTTTTTTGATCGGGACGCCAAAATAGAATTTTGGGTAAAGTTTAGAACATTTTGGTAAAACTAATTTTTGACCTTCAATGTTAATTTAAAGGTCACTCTGTAGGGGGCGCTATCGCGCCCATTTCAATTTTGTCATCATAAACTGGTCCAAACTAGAAAGTTTAACAACTGATTTAAATTTGGTCCTAATCGGACTCGTTTTGATCAAATGGGAGCAATTTTTAGATCTGCAATATTCCAAAATAAGTTGTCCAACTTTGCGGCTGCGCCGCACACAGACCGTAAAAGGTATCTCAAAAAATTGGATAACTTTAGATGCCCCACTTGTCCAGAGGACGTACGCCGATTTTGAAGTCGGTGGGCAAAACGCCCTAGGAGGAGTTCGTCAAAGTTTGACGTGAACAAAATGGCTAACACAGCGTGTTTTCATTTTCAAAGGAAGATGGCGGCCATAGGGTAAGTCTGGGGGCGTGGCCACAATGATTTTTTTTTTTGTCCTCACGAGAGGAATGCGTGTCCCGAATTTCGTAGCTTTACGACAAAGTTGACCTCGGGGCGTCTCCCATAGGCGCAATGTATTTTGACTTTTGTCGGTGGCGCTGTCGCGCCATTTTTTACCGAAAAAAAAAATGGCCCAGAAAAAACAAAATTTTTCGCCGATTCTGAATTTTGGGCAAAGTTTGGTGAGTTTTTGAGCATGTTCAGGGGATCAAATTAGAGTTCAAAGCGCTGAAGAAGAACAATAAAAAAAATAACAATATTTTTAGCAAAAACAATATAACCGTTTCCACTATAACAACAAATTATACATCGTTTGAAAGCTCTAAGCCTTCCCGATGCCGCCATGGGGTGGAATCATCATTACGAGCGCTTCACTCCACTGTCCTACGTACATTCCACTGTCCTACGTACTCTCCACTGTCCCACGTACACTCCACTGTCCTGCGTACACTCCACTGTCCTACGTACACTCCACTGTCCTGCGTACACTTCACTGTCCTACGTACACTCCACTGTCCTACGTACACTCCACTGTCCCGTGTACACTCCACTGTCCTACATACACTCCACTGTCCTACGTACACTCCACTGTCCTGCGTACACTCCACTGTCCTGCGTACACTCCACTGTCCTACGTACACTCCACTGTCCTGCGTACACTCCACTGACCTACGTACACTCCACTGTCCTGCGTACACTCCACTGTCCTACGTACACTCCACTGTCCAACGTACACTCCACTGTCCTGCGTACACTCCACTGTCCTACGTGCACTCCACTGTCCTGCGTACACTCCACTGTCCTACGTGCACTCCACTGACCTACGTACACTCCACTGTCCTGCGTACACTCCACTGTCCTACGTACACTCCACTGTCCAACGTACACTCCACTGTCCTGCGTACACTCCACTGTCCTACGTGCACTCCACTGTCCTGCGTACACTCCACTGTCCTACGTGCACTCCACTGACCTACGTACACTCCACTGTCCAGCGTACACTCCACTGTCCAACGTACACTCCACTGTCCTGCGTACACTCCACTGTCCTGCGTACACTCCACTGTCCTGCGTACACTCCACTGACCTACGTACACTCCACTGTCCTGCGTACACTCCACTGTCCTACGTACACTCCACTGTCCAACGTACACTCCACTGTCCTGCGTACACTCCACTGACCTACGTACACTCCACTGTCCTGCGTACACTCCACTGTCCTGCGTACACTCCACTGACCTACGTACACTCCACTGTCCTGCGTACACTCCACTGTCCTGCGTACACCCCTCTGTCCTGCGTACACTCCACTGTCCTGCGTACACCCCTCTGTCCTGCGTACACTCCACTGTCCAACGTACACTCCACTGTCCTACGTACACTCCACTGTCCTGCGTACACCCCTCTGTCCTGCGTACACTCCACTGTCCTGTGCAAATCACCAACACAAAAATCTCAACCTTGAACATTTGTGAATTTTCCGTTTGGAGAATTAGTTTGTTTATATTGATATTAAAGAATTATAGTGACACTTTGACCTGTTTGACTCTAACGGTGTGGAATTATGCATACTCTAACAGTTAGAGTATGCACTGTTAATTCCACACCCGTTCCCTGTCCCCCGCCTCCAGTCCCCCATCTCCTGTCCCCCGCCTCCTGTCCCCCGTCTCCTGTCCCCCATCTTCTGTCCCCCATCTCCTGTCCCCCGTCTCCTGTCCCCCGCCTCCTGTCCCCATCTCCTATCCCCCATCTCCTGTCCCCCATCTCCTGTCCCCTGTCCCCCATCTCCTGTCCCCTGCCTCCTGTCCCCGTCTCCTATCCCCCATCTCCTGTCCCCTGCCTCCTGTCCCCCGCCTCCCGCCTCTTGTCCCTCATCCCCTGTCGCCCGCCTCTTGTCCCCCGTCTCTTGTCCCCCATCTCTTGTACTGTCCTTTTGTCCCTGTCGCCCTGTCCGTACCTGTGCTGTTGTAGGCTGGGTCGCGGTGCATCTTCTCAAAGCACTTGTATTGTTTGTCCAGGATCTTCCTCCGGACCAGGGTCTCGTCCTCAGAGTGGGCACTGGGGCTGAGCGAGGCATGTGTGGCGTCTATGTCCACATCGGCAGAGAGCCTTGCTGCAGTCTGCAAAACATGCACATGCCACGCTCATCTCTGCACAGGACATGTTCTTCTGTAGCTCAATGAATCACACTCCCATCAACACACAAGGCCGTGGTTATGTAGGTGAAAGGATTTGCACGCCGGTGGTGCAGTGGGTAAGGGCGTGCCCATGTGTGGTTGTAACAAATACGATGTTGTGGATTTGTGTTCCAGGCTTCAACCATTTGCAGAATGTCTCTACCCCTTCTCTCCCCCCTATCAACCAGAAATGTCCTCTGCAAACATCTATAGGACGGATCAGATCATCTTTGAGGCTCATCTCCTTCTCAAGCGAGGCCAAACTCTTCGCATCATGATCACTTCTGGTTTGTGGTTTAAAACGTAAGCGCCACGTTTAAGAGCTGAGTCAAGTTACAAGAAGTAACTCTATTAGACCTGAACTGGACAATACTAATGGTCTCGATTCATGCACGTTCAACATCATGTTCTTAATAAAAAAATATAATAATGTCGAAGCCTCTTCAAACGTTGTTGTCATTATTCTGTCATCCCACGCTCAGTATTGACAAGCTAACATCGTAGCCACAGCTGCCCTGGGGCTGCGAGGTTGCCAATCTGCATCATGGGCCCCTCTGATCACCACCAACCATTCACACACTCACTTCATCCCTTCATCCTTCAGGACCACACCCCCAGCTACAGAAATGGATGCGGTTTTGGGACTTCTAACAATGAGGGCTGCACGTTGATGTAGCTGCAGGAAGGAACGTGAAAGGGGCAAAGGGTCTTGCCTAAGGACACAAGGATAGAACTTGGTTAGAGCGGGAATCAAACCTCCAACCTTCGGCTTCTTAAGTCACTTTTTACTTTACTACTTTACTAGCCCTAATCTACAGCCACTTGGCTTTGAAGTTTAGAGAAAAGAAAATCACATTTAATGAACAATAAGACGACAGTCGTTAAAGCATCGTCAGTGGATCTCAATTAGTGAGTCTTAAACCTCAATCGAACTTCACCTCAGTCTGCCAATATACTCCTTCGTTGCACCCTTTTGGTCTACATATAAATATATTAAAACCTATGAAAATCCCAAATATGTTATGTGATCAATAATACAATATTGTGATCTAGAAGGATCAAAAGAACTAAAAATATTACAGGACATGTAATATTCCTAAATCAGGACCATAGGCCGACATAAACCAGGACCATCTAAACCAGGACCATAGGCCGACATAAACCAGGACCATCTAAACCAGGACCATAGGCCGACATAAACCAGGACCATCTAAACCAGGACCATAGGCCGACATAAACCAGGACCATCTAAACCAGGACCATAGGCCGACATAAATCAGGACCATAGGCCGACCTAAACCAGGACCATAGGCCGACATAAACCAGGACCATCTAAACCAGGACCATAGGCCGACATAAACCAGGACCATCTAAACCAGGACCATAGGCCGACATAAACCAGGACCATCTAAACCAGGACCATAGGCCGACATAAACCAGGACCATAGGCCGACCTAAACCAGGACCATCTAAACCAGGACCATAGGCCGACATAAACCAGGACCATAGGCCGACCTAAACCAGGACCATAGGCCGACCTAAACCAGGACCATCTAAACCAGGACCAGAGGCCGACCTAAACCAGGACCATCTAAACCAGGACCATAGGCCGACATAAACCAGGACCATCTAAACCAGGACCATAGGCCGACATAAACCAGGACCATAGGCCGACCTAAACCAGGACCATCTAAACCAGGACCATAGGCCGACATAAACCAGGACCATAGGATCTTTCAGATGGTAGTTCTCTTCCAGTTTAAGCCACAATCTGCTCCTTTAGGTGGTTCAGATCTGCTGATGTGGCCCCAGCTGCAGGAGCCAGCAGGAATGTCCAAGTGCAGCCAAATATCTTCATACATCTGTGCAAGGGGCTCAGACTGCCTCCCTCTAAGCTCCTTTAATCTACTCTTTTCAAAGATTCCAAACAGTGTACCAACTATTCAAGATGACTTGACCATAAGGGTGGTATGGTCTTTGTTTTGGACGAAACCATTTCTTGTTTGTTGTATTTATTCAAACACATTTTGTGGTTGTTTTTAATGTAACTGTATTTTCAATAATGATTTAGTTCAAACACATACAGAAGATGTTTTAACATTGAACTGAAAAATTCCACTCATTTCAGAACATGCAGCTTTGACACGTTAAACACACATGAAATGATCACGTGACGGACCAGGCCTTAACAAAGCGCTGATCACTTGTCATTATTGTGTTGATTTTCAAACTTGCACATTTAAAAAAAGGACGTTCCGAATCCGTCCAAATGATTGTGCAAGTGACATTTTTTGTAACTGACATCAACCTTCAGAGTATGATTCCTGTGACGTCACTTTTCTGTTTTGAGAGTTGTTTTGCTACTTTTTATGGTTTGATTGCTCCATAAACAATCCGGAGCTCACTTTCTTTCAATATTTTGTGGATTAAACCCCATCGTTGTTCTCTAGCCTCAGTCTAAACCAGCACAACCAGCCACTGGCATCAAGGATTTTATCTGCTCCTGTCTCATGTCGAGTCAGAACTCTGGCTCTTTCTCTGACGACAGGTGCATGAAGGGCAGTGTAGTTGTAGCTTTGGAGGCCAGGGTTACGGAGTTAAAAATGACACAAAAATCTGATTTCTTAATTGTATTGCTATATTTTCATCAATGCAACAAAATATGATACATTAAGATTGTAATGGAAGTTAAACTTAAAGCACCATCGTAGCAGAGAAGTCGCATGGTGCGTCTCTCTCTCCAGGGGGCGCTGCAGGGACAATAAACATTTAATCAGGAATGCTCATTATGTATTTGTAGCCTGGTCATTTTGATAAATATAACTAATATAAACTTACAGCCATTGTTAGCTTCATATAAGGCTTATATAAGGCTTTTAAATGTTTGCGGCTCCAGTTAGATTTGTGTTTAGTTTTTTTGCCCCGATTTGGTTCTTTGAACATAAAGGTCGCTGACCCCTGGACTGGACTGACATAGTAACAGACATATTGAATTGGATTTAATTTGGAAATGGACTTTGGACTATGGATTATGTTTTGTTGTTTAGTTGTATTTTTATTTGTTTCTCTGGCTGTGTTCTGTTTGTTGAGTATTTCATATTTCATCTTTCGATTTAAACAAACAAACAAACAAACAAACAAACAAACGGTAAAAGGACGGTGACCTCGTTCAGGAATGTTTGGAAGGAATTTTCCTGTCAAAATATGTCACAATCAAGAACTGGACAGACATTGTAGTTCTATTCATTGTAGCGTATGCAGTGTTTTTGTCATTCGAGATCATGGCAGTACTAATGTTGGTGTTTATCTGTTTACATTGCAGAGTTTAGTCAGTTAGCTTTCAGAGATCTCCATGGAAACGGTATGAGTGAGTGAGACCACTTTTCCACTGCGGGTCCCCACGTCACACAACGACTTCTGTTACTTTTAATGGCGGTTGGCAGCCAACTTAAAAGGTGCATTTACCGCCACCTACTGTAGTGTTACGTCTTCAAACTATGTGTTTTACGCTTTACCCTTAAAAAAACTTCACTCTCTTGTCTCTATTTCTCTCTTTCTCTCCTTTTTATTGATGGTATGGCTTAAAACACGTACATACAACTCACAGAAGATATACAACTACAGTCGGTAATGCACCTTTTCCGTTGGCTGCCGATCGCCATTAAAAGTAACACAACAACAACAACAACAACAACTTGACCGGGCATGATGGCCGTGATGTCATCATACATGTTTTCTGCATTCAATGATCATGCAGCTGTACAGGATATGGCCATGCAGCTGTACAGGATATGGCCATGCAGCTGTACAGGATAAGGCCATGCAGCTGAACAGGATAAGGCCATGCAGCTGCACAGGATATGAACATGCAGCTGCACAGGATAAGGCCATGCAGCTGTACAGGATAAGGCCATGCAGCTGTACAGGATAAGGCCATGCAGCTGCACAGGATATGGCCATGCAGCTGGACAGGATAAGGCCATGCAGCTGCACAGGATATGGCCATGCAGCTGGACAGGATAAGGCCATGCAGCTGCACAGGATATGAACATGCAGCTGCACAGGATAAGGCCATGCAGCTGGCTCTAGTCATTATTTGCTCTGGCTTTTCTTTGTTTTGTTTAAATTTACATTTCAAAATTCTAAATAAATAAATCCCTGAATCATGTGCGTTCATTGTGGGTGGGTGATCACAGCTCGTAACCCCGAAGTTTCAGCACAAATTTGAAAATGTCATGTGACTAAAATTCATGTAAGTTTCTCATAGTTTAATGCTCAGCATATGTCTCTCCTTCTTGGAGCTGTTTGCAGCAGTTACATGTTTTATCCAAAGTGATTCTGTGATACTTTCAAGTTGTGATGTGAACCGTGTTAGCCTTGGCCCTGTGCCTTACCCTGGGGTCGCACTCACACACACTGCTGTGCCTTACCCTGGGGTCGCACTCACACACACTGCTGTGCCTTACCCTGGGGTCGCACTCACACACACTGCTGTGCCTTACCCTGGGGTCGCACTCACACACACTGCTGTGCCTTACCCTGGGGTCGCACTCACACACACTGCTGTGCCTTACCCTGGGGTCGCACTCACACACACTGCTGTGCCTTACCCTGGGGTCGCACTCACACACACTGCTGTGCCTTACCCTGGGGTCGCACTCACACACACTGCTGTGCCTTACCCGGGGGTCGTGCCTTACCCTGGGGTCGCCCTCACACACACTGCTGTGCCTTACCCTGGGGTCGCACTCACACACACTGCTGTGCCTTACCCTGGGGTCGCACTCACACACACTGCTGTGCCTTACCCTGGGGTCGCACTCACACACACTGCTGTGCCTTACCCTGGGGTCGCACTCACACACATTGCTGTGCCTTACCCTGGGGTCGCACTCACACACACTGCTGTGCCTTACCCTGGGGTCGCACTCACACACACTGCTGTGCCTTACCCTGGGGTCGCACTCACACACACTGCTGTGCCTTACCCTGGGGTCGCACTCACACACACTGCTGTGCCTTACCCTGGGGTCGCACTCACACACACTGCTGTGCCTTACCCTGGGGTCGCACTCACACACACTGCTGTGCCTTACCCTGGGGTCGCACTCACACACACTGCTGTGCCTTACCCGGGGGTCGTGCCTTACCCTGGGGTCGCCCTCACACACACTGCTGTTGGCTCTGGAGCTGTTGGTGTTCAGCCACAGTCCGTCCTCGGAGCACGAGCGCTGCACCGTCTCTGATCAGAGGCAAAATAGATTCCTACAAGTCAGACTGTGCCGTGTCCAGGACTCTAACCCTGTTCTTTCTGATAGATGTGCTTGTTTGACCACGTGCGGCTCACCGGTGGGGTCTCCAGTCCAGTTGGAGGCGGGGCACTTTTGAGAGGCCACACCCCCTGCAGGAGTGTGGTCCCAACACAGGAAGCCGTCCCACTCCGCGCTGCAGTACAGCCCTGCAACACAAAGCCGAGTAAACTTTTACAAACACATTCAGGACACAACCTGAGCCTAGCCAAGTCGGTCCAGACGCTTTTCATCTGGTTAAACATTTTGTTCAAAACAGCTGCACTGTTTCTATTAGAGGCATTTCACCATAACAAGCAGCAGATTTTCAATTACAATATTTTCCATTTTGAAAAATAGAAACAAATTTTTTTCAACCCACTTGTATCAACCAGAATCTACATTAGTCAAGGACTTGCATGTAAGTCAGCAGCTGTGGGCGGGTACAGGGGTAGGTGAAAACAGACATTTTCTGAGCACTAAATGCACACATGACATTATAGAGTAAATTATTTGGAGTTTGACCTGGTCCTCGGGGTGTTTCTTCCCTCAACTTCTCCTCACATCTGAGCCGGCCCTCAAGGAGATGTTTCCTCAGGGTTCCTTCCTCCTCGGAGTCCTCCCGTGTGGACATGGCCATGACACCAGCAGAGGCCTTCTGCAGGAACCAACCACATCATACGGCTCAGAATGTTTCGGCTTTACAAGTTTAAAATAATGAAACTGTTTAGCATTTCACTTGCCACGTAGATGTAGCTGTATTTCAAAAGTGACAGGATTATATAAGAGGGAATAAACACTTGAATAGATGTAAGATATACTTTATTGCCATCCTGTGTAACATTCCAGGCAAAGTAAAAAGCAGCTGGTGAAGAGTCACATAAAGCATCTGTAAGTTCCATTATTCCACTGTATTTATCCTGCTGCTTTACATGACATGTCAAGAGAAGATTGTGGTGACAGCTAAAACCCATTTACTATTGTATTACACTAGATTGAAATGTGTATAACCCTAGAAAGATTTGT
>NW_027315790.1:3606421-3617467 GCF_026437365.1 Eucyclogobius newberryi
CAGGCTACCACCAATCACTCGTGAAAGTGAAGGCTACCAGCAGTTACTCATAAGGCTCCCACCAGTCACTCGTAAAGGCTATCAGCAGTCACTCGTGAAGGCTACCAGCAGTTACTCTTGAAGGCTACCACCACTCACTCGTGAAGGCTACCACCAGTCACTCGTAAAGGCTATCAGCAGTCACTCGTGAAGGCTACCAGCAGTTACTCATAAGACTCCCACCAGTCACTCGTAAAGGCTATCAGCAGTCACTCGTGAAGGCTACCACCAGTCACTCGTGAAGGCTACCAGCAGTTACTCATAAGACTCCCACCAGTCACTCGTAAAGGCTATCAGCAGTCACTCGTGAAGGCTACCAGCAGTTACTCTTGAAGGCTACCACCACTCACTCGTGAAGGCTACCACCAGTCACTCGTAAAGGCTATCAGCAGTCACTCGTGAAGGCTACCAGCAGTTACTCATAAGACTCCCACCAGTCACTCGTAAAGGCTATCAGCAGTCACTCGTGAAGGCTACCAGCAGTTACTCGTGGAGGCTACCACCACTCACTCGTGAAGGCTACCACCAGTCACTCGTAAAGGCTACCACCAGTCACTCGTGAAGGCTACCACCAGTCACTCGTGAAGGCTACCAGCAGTCACTCGTGAAGACTACCACCAGTCACTCGTGAAGGCTACCAGCAACCAGCAGTCACTCGTGAAGGCTACCAGCAGTTACTCATAAGGCTCCCACCAGTCACTCGTAAAGGCTACCAGCAGTCACTCGTAAGACTCCCACCAGTCACTCGTAAAGGCTATCAGCAGTCACTCGTGATGGCTACCAGCAGTTACTCTTGAAGGCTACCACCACTCACTCGTAAAGGCTACCACCAGTCACTCGTAAAGGCTACCAGCAGTTACTTGTGAAGGCTACCAGCAGTCACTCGTAAGGCTCCCACCAGTCACTCGTAAAGGCTACCACCAGTCACTCATGAAGGCTACCAGCAGTTACTCGTGAAGGCTACCAGCAGTCAGTCGTAAAGGCTACCACCAGTCACTCGTGAAGGCTACCAGCAGTCACTCGTAAGGCTCCCACCAGTCACTCGTAAAGGCTACCAGCAGTTACTCGTGAAGGCTACCAGCAGTCACTCGTAAAGGCTACCACCAGTCATTCGTGAAGGCTACCAGCAGTTACTCGTGAAGGCTACCAGCAGTTACTCGTGAAGGCTACCAGCAGTCACTCGTGAAGGCTACCACCAGTCACTCGTGAAGACTACCAGCAACCAGCAGTCACTCGTGAAGGTTACCAGCAGGTACTCGTAAGGCTCCTAGCAACCAGCAGTCACTCGTGAAGGCTAACAGCAGGTACTCGTAAGGCTCCCACCAGTCACTCGTAAGGCTCCCACCAGTCACTCGTAAAGGCTATCAGCAGTCACTCGTGAAGGCTACCACCAGTCACTCGTAAAGGCTATCAGCAGTCACTCGTGAAGGCTCCCACCAGTCACTCGTAAGGCTCCCACCAGTCACTCGTAAAGGCTATCAGCAGTCACTCGTGAAGGCTACCAGAAGTTACTCTTGAAGGCTATCACCAGTCACTCGTGAAGGCTACCACCAGTCACTCGTTAAGGCTATCAGCAGTCACTCGTGAAGGCTACCACCAGTCATTCGTAAAGGCTACCACCAGTCACTCGTGAAGGCTACCACCAGTCACTCGTGAAGGCTACCACCAGTCACTCTTGAAGGCTACCACCAGTCACTCGTGAAGGCTACCACCAGTCATTCGTAAAGGCTACCACCAGTCACTAGTGAAGGCTACCAGCAGTTACTCGTGGAGGCTACCACCAGTCACTCGTGAAGGCTACCACCAGTCACTCGTAAAGGCTATCACCAGTCCAGTGCACTACCATCATTGTGCCTTCTGTTACGGTTAGATTTTGTGTTCACTCTCCCCCTCTTGTTTCAGTAAATAAACTGAGACTGAGAGATTTAAACAGGGTTTTGCTTCTCAAGGAGATATTGTTGAACAACATGGCCAAGCACTTAAGTTTGATGAAATCCATCCAAAATCTCGCTGCCGGGGTTAACTAGTTTGGTGGGAGATTAACTGAAGTAACTTCTCTTCTCACTTCTTTGACATCTGCCAATCATGGTCCAGCTCCAAACTCAGCCCAGGCTCCATGTTCCTATTCCTGCCCCATTTTCAGCTGGCAAAGCTCTATTGAGCCCTTCATACCTTCTCCCAACAGATATTCAGGAGAAACAGAGGTGTGTAACCACTTCCTATATCAGTGTAGGTTTGTTTCTGATCAGCAGCCTCTTACCTCCTCCACTGATCAATCTAGAGTAGCCTTTGTTGTGACTCTACTTTCAGGCAGCGCGTCAGGATTGGTTGTAGCTTTAGCTAGTAGCAACTCTGCAGGTTGTAGCAGGCATAACTTATGTCCAGCAGACATGTTGAGAGTGTTTGACCACTGCGACCTATTGCTAAAGTCGCTAGCAATAGGTTGCCAAAGCTCTCTTCCACTTACTTTCCACTGTTGCTGCTGTGTGTGGGATGATAAGGCACTCATGGCATCTTTTTTCATGGTCTTAGTGCTGTATAAATTATATAAGTGCTATAAAGACTGACAGAAGTACATTATTATTATTATTATTATTATTATTAGTATTATTATTATTATTATTAGACAAACTCATTTTCCTCTCTATTATGCTTGATAACCGCTTTCTTGAAAGACTCATGGAGAGAGCAGGCAGGTTCAGCAAAAAACTAACGCTCATCTACGTGAGCACACATGGCTTTCTCCCGCCTGGAATATGGATCTATTAAAAGTTCAGAATGCTATTTCTTTGCCAAAAGTTGTTTTTAATCGACATTCAAATGACAAACAATTTGAACGTTTGAACAAAGAGTGGGAAGAAGTGTTAATTTGCATAAACTCTGGGCCGGTTTCTGCTCTGTGTATTGGACTAAATGATACACTTTTGGAGAACACACAGGGCGGTCCAGATGGAGAACACACAGGGCGGTCCAGATGGAGAACACACAGGGCGGTGCAGATGGAGAACACACAGGGCGGTGCAGATGGAGAACACACAGGGCGGTGCAGATGGAGAACACACAGGGTTGTCCAGATGGAGAACACACAGGGCGGTCCAGATGGAGAACACACAGGGCGGTGCAGATGGAGAACACACAGGGCGGTGCAGATGGAGAACACACAGGGCGGTGCAGATGGAGAACACACAGGGTTGTCCAGATGGAGAACACACAGGGCGGTCCAGATGGAGAACACACAGGGCGGTGCAGATGGAGAACACACAGGGCGGTGCAGATGGAGAACACACAGGGCGGTGCAGATGGAGAACACACAGGGCGGTCCAGATGGAGAACACACAGGGCGGTGCAGATGGAGAACACACAGGGCGGTGCAGATGGAGAACACACAGGGCGGTGCAGATGGAGAACACACAGGGCGGTGCAGATGGAGAACACACAGGGCGGTCCAGATGGAGAACACACAGGGCGGTGCAGATGGAGAACACACAGGGCGGTGCAGATGGAGAACACACAGGGCGGTCCAGATGGAGAACACACAGGGCGGTGCAGATGGAGAACACAAAGGGCGGTGCAGATGGAGAACACACAGGGCGGTGCAGATGGAGAACACAAAGGGCGGTGCAGATGGAGAACACAAAGGGCGGTGCAGATGGAGAACACAAAGGGCGGTGCAGATGGAGGATGTACTCTGCTTCAGGCTTCAGAAAGAGGAGCTGTCACAGTTTACTTTGTGTGGATCTGCTGTACGTGTTGGAGCTGCACTGATGACATGTGTTTGTGTTGTGCTCTTATTGTACTTATAGCAGCTTGATGAGAGTGACTGTTGTTCTGGTGTTGTGTTGCTGTTGTTCTGGTGTTGTGTTGGTGTTGTTCTGGTGTTGTGTTTGTGTTGTTCTGGTGTTGTGTTGCTGTTGTTCTGGTGTTGTGTTGCTGTTGTTCTGGTGTTGTGTTGGTGTTGTTCTGGTGTTGTGTTGCTGTTGTTCTGGTGTTGTGTTGCTGTTGTTCTGGTGTTGTGTTGCTGTTGTTCTGGTGTTGTGTTGGTGTTGTTCTGGTGTTGTGTTGCTGTTGTTCTGGTGTTGTGTTGCTGTTGTTCTGGTGTTGTGTTGCTGTTGTTCTGGTGTTGTGTTGGTGTTGTTCTGGGGTTGTGTTGCTGTTGTTCTGGTGTTGTGTTGCTGTTGTTCTGGTGTTGTGTTGGTGTTGTTCTGGTGTTGTGTTGGTGTTGTTCTGGGGTTGTGTTGGTGTTGTTCTGGTGTTGTGTTGCTGTTGTTCTGGTGTTGTGTTGCTGTTGTTCTGGTGTTGTGTTGCTGTTGTTCTGGTGTTGTGTTGGTGTTGTTCTGGGGTTGTGTTGCTGTTGTTCTGGTGTTGTGTTGCTGTTGTTCTGGTGTTGTGTTGCTGTTGTTCTGGTGTTGTGTTGGTGTTGTTCTGGTGTTGTGTTGGTGTTGTTCTGGTGTTGTGTTGCTGTTGTTCTGGTGTTGTGTTGGTGTTGTTCTGGTGTTGTGTTGGTGTTGTTCTGGTGTTGTGTTGCTGTTGTTCTGGTGTTGTGTTGCTGTTGTTCTGGTGTTGTGTTGGTGTTGTTCTGGTGTTGTGTTGCTGTTGTTCTGGTGTTGTGTTGCTGTTGTTCTGGTGTTGTGTTGCTGTTGTTCTGGTGTTGTGTTGGTGTTGTTCTGGTGTTGTGTTGCTGTTGTTCTGGTGTTGTGTTGCTGTTGTTCTGGTGTTGTGTTGCTGTTGTTCTGGTGTTGTGTTGGTGTTGTTCTGGGGTTGTGTTGCTGTTGTTCTGGTGTTGTGTTGCTGTTGTTCTGGTGTTGTGTTGGTGTTGTTCTGGTGTTGTGTTGGTGTTGTTCTGGGGTTGTGTTGGTGTTGTTCTGGTGTTGTGTTGCTGTTGTTCTGGTGTTGTGTTGCTGTTGTTCTGGTGTTGTGTTGCTGTTGTTCTGGTGTTGTGTTGGTGTTGTTCTGGGGTTGTGTTGCTGTTGTTCTGGTGTTGTGTTGCTGTTGTTCTGGTGTTGTGTTGCTGTTGTTCTGGTGTTGTGTTGGTGTTGTTCTAGTGTTGTGTTGGTGTTGTTCTGGTGTTGTGTTGCTGTTGTTCTGGTGTTGTGTTGGTGTTGTTCTGGTGTTGTGTTGGTGTTGTTCTGGTGTTGTGTTGCTGTTGTTCTGGTGTTGTGTTGCTGTTGTTCTGGTGTTGTGTTGGTGTTGTTCTGGTGTTGTGTTGGTGTTGTTCTGGTGTTGTGTTGCTGTTGTTCTGGTGTTGTGTTGCTGTTGTTCTGGTGTTGTGTTGGTGTTGTTCTGGTGTTGTGTTGCTGTTGTTCTGGTGTTGTGTTGCTGTTGTTCTGGTGTTGTGTTGCTGTTGTTCTGGTGTTGTGTTGGTGTTGTTCTGGTGTTGTGTTGCTGTTGTTCTGGTGTTGTGTTGCTGTTGTTCTGGTGTTGTGTTGCTGTTGTTCTGGTGTTGTGTTGGTGTTGTTCTGGGGTTGTGTTGCTGTTGTTCTGGTGTTGTGTTGCTGTTGTTCTGGTGTTGTGTTGGTGTTGTTCTGGTGTTGTGTTGGTGTTGTTCTGGGGTTGTGTTGGTGTTGTTCTGGTGTTGTGTTGCTGTTGTTCTGGTGTTGTGTTGCTGTTGTTCTGGTGTTGTGTTGCTGTTGTTCTGGTGTTGTGTTGGTGTTGTTCTGGGGTTGTGTTGCTGTTGTTCTGGTGTTGTGTTGCTGTTGTTCTGGTGTTGTGTTGCTGTTGTTCTGGTGTTGTGTTGGTGTTGTTCTGGGGTTGTGTTGCTGTTGTTCTGGTGTTGTGTTGCTGTTGTTCTGGTGTTGTGTTGCTGTTGTTCTGGTGTTGTGTTGCTGTTGTTCTGGTGTTGTGTTGCTGTTGTTCTGGTGTTGTGTTGGTGTTGTTCTGGTGTTGTGTTGGTGTTGTTCTGGTGTTGTGTTGCTGTTGTTCTGGTGTTGTGTTGCTGTTGTTCTGGTGTTGTGTTGGTGTTGTTCTGGTGTTGTGTTGCTGTTGTTCTGGTGTTGTGTTGCTGTTGTTCTGGTGTTGTGTTGCTGTTGTTCTGGTGTTGTGTTGGTGTTGTTCTGGGGTTGTGTTGCTGTTGTTCTGGTGTTGTGTTGCTGTTGTTCTGGTGTTGTGTTGCTGTTGTTCTGGTGTTGTGTTGGTGTTGTTCTGGGGTTGTGTTGGTGTTGTTCTGGTGTTGTGTTGCTGTTGTTCTGGTGTTGTGTTGCTGTTGTTCTGGTGTTGTGTTGCTGTTGTTCTGGTGTTGTGTTGGTGTTGTTCTGGGGTTGTGTTGCTGTTGTTCTGGTGTTGTGTTGCTGTTGTTCTGGTGTTGTGTTGCTGTTGTTCTGGTGTTGTGTTGGTGTTGTTCTGGGGTTGTGTTGCTGTTGTTCTGGTGTTGTGTTGCTGTTGTTCTGGTGTTGTGTTGCTGTTGTTCTGGTGTTGTGTTGCTGTTGTTCTGGTGTTGTGTTGCTGTTGTTCTGGGGTTGTGTTGCTGTTGTTCTGGTGTTGTGTTGCTGTTGTTCTGGTGTTGTGTTGCTGTTGTTCTGGTGTTGTGTTGCTGTTGTTCTGGTGTTGTGTTGGTGTTGTTCTGCTGTTGTGTTGCTGTTGTTCTGGTGTTGTGTTGCTGTTGTTCTGGTGTTGTGTAGCTGTTGTTCTGGTGTTGTGTTGCTGTTGTTCTGGGGTTGTGTTGCTGTTGTTCTGGTGTTGTGTTGCTGTTGTTCTGGTGTTGTGTTGGTGTTGTTCTGCTGTTGTGTTGCTGTTGTTCTGGTGTTGTGTTGCTGTTGTTCTGGTGTTGTGTAGCTGTTGTTCTGGTGGTGTTGTGTTGCTTTTAATCGCGGTTGGCAGCCAACTGAAAAGGTGCATTTACAGCCACCGACTGTTTAAAAAATATTATATAAATAAATATATATAAATACATATATATATATATATATATATATATATATATATTTTTTTTTTTAATTATTATTATTATTATTATTTATTTTTAAACACTCCCTTCTCATCCTCCATGGGTGGTCTTGTCCCCTACTTTCTAAGCTCTTGTCCTCTACCAGAGGCCCCTGGGAGCTTGAAGGTTCTTCAGTGTCTTTGCTGTTGCTGCACTGCACTTTTGATACACTCTGATGTCTTTCCAGAGATCTGCTGTAGTCACTCTTCCAGTTTGGGGGTCACTGCCCTGAGTGCTCCGATGACCACAGGCCCCACTATCGCCCAAACCCTCCACACCTTCTCCAGCTCCTCTCTGAGGCCTTTGGTATTTTTCCAGTTTCTCGTGTTCCTTTTTCCTGATGTTGCCATCATTGCCATTCGGTCTGTATCTGGAAGTCCCAGAGGACCTTGGCTCAGTCGTTCTCCACCTTTGGAGGTGTTTCCACTTTGTCCTTGGGGTCTCCAGCTCGTGCTCTGCACAGATGTTTCTAGACACTATGTCAGCTCCTGGTGATGGAGCTCCATGTGTGCTGTCACTGCAGCATCTGCACCAGCAGTACGTGTATATGTGTGTATATATATATATATATATATATATATATATATATATATATATATATATATATATATATATATATATATATATATATATAATGTGTGTGTATGCAGGACCACAATTGGATGAATAATGAAATAAAGATATTCAATATCTTTATTCTTAGAATGTGACATAGTTCATTTCTAGTTTCCTCTCCTCAAACATCTGCAAAAGCCTGAGGCAGAATGAATCTATGACTCTATCCTCATGTCTTTAGTATGATCCCATCTTCAGTCTGCTGCAGAAGAGCACATGTGCACTGTGAAGCATGTGATGCTAGTGCTGAAGAGTCTCTCAGCTGAGTGAACAGGCCTGACCCAGGAGTCCACTTTCTGTATTACAGGATTAGACTCGCCGTGTTAGAGCCTGGGAGTGGACATGAGCCGGCTGTCGTTAGAGCTGCTCACTTTGTAAACCACATCATTGGAGATGCTCCATTAAATTAATTGGTGCCATTTGTCTGGCTGATGGAGTGAGCCGTCTGCATCTCTCTGCTCTCTCTGCTCTCCCAGGGCTATCACCATCACTCATTTGTAGACTAATATATTTAATCATCATAAGCAAGTTTAAAAACTACCAAAAACAAAGGCTGAAAGAAGAAATGTTATTGTCAACGAATAAAAGAGGAAAATGAGATCCAAACTCCACCTTTTTAACCAAAGAGCCCCAAACCAGACAATATTCAAACTAATGCTCAATAAACGTATATTTAATAATAATAAAAACATGATATTACACAACAAAAATATAAAAGCATCCGAGCTGAACTCAAAGAAATTAAACTTGTTTTTATACACTCAAAAACCCCAATTTCTCTCAAATATTGTTCACAAATCTGTCTGAAACTTGCCCAAATCTGGTGTAAAGACCTAAATGTCCGTCAAAGCCGCTTGATATTGACGTATACGGCGTCCTAGAGCATCACAAACATGCTCCATGAGGGACATGTCCATTGTTGTGCCATTCATCCACAACCGTCTCCTCATGTTGCAGCATGACACAATTCCAGGAAGATGAACACAGTTAGAACAGAAATACGCTGCCCTACGAACAACTATTCTGAGCCAAGTATGGCAACTTCAAGTAACGCCAAAATCACAACAGCGGTTGTCTCAGAGGGCGATACTTATTACAATATCTTCTGGTTCATCCTACTTTCCCTATCAGCTTTGAGGAGGAGCTGAGTGCTTGGAGGAGGAGCTGAGTGCTTGGAGGAGGAGCTGAGTGCTTGTAGGAGGAGCTGAGTGCTTGGAGGAGGAGCTGAGTGCTTGTAGGAGGAGCTGAGTGCTTGGAGGAGGAGCTGAGGAGGAGCTGAGTGCTTGTAGGAGGAGCTGAGTGCTTGGAGGAGGAGCTGAGTGCTTGGAGGAGGAGCTGAGTGCTTGGAGGAGGAGCTGAGGAGGAGCTGAGTGATTGGAGGAGGAGCTGAGTACTTGGAGGAGGAGCTGAGTGCTTGGAGGAGGAGCTGAGGAGGAGCTGAGTGCTTGGAGGAGGAGCTGAGTGCTTGGAGGAGGAGCTGAGTGCTTGGAGGAGGAGCTGAGGAGGAGCTGAGTGATTGGAGGAGGAGCTGAGTACTTGGAGGAGGAGCTGAGTGCTTGGAGGAGGAGCTGAGGAGGAGCTGAGTGCTTGGAGGAGGAGCTGAGTGCTTGGAGGAGGAGCTGAGGAGGAGCTGAGTGCTTGGAGGAGGAGCTGAGGAGGAGCTGAGTGCTTGGAGGAGGAGCTGAGTGCTTGGAGGAGGAGCTGAGGAGGAGCTGAGGAGGAGCTGAGTGCTTGGAGGAGGAGCTGAGGAGGAGCTGAGGAGGAGCTGAGGAGGAGCTGAGGAGGAGCTGAGTGCTTGGAGGAGGAGCTGAGTGCTTGGAGGAGGAGCTGAGGAGGAGCTGAGTGCTTGGAGGAGGAGTTGAGGAGGAGCCGAGTGCTTGGAGGAGGAGCTGAGTGCTTGGAGGAGAAGTTGCGTGCTTGGAGGAGGAGCTGAGTGCTTGGAGGAGGAGCTGAGTGCTTGGAGGAGGAGCTGAGTGCTTGGAGGAGGAGCTGAGTGCTTGGAGGAGGAGCTGAGGAGGAGCTGAGGAGGAGCTGAGAGCTTGGAGGAGGAGCTGAGGAGGAGCTGAGTGCTTGGAGGAGGAGCTGAGTGCTTGGAGGAGGAGCTGAGGAGGAGCTGAGGAGGAGCTGAGTGCTTGGAGGAGGAGCTGAGGAGGAGCTGAGGAGGAGCTGAGTGCTTGGAGGAGGAGCTGAGTCTCCACTCTGCGCAACACAATTATGAAAATCATTCATTCATTCGAATGACTGACAGATTGTAGTGGGTGTGGTCATGTGGACTGTAGCGCTGCTTTCAACAGAGAAGCTCCAGTTCTACCTCTTCTGCTGAAGCACAATGTAAAGTTATCTCTCCCACAGAAGAGTTTCTACAACGGTTATTCATCTGACAGTAAAAGTTTAGAATGCGGATTCCACAAGGAAGCTGTTTAGGACCTTTTTTTGTTCTCTGTTTTTAATGACTTACCTTTAATTGTGAAAAAGTGTCAGTGTCAATTCATGCAAACGACTCAAGTGTTTATGATGTTGCAGATTCATGCAATAAAATGACCTCTGTTTTGTCTAAACAGCGTGACCTGCTGAGCGGGTTAAAGGAGCAAGCTAGTTCTTAATATCAAAAAACATTTCAACTTCAAAAGAGCAATGGACGATTTTTTGGCGATTTGAGAATGCAGGCAGAAGTGCACATGCCCCTCCCCCGTGCACATGCCACTCCCCCGTGCTCATGCCACTCCCCCGTGCGGACTGATACAACACACACGTGCGTTTGTTTATCAGAGCGACGGATCACATCACATCTCTCGTCTCCCGTAGATTTCTGTCCACTTCTGAGTCAGCTCGATCTGTCTTTCTCCGTCTTCATTTTGCCCTGTACACTGAGGGAACTATATTATGATAGATCCATGCGCTTAGACACGAGGAAACGTGGGCATGAACCGCACGCGGCTGCAGGTGAGCGATAGGTGAGTTTTATGATTGACACGTGGCAGGACTAATCGGCCACGAGGAAATAAGACTCAGATTTGTGCCAAAAAAATCGTCCATTCGACCTTTAATCTGATGTGTTCGATTTTTACACTTGCTGCGAAAAATGTGTCATTTAAATGTGCACTGTAAACTATTATGGACTGAAAATTAACATCACTTTCAAAGAACTGTTTAATTGTTACTGTAATGAAATATTGTGAAATGGAATGATTGAAAACCGTGTTATTATATTTGAAAGGAAATCTGTCTTAAATATAGTGGACCCAGGAAGAGCTAATTAGTTAATATATATAATATATATAATAATATAATATAATATATATTATATATATACAATAAATAGATTGTGCCAAGTTTTAGATAATACTATAAATGCTGTAAAAGCGCCAAGAGTTCCCCGGCTCTCGAATTTTGACCAAAATTGGAACAGATTTACATTAATATAAAACTATAACTTCTGCAATGTTCAAACTAGAAATCACTAGAAATGACTT
>NW_027315790.1:3617567-3622567 GCF_026437365.1 Eucyclogobius newberryi
AACTCATTTTCTGCCTTTTGGTTGTTTTGGGCCCAGGCAATGTGTGATTTTTATTGTAATGAGACGAACTCAACTCCAGTCTTCTGTTTTAAGATAGACTGACAGATAGATAGATAGATAGATAGACTAGACTAGTCTCTAGATAGACTAGACTTTAATTTCTGTGTTGACTCATTTTGTGTTCCTCGTTTCTTAGGATTATGTGGGTGAAACCGTGATTTTTAAAGCAAATTTCGGCACTAGTGGAGCAAGTACGTGACTCCAGCCCGACTTAAAGGTCGAATGGACGATTTTTTTGGCCCAAATCTGAGTCTTATTTCCTCGTGGCCGATTAGTCCTGCCACGTGTCAATCATAAAACGTACCTACTGCTCACCTGCAGCCGCGTGCGGCTCGTCCCCACAAGAGCAGCACATTTCCGCGTGCCTAAGCGCATGGATCTATCATAATATAGTTCCCTCAGTGTACGGGACAAAATGAAGACGGAGAAAGACAGTTCGAGCTGACTCAGAAATAGACAGAAATCTACGGGAGACGAGAGATGTGATGTGATCCGTCGCAACAAACGCACGTGTGTGTTGTATCAGTCCACACGGGGGAGTGGCATGAGCACAGGGGAGTGGCATGAGCACAGGGGAGTGGCATGTGCACGGGGGAGTGGCATGAGTACGGGGGGAGTGGCATGTGCACTTCCGCCTGAGTTCTCAAATCGCCGAATAATCGTCCATTGCCCTTTAATCTAGATTTTCTTTTAAAGTAAAAAAAAAACATTACAAATCTCTTAAAAATCCTTTAAACGGAGAATACAGCGTCAGGACGACACAGGATAAAGACATGTCCCCTGAGAGAGCACAGGGTCTGTGCAGGAGAAAGACATGTCCTCTGAGAGAGCACAGGGTCTATGCAGGAGAAAGACATGTCCCCTGAGAGAGCACAGGGTCTATGCAGGAGAAAGACATGTCCCCTGAGAGAGCACAGGGTCTATGCAGGAGAAAGACATGTCCCCTGAGAGAGCACAGGGTCTATGCAGGAGAAAGACATGTCCCCTGAGAGAGCACAGGGTCTGTGCAGGAGAAAGACATGTCCCCTGAGAGAGCACAGGGTCTGTGCAGGAGAAAGACATGTCCTCTGAGAGAGCACAGGGTCTATGCAGGAGAAAGACATGTCCCCTGAGAGAGCACAGGGTCTATGCAGGAGAAAGACATGTCCCCTGAGAGAGCACAGGGTCTGTGCAGGAGAAAGACATGTCCTCTGAGAGAGCACAGGGTCTATGCAGGAGAAAGACATGTCCTCTGAGAGAGCACAGGGTCTATGCAAGATAAAGACATGTCCTCTGAGAGAGCACAGGGTCTGTGCAAGATAAAGACATGTCCTCTGAGAGAGCACAGGGTCTATGCAAGATAAAGACATGTCCTCTGAGAGAGCACAGGGTCTATGCAAGATAAAGACATGTCAAAGAAAAAGTGACTGATGCAGAGGATGAATTCCACTGTCACTTCATGACATCACATTTCAACAGCCCATTTCTCTCCCTATTTTGTTCATCAGAGGCGCACATACATGGCCCCGCCCGTTGTCACGGGCGACATGTCCGTGGATCCACGCACAGTGCAGACTTTGTGTTTTCGGGTGGATATAACTCTGGACCTTCAGTTATTCTTTATCGGTAAGACACTTTGTGCTGTTATGACCAGACCATCTCTAATCTGACATATTTGTATTGAAAAAGTTGTTGACAGCAGCTCACAGATTTTCTCTTAATAAACAACTCATTTGAAGTCAGGTTTTAGACCTCATCCCACTGAGACTGCTGTTGTCAAGGTGACAAATGACATCCGCCTGAACACTGACACGGGCAAAGCCTCTGTCTTAATTCTGTTAGATCTGAGTGCTGCTTTTGACACTGTCCATCATGGGATCCTCTTACAGAGACTAGAGGACTGGGTGGGCATCACTGGCACTGCCCTAAACTGGTTAAGGTCCAATCTGGAAGACAGGAAGTACTTTGTGTCTCAGACCACATGACCCTGACCTGTGGGGTGCCCCAAGGGTCAGTCCTGGGGCCCCTTCTGTTCAACCTGTACATGCTGCACGCTGCTGAGTTCTTCAGGTAAGTGGGTTCCAGACTCAGGAGGATCTTCAGACTCAGGTAGGTGGATCTCTTCATCCCCAGGTAAGTTGAACTGTCAGAACTGTCGACTGAAGACACAGACATTGCATCATCTTGAGGCAATATAGTCACAGTAGGATCTTTACTCTGGTGATGGAGGTTGGCTGGATCTGAGCTTGAGGAAATGTCCAATCCTCATCTTCATCCTGGTCTTCGTTGACTCAGCAATAGCTGGTTTCTGGATTCAAGTTCAAGGACGACAAGGTGGAGCAAAAGATCCAGATAGTCACTGCCTGGCAGGAAGGGACATGGGACAGGGAGACAATTCTCCGGCCACACAGTGTACACGGCAGGACCACAGCCCCACTAACCCAGGACCACAGCCCGACTAACCCAGGACCACAGCCCCACTAACCCAGGACCACAGCCCGACTAACCCAGGACCACAGCCCGACTAACCCAGGACCACAGCCCGACTAACCCAGGACCACAGCCCGACTAAACCAGGACCACAGCCCGACTAACCCAGGACCACAGCCCCACTAACCCAGGACCACAGCCCGACTAACCCAGGACCACAGCCCCACTAACCCAGGACCACAGCCCGACTAACCCAGGACCACAGTCTGACTAACCCAGGACCACAGCCCCACTAACCCAGGACCACAGCCCGACTAACCCAGGACCACAGCCCCACTAACCCAGGACCACAGCCCGACTAACCCAGGACCACAGTCTGACTAACCCAGGACCACAGCCCGACTAACCCAGGACCACAGTCTGACTAACCCAGGACCACAGCCCGACTAACCCAGGACCACAGCCCCACTAACCCAGGACCACAGCCCGACTAATCCAGGACCACAGCCCCACTAACCCAGGACCACAGCCCCACTAACCCAGGACCACAGCCCGACTAACCCAGGACCACAGCCCGACTATAAAGGAGTTAGCGCTGCGCGTCACAGACACGGAAACGGGCACGTGCGTCTTCACATGCTCTCCCGGGACCGTGCAGGGGCGGAGCCGCTCGGAGCCGCTCGGAGCCGCTCGGAGCCGCTCGGAGCGACTCCGAGCGGCTCAGTCACAGACTCACGCAGGATTTTGACGAAAAATTGCTTCACGCGCTCTTATCTTTTGACTTAATACCGCTATTTATATTTCATTTAAAGCTATTTTGCGTTGACGGCGGTACTTTATAAAAAAAAAAAAAAGTATGATAATTAATTTTACTTATATTGTAGATTAATTGTGGATTAAATCAGAATCAGAAAGGGTTTAATGCCATTGTCAATGAACAGAATTCACAAACAGGAACGTGTCTAAACCAGAGGCACGACTAAAGAAGGACTAAACCAGGACTAAACCAGGACTAAACCAGGACTAAACCAGGACAAGAACGTGAACGTATTACACATTTTCATCACAAAATGTTGTTATATAAATAAGGAATTGGCCCAAATGACACAGATATAAATTGCTTTGTTTTGCTAATATAGACACAGAAACATTTTCTCTGTTTTAAAATTTAGAACAAAATAAATAGTTTTTTCATTTTTTTTTTTTTTAACGGAGATTTGTTAAAAGTTGAAGATTGGTGCGGTGTGGTGCGATGCGTGCGGTGCGAGCGGTGCAGTGCGGTGCGAGCGGTGCGTGCGGTGCGAGCGGTGCGGTGCGTGCGGTGCGAGCGGTGCGGTGCGTGCGGTGCGGTGCGGTGCGATGCGTGCGGTGCGAGCGGTGCGGTGCGTGCGGTGCGGTGCGTGCGGTGCGTGCGGTGCGTGCGGTGCGTGCGGTGCGAGCGGTGCGTGCGGTGCGACTTTAAGGTCTGATCTTTGGCTGTGGGAGAAAAATGCCTTTGGAGAAAACAATGTCCCAGAATAAAAAGTGGATGACGAGGATTCAAACATCTTTAGAGCAGTGACCACAGAGAGAGGTCAACACCGGTGACCTCTTCTGACAGAACCAATACATCAGTGGTCAGAACACACCGTGGTGCTCGTTTGGCTCCGACACGCGCGTCTCCCCCGGGGCCTAATAAATGAGCAGTTTATGCCACATTAGTGCGAGCGAGGATTTTCTATTGCGTCACTGCGACTGACAAACACAGCAAAGACGCGCTTTAGACACGCTTTAGAGGCGCTTTAGACGCGCTTTAGACACGCTTTAGACGCGCTTTAGACGCGCTTTAGACGCCGGGACCCGCGCCACAGAGCAGAGCCGCGGCGCCCAGGAGCCGTACCTGCAGGAGATGCTCGGACCGGGGCTGGAGCGGTCCCTCTGCTTCTCACGCTGCCTCCGATCGTCGCGGCATCAATGAAAACAACTTTTCCTCCTCCTGGTCCATGGGTGTGCACCGTTAGATGTGATCCAAAAGCGCGTGACTTGTCCCGGTTCAGCCGCGGAGGTGCGGTCCATGGGGCGAGCGGGAGCCGGGGAAGCGCCGCGGAGGAGCGGAGCACAGACTGACGCCTCCTGACGGCTCCTGATGCTCCTGAGGCTCCTGATGCTCCTGAGGCTCCTGATGCTCCTGAGGCTCCTGATGCTCCTGAGACTCCTGATGCTCCTGAGACTCCTGATGCTCCTGAGGCTCCCGATGCTCCTGACGGCTCCTGATGCTCCTGAAGCTTCTGATGCTCCTGATGCTTCTGGTGCTTGTGGTCCACAGAGCGAGTCACTGCGCGGACGCCCCGCCTCACCGTGTGTCGTCTGTGCGCGTAAAAAGCACACGCAGGACCGGAGAGGCAGCGGCGTACGACCAGAGCGCGGCGCGGAGCGGCGCGGAGCGGCGCGGAGCGGAGGCGACAGTCACGAGTCCAGTTCCCACGGTGCAGGAGCATGGATGTATGTGCAGGAGGATGTATGTGCAGGAGGATGTATGTGCAGGAGCATGA
>NW_027315790.1:3625067-3897567 GCF_026437365.1 Eucyclogobius newberryi
TGCTGCTCTTGCTGCTCCTGCTGCTCCTGCTGCTCCAATAAAGTCAAGTTTAAATTTCATCTTATAGATTTCCCTGAGCGCTGCAGTCACAGATCTAATTTAAGTGATCTGTGTAATGGAGGAAGCTCCGGCTCACAGAGGAACACAGCTGCCCCGGGGCAGAAGGGCTGTGATGTGGCTGCCACCACTCACCAATACACAAAGAAAGCCCAAGGGCACATCAACATCAGTTTGGGCTGTTTTTGTATTTTTCAGTGCCAGGATTTTCTATTTTTAACACGTTGCCATGGAAAACATTTAGATGGAGGAATGATCAGGATCAAGCGGGGAAATTCTGTCTCTGTTCCATTATCCACATGTCCAGAAACACAGAGACCCCTCTCCCTGTCCAGCATAGGCCACGCCCTCACCCTGTCCAGCATAGACCACACCCTCACCCTGTCCAGCATAGACCACGCCCTCTCCCTGTCCAGCATAGACCACGCCCTCTCCCTGTCCAGCATAGACCACGCCCTCACCCTGTCCAGCATAGACCACGCCCTCTCCCTGTCCAGCATAGACCACGCCCTCACCCTGTCCAGCATAGACCACGCCCTCTCAAACAATAGGCTGGATGCATGTGATGTACAAACATTCCAAACTGTCCATAGTTCAAATGGAAGTAATAAAACATGATATGTCGGTATAGCCAGCAGGCGTTCACTATAAATCAATACATTTGATCAAATATAACATTAAAGAATGCTGTTTGAAACAGCAATTATTTAAATATAACATTTTGCACGTTTACATGATTTTTGAAAATTGTTTGCAACTTTGACAATCTCAAGTCAATTATCAGCAAATATGTTCAAACTGAGACAGTGTGACAGTTTAAGAGTTAGAAAAACAAAGATAACACAAAATGTTATTATTCATTAGGTGTGAGTATATATATATATATATATATATATATATATATATATATATATATATATATATATATATATACTCACACCTAATGAATAATACAATTTTTCTAACTATCAGTTATGGGTGACACATGCTCCATGGTGACACCAGGGGGCGCGAGGCTTTGGGGAAAATGATTTGATCACAGAACACATTCGCTGTGACCACTGCACAAAGCCTCCTCTAGCTCGTCCCAAACATTCTCTCTGGGGGTCAGATCTGGGAGTCAGATCTGAAGTACATTAGTTTCTGCTTCATCTTAGATCTTTCCTCTGCTCAATGCCAATGATTTGACCCTTCTCAAACACACTGACATCTTTTCCATGACCATGGGATTTGTCTTTGTTGTTTCAGAAATGAGAACAACAACACAGCATCAGTCGGGTTTAAATAGTGTGTTGCAGTTGAAAGATCATCACCTGCTGTTGTTCTCCAGTGAGAGGACATTGTATGTGCTGAGTTGAAGCTGAAGTGGCAGTATAAGCAGCACATGTGCAGAGCGGCCACTGTGGCAGATGCACTGCTTTATCCTCCAAGGGCTCAAACAAAAAAGTTTAAAGTTTAAAATTTGTCAAGCAAGATGTAGAACAATCTATTTGACTGACATTTATATTGTAATTTCCCATTTGTTTAAAATAAATTCAGTGCTGTTCAGATTAGTAATGCTATTGAGATATTATATATATTATTCCCCTGGAAAGTTCTGGTTTATAAGTCTTGATAAAAATAGGGTTATAATATTCTTTACTTTGTTTAATTTATTGGTTGTGATAACTAAAAACTGATACCTGTAAAAGTCAAGTTTCTCCAAGTCAACATATCAAAGCTTTTCATCTGGTGAAAAAATATCAGACCTTTTGTCCTCCAGACCTTGAGTCTCAGGTCAGTTCTGTTTAAAAAACCTTGATCATGAGCTAAAGATTATAACATGTGTGTTTAGTTTGTTCTGATCAACTCCTTCCATGTCGTAAGAACAGATTTGACCCAGGGATTCTCCCCCTCCTCCGTCAGACTCAAGCGTCTGTCATCTGCAGTAAGACCTGTACAGGAACCTCAGGCACCACATGACTCTCAGTATAAGACCTGTACAGGAACCTCAGGCATCACATGACTCTCAGTATAAGACCTGTACAGGAACCTCAGGCACCACATGACTCTCAGTATAAGACCTGTACAGAAACCTCAGGCACCACATGACTCTCAGTATAAGACCTGTACAAGAACCCCCGGCACCACATGACTCTCAGTATAAGACCTGTACAGGAACCCCCGGCACCACATGACTCTCAGTATAAGACCTGTACAGGAACCCCAGGCACCACATGACTCTCAGTATAAGACCTGTACAGGAACCCCCGGCACCACATGACTCTCAGTATAAGACCTGCACAGGAACCTCAGGCACCACATGACTCTCAGTATAAGACCTGTACAGGAACCCCAGGCACCACATGACTCTCAGTATAAGACCTGTACAGGAACCCCCGGCACCACATTACTCTCAGTATAAGACCTGTACAGGAACCCCCGGCACCACATGACTCTCAGTATAAGACCTGTAAAGGAACCCCCGGCACCACATTACTCTCAGTATAAGACCTGTACAGGAACCCCCGGCACCACATGACTCTCAGTATAAGACCTGTACAGGAACCCCAGGCACCACATGACTCTCAGTATAAGACCTGTACAGGAACCCCCGGCACCACATTACTCTCAGTATAAGACCTGTACAGGAACCTCAGGCACCACATGACTCTCAGTATAAGACCTGTACAGGAACCTCAGGCACCACATGACTCTCAGTATAAGACCTGTACAGGAACCCCCGGCACCACATGACTCTCAGTATAAGACCTGCACAGGAACCTCAGGCACCACATGACTCTCAGTATAAGACCTGTACAGGAACCCCAGGCACCACATGACTCTCAGTATAAGACCTGTACAGGAACCTCAGGCACCACATGACTCTCAGTATGAGACCTGTACAGGAACCCCCGGCACCACATGACTCTCAGTATAAGACCTGTACAGGAACCTCAGGCACCACATGACTCTCAGTATAAGACCTGTACAGGAACCTCAGGCACCACATGACTCTCAGTATAAGACCTGTACAGGAACCCTGGCACCACATGACTCTCAGTATAAGACCTGTACAGGAACCTCAGGCACCACATGACTCTCAGTATGAGACCTGTACAGGAACCCCCGGCACCACATGACTCTCAGTATAAGACCTGTACAGGAACCTCAGGCACCACATGACTCTCAGTATAAGACCTGTACAGGAACCCCCGGCACCACATGACTCTCAGTATAAGACCTGTACAGGAACCCCCGGCACCACATGACTCTCAGTATAAGACCTGCACAGGAACCTCAGGCACCACATGACTCTCAGTATAAGACCTGTACAGGAACCCCAGGCACCACATGACTCTCAGTATAAGACCTGTACAGGAACCCCCGGCACCACATTACTCTCAGTATAAGACCTGTACAGGAACCCCCGGCACCACATGACTCTCAGTATAAGACCTGTACAGGAACCCCCGGCACCACATTACTCTCAGTATAAGACCTGTACAGGAACCCCCGGCACCACATGACTCTCGGTATAAGACCTGTACAGGAACCTCAGGCACCACATGACTCTCAGTATAAGACCTGTACAGGAACCTCAGGCACCACATGACTCTCAGTATAAGACCTGTACAGGAACCCCCGGCACCACATGACTCTCAGTATAAGACCTGCACAGGAACCTCAGGCACCACATGACTCTCAGTATAAGACCTGTACAGGAACCCCAGGCACCACATGACTCTCAGTATAAGACCTGTACAGGAACCTCAGGCACCACATGACTCTCAGTATGAGACCTGTACAGGAACCCCCGGCACCACATGACTCTCAGTATAAGACCTGTACAGGAACCTCAGGCACCACATGACTCTCAGTATAAGACCTGTACAGGAACCCCCGGCACCACATTACTCTCATTATAAGACCTGTACAGGAACCCCTGGCACCACATGACTCTCAGTATAAGACCTGTACAGGAACCCCCGGCACCACATTACTCTAAGTATAAGACCTGTACAGGAACCCCCGGCACCACATGACTCTCAGTATAAGACCTGTACAGGAACCCCCGACAACACATGACTCTCAGTATAAGACCTGTACAGGAACCCCCGGCACCACATGACTCTCAGTATAAGACCTGTACAGGAACCTCAGGCACCACATGACTCTCAGTATAAGACCTGTACAGGAACCTCAGACACCACATGACTCTCAGTAAGACCTGTACAGGAACCTCAGGCACCACATGACTCTCAGTACAAGACCTGTACAGGAACCCCCGGCACCACATTACTCTCAGTATAAGACCTGTACAGGAACTCCCGGCACCACATTACTCTCAGTATAAGACCTGTACAGGAACCCCCGGCACCACATGACTCTCAGTATAAGACCTGTACAGGAACCCCCGGCACCACATGACTCTCAGTATAAGACCTGTACAGGAACCCTTTTAAATAAACTACTAATAAATAATCAATTGAGACATCGTAGTGTTTTCCATCCCTAGTATTTTGGGCCAATGGTTCAAAGAATTAAGCGAACAACTGGGGGGACCGAGCACAGCCCTGTCTCACCTCTCTTCCCAAAGGCTTTGTTGAGTTGAATTCTTGATTTGAATTATTGATGTCGTAAAGAGACTCTTTATTGTTATTATTAATAATAATAACATTCGATAATAAAAATGAGTTTAGTAGATGTTTGTCCATCTATAAATCATAATTCTAACTTTACATTTGATAAGTTCTTATGAATTAAGTAACATTAATCTAACACATTTTCTGCCGTATTGATTTTAAAAATGCCTTTACTAATGATGCACGTTTTCAGTTTTTCAGATCGATGTGTGTCACACTGACGCTGAAGCGACACCAAAGCGGTTGTTAAATCGAGCGAAGAGAAAAGTACAATCATCTTTCACGTCATCAAAGTGCCATAATGTGCAACTTTTTCAAAAACACAATAGTCTGTGTTTGAACAGGTTCCTGTCTCATCTGCAGCTCATAAATGTCTCGCTTTGTTGAGCTTGTTTTTTACTGTACATGTCATAATTAGCCCTTGTTGCAATACAACAGTAAATGAGGAGCAGAAGGTCTTTGTAGAGTCACTAACATGAAGCGCTTGTGCACGTAAAGAGGGATCGTTTTCACAAAGAGAAATCCAAGTTAAATAAACCATCTTGAATTTGATATTGGCTCATAAATACTGCAGTGTCCTCACGGGAAGAATCCAGCATTTTAGCAAAGGAAAGGAATTTTAGCAAACATGTTTTCATTCAGAGACGTCACAGTGGCACGAGGAAACACGTGGGCGCCCTCTGGTGGCGAGATGCTGGACTACAACAAGAAATAAGGCAAAAAATGAAATGTGCATTAATTAATGACGGTTAATCACAGAGTTCAGACTCAGTCTGCCTTTAAGTCTAAAGTGTCATAGTGAAGTCGTTATGACATCATTGGTTGTTGTCAGTAAAAAGGACTTCACAGGACAAATAAGGCACATTGTGAACCTTGACCTTTTCCCCTGTTCTTATTGTGGCTGTAGGAAAAAACTCTGTTGATCCGTTAGTGCGATGCCCCCTGCCGTTGTGCCCTTCACCCTGTTTGATGTCTGTTTATCCCAGATCCCACACTCTCTCTCTCTGAGGGCCCCGGCTGATGTGAAAGGTGCTGGGCCCCGGCTGATGTGAAAGGTGCTGGGCCCCGGCTGATGTGAAAGGTGACAGGTGCTGGGCCCCTGAGAAGAGAGCGGAGCTACAAGAGCTGCAGGAAAAGGACTTTCTGTGGAGGATATATTTAGCAGCACTGTTCAAAACAGAACATGTTCAGTGAGACGAGAGAAGGAGGGAGAGAGAGAGAGAGAGGGGGGGGGAAGGAGAGGACGGGGGAGCGTGAGGGAGGGGGAGACAGGGAAGAAGGAGAGGACGGGGGAGCGTGAAGGGGGGAGAGAAAGAAAGGGGACGAGGAAGAGAGCAAAAGCTGTAGGTAAGAAGGAGGAAGAGGAGGAGGAAAGGAGCGATGCTTCCTGCGTTTGTGCGTCGGCGGCAGGTGAAGTATGACTCATCAGCTGTGAGACATCTGCACACACACACACACACACACACACACATACACACACACACACACACACACATACACACTCACACACACACACACACACACACACACATACACACACACACACACACACATACACACACACACACACACACACACACACTCACACATACACACACACATACACACACACACACACACATACACACACACACACACACACACAAACACACACACACACACAAACACACACAAACACACACACACAAGCTGAAGGGGAGATGATGGTGCAGTTCTACACGGCCATCATTGAGTCCATCCTCACCTCCTCCATCACCTCCTCCATCACCTCCTCCATCACCATGTGGTACGCTGGAGCCACAGACAGGGACAAACAGAAACTACAGCACATTGTGCGCTCTGCTGACTTCATCTCTGCAGGACCTGTATGTCTGCAGGACTCTGGGACCGTCACAGCCGACCCTTCTCACCCTGGACATGGACTATTTGAGCCACTCCCCTCTGTCAGGAGGCCACTCCCCTCAGGCAGACAACTCCCCTCAGGCACGAGGCCACTCCCCTCTGTTGGACTCATGAACACTTCTTCACACATTAATAACAACTCTTTAATAATTCATGTAAATATCGACCGTCCACTGTTTTGCATCAGTTATTCTACACAATTTAATTTATTTTAACTTATTTTAGCAAAGTCTATACTTTTATTTATACCATGTTGTTTTATGTTGCACTTTGGCCCCGAAGCAAGTTTCTAGTTTGTGACTTTCACCGACAATGAAAATACACGAGATTAGACCCTTTACTCAGTATGAAGTATTAAATATGCAGTATGAAGTATTAAATACACAGTATGAAGTATTAAATACACAGTATGAAGTAAATATCTGCAGCTGATGCATCCACCTGTATGCAGCAGATGCATCCACCTGTATGCAGCTGATGCATCCACCTGTCTGCAGCTGATGCATCCACCTGTCTGCAGCTGATACATCCACCTGTCTGCAGCTGATACATCCACCTGTATGCAGCTGATGCATCCACCTGTATGCAGCTGATGCATCCACCTGTATGCAACTGATGCATCCACCTATCTGCAGCTGATGCATCCACCTGTCTGCAGCTGATGCAGCCACCTGTATGCAGCTGATGCATCCACCTGTATGCAGCTGATGCGTAGACCTGTATGCAGCTGATGCATCCATCTGTCTGCAGCTGATGCATCCACCTGTCTGCAGCTGATGCATCCACCTGTATGCAGCTGATGCATAGACCTGTATGCAGCTGATACATCCACCTGTATGCAGCAGATGCATCCACCTGTATGCAGCTGATGCATCCACCTGTATGCAGCTGATGCATCCACCTGTCTGCAGCTGATGCATCCACCTGTCTGCAGCTGATGCATCCACCTGTCTGCAGCTGATGCATCCACCTGTATGCAGGTGATGCATCCACCTGTATGCAGCTGATGCATTCACCTGTCTCACCTGTCTGCAGCTGATGCATCCACCTGTATGCAGCTGATGCATCCACCTGTCTGCAGCTGATATATCCACCTGTATGCAACTGATGCATCCACCTGTATGCAGCTGATGCATCCACCTGTCTGCAGCTGATGCATCCACCTGTCTGCAGATGATGCATCCACCTCTATGCAGCTGATGCATGCACCTCTATGCAGCTGATTCATCCACCTTTCTGCAGCTGATGCATCCACCTGTATGCAGCTGATGCATCCACCTGTCTGCAGCTGATGCATCCACCTGTATGCAGCTGATGCATCCACCTGTATGCAGCTGATTCATCCACTTTTATGCAGCTGATGCATCCACCTGTCTGCAGCTGATGCATCCACCTGTATGCAGCAGATGCATCCACCTGTATGCAGCTGATGCATCCACCTGTATGCAGCAGATATATCCACCTGTATGCAGCAGATGCATCCACCTGTATGCAGCTGATGCATCCACCTGTCTGCAGCTGATGCATCCACCTGTCTGCAGCTGATGCATAGACCTGTATGCAGCTGATGCATCCACCTGTCTGCAGCTGATACATCCACCTGTATGCAGCTGATGCATCCACCTGTATGCAACTGATGCATCCACCTGTCTGCAGCTGATGCATCCACCTGTATGCAGCTGATGCATCCACCTGTATGCAACTGATGCATCCACCTGTATGCAGCTGATGCATCCACCTGTATGCAGCTGATGCATCCTGATGCATCCACCTGTCTGCAGCTGATGCATCCACCTGTATGCAGCTGATGCATCCACCTGTCTGCAGCTGATGCATCCACCTGTCTGCAGCTGATGCCTCCACATGTCTGCAGCTGATGCCACTCCCCTCTGTCAGGAGGCCACTCCCCTCAGGCAGACAACTCCCCTCAGGCACGAGGCCACTCCCCTCTGTTGGACTCATGAACACTTCTTCACACATTAATAACAACTCTTTAATAATTCATGTAAATATCGACCGTCCACTGTTTTGCATCAGTTATTCTACACAATTTAATTTATTTTAACTTATTTTAGCAAAGTCTATACTTTTATTTATACCATGTTGTTTTATGTTGCACTTTGGCCCCGAAGCAAGTTTCTAGTTTGTGACTTTCACCGACAATGAAAATACACGAGATTAGACCCTTTACTCAGTATGAAGTATTAAATATGCAGTATGAAGTATTAAATACACAGTATGAAGTATTAAATACACAGTATGAAGTAAATATCTGCAGCTGATGCATCCACCTGTATGCAGCAGATGCATCCACCTGTATGCAGCTGATGCATCCACCTGTCTGCAGCTGATGCATCCACCTGTCTGCAGCTGATACATCCACCTGTATGCAGCTGATGCATCCACCTGTATGCAACTGATGCATCCACCTGTATGCAGCTGATGCATCCACCTGTATGCAACTGATGCATCCACCTATCTGCAGCTGATGCATCCACCTGTCTGCAGCTGATGCAGCCACCTGTATGCAGCTGATGCATCCACCTGTATGCAGCTGATGCGTAGACCTGTATGCAGCTGATGCATCCATCTGTCTGCAGCTGATGCATCCACCTGTCTGCAGCTGATGCATCCACCTGTATGCAGCTTATGCATACACCTGTATGCAGCTGATGCATTCACCTGTCTCACCTGTCTGCAGCTGTTGCATCCACCTGTATGCAGCTGATGCATCCACCTGTCTGCAGCTGATATATCCACCTGTATGCAACTGATGCATCCACCTGTATGCAGCTGATGCATCCACCTGTCTGCAGCTGATGCATCCACCTGTCTGCAGATGATGCATCCACCTCTATGCAGCTGAAGCATCCACCTCTATGCAGCTGATTCATCCACCTTTCTGCAGCTGATGCATCCACCTGTATGCAGCTGATGCATCCACCTGTCTGCAGCTGATGCATCCACCTGTATGCAGCAGATGCATCCACCTGTATGCAGCTGATGCATCCACCTGTCTGCAGCTGATGCATCCACCTGTATGCAGCTGATGCATCCACCTGTATGCAGCTGATTCATCCACTTTTATGCAGCTGATGCATCCACCTGTCTGCAGCTGATGCATCCACCTGTATGCAGCAGATGCATCCACCTGTATGCAGCTGATGCATCCACCTGTATGCAGCAGATATATCCACCTGTATGCAGCAGATGCATCCACCTGTATGCAGCTGATGCATCCACCTGTCTGCAGCTGATGCATCCACCTGTCTGCAGCTGATGCATAGACCTGTATGCAGCTGATGCATCCACCTGTCTGCAGCTGATACATCCACCTGTATGCAGCTGATGCATCCACCTGTATGCAACTGATGCATCCACCTGTCTGCAGCTGATGCATCCACCTGTATGCAGCTGATGCATCCACCTGTATGCAACTGATGCATCCACCTGTATGCAGCTGATGCATCCACCTGTATGCAGCTGATGCATCCTGATGCATCCACCTGTCTGCAGCTGATGTATCCACCTGTATGCAGCTGATGCATCCACCTGTCTGCAGCTGATGCATCCACCTGTCTGCAGCTGATGCCTCCACATGCCTGCAGCTAATGCATCCACCTGTATGCAGCTGATGCATCCACCTGTTGATGCATCTACCTGTCTGCTGCTGATGCATCCACCTGTCTGCAACTGATGCATCCACCTGTATGCAGCTGATGCATCCACCTGTATGCAGCTGATGCATCCACCTGTCTGCAGCTGATGCATCCACCTGTCTGCTGCTGATGCATCCACCTGTCTGCAACTGATGCATCCGCCTGTCTGCAGCTGATGCATCCACCTGTCTGCAGCTGATGCATCCACCTGTATGCAGCTGATGCAGCCACCTGTATGCAGCTGATGCATCCACCTGTATGCAGCTGATGCGTAGACCTGTATGCAGCTGATGCATCCACCTGTCTGCAGCTGATGCATCCACCTGTCTGCAGCTGATGCATCCACCTGTATGCAGCTTATGCATACACCTGTATGCAGCTGATGCATAGACCTGTATGCAGCTGATACATTCACCTGTATGCAGCAGATGCCTCCACATGTCTGCAGCTGATGCATCTACCTGTATGCAGCTGATGCATCCACCTGTTGATGCATCCACCTGTCTGCTGCTGATGCATCCACCTGTCTGCAACTGATGCATCCACCTGTATGCAGCTGATGCATCCACCTGTATGCAGCTGATGCATCCACCTGTCTGCAGCTGATGCATCCACCTGTCTGCTGCTGATGCATCCACCTGTCTGCAACTGATGCATCCGCCTGTCTGCAGCTGATGCATCCACCTGTCTGCAGCTGATGCATCCACCTGTATGCAGCTGATGCAGCCACCTGTATGCAGCTGATGCATCCACCTGTATGCAGCTGATGCGTAGACCTGTATGCAGCTGATGCATCCACCTGTCTGCAGCTGATGCATCCACCTGTCTGCAGCTGATGCATCCACCTGTATGCAGCTTATGCATACACCTGTATGCAGCTGATGCATAGACCTGTATGCAGCTGATACATCCACTTGTATGCAGCAGATGCATCCACCTGTATGCAGCTGATGCATCCACCTGTATGCAGCTGATGCATCCACCTGTATGCAGCTGATGCATCCACCTGTCTGCAGCTGATGCATCCACCTGTATGCAGCTGATGCATCCACCTGTCTGCAGCTGATGCATCCACCTGTATGCAACTGATGCATCCACCTGTATGCAGCTGATGCATCCACCTGTATGCAGCTGATGCATCCTGATGCATCCACCTGTCTGCAGCTGATGCATCCACCTGTATGCAGCTGATGCATCCACCTGTCTGCAGCTGATGCATCCACCTGTCTGCAGCTGATGCCTCCACATGTCTGCAGCTGATGCCACTCCCCTCTGTCAGGAGGCCACTCCCCTCAGGCAGACAACTCCCCTCAGGCACGAGGCCACTCCCCTCTGTTGGACTCATGAACACTTCTTCACACATTAATAACAACTCTTTAATAATTCATGTAAATATCGACCGTCCACTGTTTTGCATCAGTTATTCTACACAATTTAATTTATTTTAACTTATTTTAGCAAAGTCTATACTTTTATTTATACCATGTTGTTTTATGTTGCACTTTGGCCCCGAAGCAAGTTTCTAGTTTGTGACTTTCACCGACAATGAAAATACACGAGATTAGACCCTTTACTCAGTATGAAGTATTAAATATGCAGTATGAAGTATTAAATACACAGTATGAAGTATTAAATACACAGTATGAAGTAAATATCTGCAGCTGATGCATCCACCTGTATGCAGCAGATGCATCCACCTGTATGCAGCTGATGCATCCACCTGTCTGCAGCTGATGCATCCACCTGTCTGCAGCTGATACATCCACCTGTATGCAGCTGATGCATCCACCTGTATGCAACTGATGCATCCACCTGTATGCAGCTGATGCATCCACCTGTATGCAACTGATGCATCCACCTATCTGCAGCTGATGCATCCACCTGTCTGCAGCTGATGCAGCCACCTGTATGCAGCTGATGCATCCACCTGTATGCAGCTGATGCGTAGACCTGTATGCAGCTGATGCATCCATCTGTCTGCAGCTGATGCATCCACCTGTCTGCAGCTGATGCATCCACCTGTATGCAGCTTATGCATACACCTGTATGCAGCTGATGCATTCACCTGTCTCACCTGTCTGCAGCTGTTGCATCCACCTGTATGCAGCTGATGCATCCACCTGTCTGCAGCTGATATATCCACCTGTATGCAACTGATGCATCCACCTGTATGCAGCTGATGCATCCACCTGTCTGCAGCTGATGCATCCACCTGTCTGCAGATGATGCATCCACCTCTATGCAGCTGAAGCATCCACCTCTATGCAGCTGATTCATCCACCTTTATGCAGCTGATGCATCCACCTGTATGCAGCTGATGCATCCACCTGTCTGCAGCTGATGCATCCACCTGTATGCAGCAGATGCATCCACCTGTATGCAGCTGATGCATCCACCTGTCTGCAGCTGATGCATCCACCTGTATGCAGCTGATGCATCCACCTGTATGCAGCTGATTCATCCACTTTTATGCAGCTGATGCATCCACCTGTCTGCAGCTGATGCATCCACCTGTATGCAGCAGATGCATCCACCTGTATGCAGCTGATGCATCCACCTGTATGCAGCAGATATATCCACCTGTATGCAGCAGATGCATCCACCTGTATGCAGCTGATGCATCCACCTGTCTGCAGCTGATGCATCCACCTGTCTGCAGCTGATGCATAGACCTGTATGCAGCTGATGCATCCACCTGTCTGCAGCTGATACATCCACCTGTATGCAGCTGATGCATCCACCTGTATGCAACTGATGCATCCACCTGTCTGCAGCTGATGCATCCACCTGTATGCAGCTGATGCATCCACCTGTATGCAACTGATGCATCCACCTGTATGCAGCTGATGCATCCACCTGTATGCAGCTGATGCATCCTGATGCATCCACCTGTCTGCAGCTGATGTATCCACCTGTATGCAGCTGATGCATCCACCTGTCTGCAGCTGATGCATCCACCTGTCTGCAGCTGATGCCTCCACATGCCTGCAGCTAATGCATCCACCTGTATGCAGCTGATGCATCCACCTGTTGATGCATCTACCTGTCTGCTGCTGATGCATCCACCTGTCTGCAACTGATGCATCCACCTGTATGCAGCTGATGCATCCACCTGTATGCAGCTGATGCATCCACCTGTCTGCAGCTGATGCATCCACCTGTCTGCTGCTGATGCATCCACCTGTCTGCAACTGATGCATCCGCCTGTCTGCAGCTGATGCATCCACCTGTCTGCAGCTGATGCATCCACCTGTATGCAGCTGATGCAGCCACCTGTATGCAGCTGATGCATCCACCTGTATGCAGCTGATGCGTAGACCTGTATGCAGCTGATGCATCCACCTGTCTGCAGCTGATGCATCCACCTGTCTGCAGCTGATGCATCCACCTGTATGCAGCTTATGCATACACCTGTATGCAGCTGATGCATAGACCTGTATGCAGCTGATACATCCACTTGTATGCAGCAGATGCATCCACCTGTATGCAGCTGATGCATCCACCTGTATGCAGCTGATGCATCCACCTGTATGCAGCTGATGCATCCACCTGTCTGCAGCTGATGCATCCACCTGTATGCAGCTGATGCATCCACCTGTCTGCAGCTGATGCATCCACCTGTATGCAGCTGATGCATCCACCTGTATGCAGCTGATGCATTCACCTGTCTCACCTGTCTGCAGCTGATGCATCCACCTGTATGCAGCTGATGCATCCACCTGTCTGCAGCTGATATATCCACCTGTATGCAACTGATGCATCCACCTGTATGCAGCTGATGCATCCACCTGTCTGCAGCTGATGCATCCACCTGTCTGCAGCTGATGCATCCACCTGTCTGCAGATGATGCATCCACCTCTATGCAGCTGATGCATCCACCTCTATGCAGCTGATGCATCCACCTTTCTGCAGCTGCTGCATCCACCTGTCTGCAGCTGATGCATCCACCTGTATGCAGCTGAAGCAGCTGATGCATCAACCTGTATAAAGCTGATGCATCCACCTTTATGCAGCTGATGCATCCACCTGTATGCAGCTGATGCATCTACCTGTCTGCAGCTGATGCATCCACCTGTCTACAGCTGATGCATCCACCTGTCTGCAGCTGATGCATCCACCTGTATGCAGCAGATATATCCACCTGTATGCAGCAGATGCATCCACCTTTATGCAGCTGATGCATCCACCTGTCTGCAGCTGATGCATCCACCTGTCTGCAGCTGATGCATAGACCTGTATGCAGCTGATGCATCCACCTGTATGCAGCTGATGCATCCACCTGTCTGCAGCTGATGCATCCACCTGTATGCAGCTGATGAATCCACCTGTCTGCAGCTGATGCATCCACCTGTCTGCAGCTGATGCATCCACCTGTATGCGCATCCACCTGTATGCAGCTGATGTATCCACCTGTCTGCAGCTGATGCATCCACCTGTATGCAGCTGATGAATCCACCTGTCTGCAGCTGATGCATCCACCTGTCTGCAGCTGATGCATCCACCTGTATGCGCATCCACCTGTCTGCAGCTGATGCATCCACCTGTCTGCAGCTGATGCATCCACCTGTATGCGCATCCACCTGTATGCAGCTGATGTATCCACCTGTCTGCAGCTGATGCATTCACCTGTATGCGCATCCACCTGTATGCAGCTGATGCATCCACCTGAATGCAGCTGATGCATCCACCTGTATGCAGCTGATGCATCCACCTGTCTGCAGCTGATGCATCCACCTGTATGCAGCTGATGCATCCACCTGTCTGCTGCTGATGCATCCACCTGTATGCAGCTGATGCATCCACCTGTCTGCAGCTGATGCATCCACCTGTATGCAGCAGATGCATCCACCTGTATGCAGCTGATGCATCCACCTGTCTGCAGCTGATGCATCCACCTGTATGCAGCTGATGCATCCACCTTTATGCAGCTGATGCATCCACCTATCTGCAGCTGATGCATCCACCTGTATGCAGCTGATACATCCACCTGTCTGCAGCTGATGCATCCACCTGTATGCAGCAGATGCATCCACCTGTATGCAGCTGATGCATCCACTTGTCTGCAGCTGATAAATCTACCTGTATGCAGCTGATGCATCCACCTGTATGCAGCTGATACATCCACCTGTCTGCAGATGATGCATCCACCTGTCTGCAGCTGATGCATCCACATGTATGCAGCTGATGCATCCACCTGTATGCAGCTGATGCATCCACCTGTCTGCAGCTGATGCATCCACCTGTATGCAGCTGATGCATCCACCTGTATGCAGCTGATGCTTCCACCTGTCTGCAGCTGATGCATCCACCTTTATGCAGCAGATGCATCCACCTGTATGCAGCTGATGCATCCACCTGTCTGCAGCTGATGCATCCACCTGTATGCAGCTGATGCATCCACCTGTCTGCAGCTGATGCATCCACATGTATGCAGCTGATGCAACCACCTGTGTGCAGCTGATACATCCACCTGTATGCAGCTGATGCATCCACCTGTCTGCAGCTGATGCATAGACCTATCTGCAGCTGATGCATCTACCTATATGCATCTGATGCATCCACCTATATGCAGCTGATGCATCCACCTGTCTGCAGCTGATGCATCCTCATGTATGCAGCTGCTGCATCCACCTGTCTGCAGCTGATGCATCCACCTGTCTGCAGCTGATGCATCCACCTGTATGCAGCAGATGCATCCACCTGTATGCAGCTGATGCATCCACCTGTCTGCAGCTGATGCATCCACCTGTCTGCAGCTGATGCATAGACCTGTATGCAGCTGATGCATCCACCTGTCTACAGCTGATGCATCCACCTGTATGCAGCTGATGCATCCACCTGTATGCAGCTGATGCATCAACCTGTCTGCAGCTGATGCATCCACCTTTATGCAGCAGATGCATCCACCTGTATTCAGCTGATGCATCCACCTGTCTGCAGCTGATGCATCCACCTGTCTACAACTGATCCATCCACCTTTATGCAGCTGATGCATCCACCTGTCTGCAGCTGATGCATCCACCTGTATGCAGCTGATGCATCCACCTTTATGCAGCTGATGCATCCACCTCTATGCAGCTGATGCATCCACCTGTATGCAGCTGATGCATCCACCTGTATAAAGCTGATGCATCCACCTTTATGCAGCTGATGCATCCACCTGTATGCAGCTGATGCATCTGCCTGTCTGCAGCTGATGCATCCACCTGTCTACAGCTGATGCATCCACCTGTATGCAGCTGATGCATCTACCTGTATGCAGCAGATGTATCCACCTGTCTGCAGCTGATGCATCCACCTGTATGCAGCAGATGCATCCACCTGTCTGCAGCTGATGCATCCACCTGTATGCAGCTGATGCATCCACCTGTATGCAGCTGATGCATCCACCTGTCTGCAGCTGATGCATCCACCTGTCTGCAGCTGATGCATCCACCTGTATGCAGCAGATATATCCACCTGTATGCAGCAGATGCATCCACCTGTATGCAGCTGATGCATCCACCTGTCTGCAGCTGATGCATCCACCTGTCTGCAGCTGATGCATAGACCTGTATGCAGCTGATGCATCCACCTGTATGCAGCTGATGCATCCACCTGTATGCAGCTGATGCATTCACCTGTCTGCAGCTGATGCATCCACCTGTATGCAGCCAATGCATAGACCTGTATGCAGCTGATGCATCCACCTTTCTGCAGCTGATGCATCCACCTGTATGCAGCTTATGCATCCACCTGTATGCAGCCAATGCATCCACCTGTCTGCAGCTGATGCATCCACCTGTCTGCAGCTGATGCATCCACCTGTATGCAGCTGATGTATCCACCTGTCTGCAGCTGATGCATCCACCTGTATGCGCATCCACCTGTATGCAGCTGATGCATCCACCTGAATGCAGCTGATGCATCCACCTGTATGCAGCTGATGCATCCACCTGTCTGCAGCTGATGCATCCACCTGTATGCAGCTGATGCATCCACCTGTCTGCTGCCGATGCATCCACCTGTATGCAGCTGATGCATCCACCTGTCTGCAGCTGATGCATCCACCTGTATGCAGCAGATGCATCCACCTGTATGCAGCTGATGCATCCACCTGTCTGCAGCTGATGCATCCACCTGTATGCAGCTGATGCATCCACCTTTATGCAGCTGATGCATCCACCTATCTGCAGCTGATGCATCCACCTGTATGCAGCTGATACATCCACCTGTCTGCAGCTGATGCATCCACCTAGATGCAGCAGATGCATCCACCTGTATGCAGCTGATGCATCCACCTGTCTGCAGCTGATGCATCCACCTGTATGCAGCTGATGCATCCACCTGTATGCAGCTGATACATCCACCTGTCTGCAGATGATGCATCCACCTGTCTGCAGCTGATGCATCCACATGTATGCAGCTGATGCATCCACCTGTATGCAGCTGATGCATCCACCTGTATGCAGCTGATACATCCACCTGTCTGCAGCTGATGCATCCACCTGTATGCAGCTGATGCATCCACCTGTCTGCAGCTGATGCATCCACCTGTCTGCAGCTGATGCATAGACCTGTATGCAGCTGATGCATCCACCTGTATGCAGCTGATGCATCCACCTGTATGCAGCCGATGCATAGACCTGTATGCAGCTGATGCATCCACCTTTCTGCAGCTGATGCATCCACCTGTCTGCAGCTGATGCATCCACCTGTATGCAGCTGATGATTCCACATGTCTGCAGCTGATGCATCCACCTGTCTGCAGCTGATGCATCCACCTGTATGCAGCTGATGTATCCACCTGTCTGCAGCTGATGCATCCACCTGTATGCGCATCCACCTGTATGCAGCTGATGCATTCACCTGTCTGCAGCTGATGCATCCACCTGTCTGCAGCTGATGCATGGACCTGTATGCAGCTGATGCATCCACCTGTATAAAGCTGATGCATCCACCTTTATGCAGCTGATGCATCCACCTGTATGCAGCTGATGCATCTGCCTGTCTGCAGCTGATGCATCCACCTGTCTACAGCTGATGCATCCGCCTGTATGCAGCTTATGCATCTACCTGTATGCAGCAGATGCATCCACCTGTCTGCAGCTGATGCATCCACCTGTATGCAGCAGATGCATCCACCTGTCTGCAGCTGATGCATCCACCTGTATGCAGCAGATGCATCCACCTGTCTGCAGCTGATGCATCCACCTGTATGCAGCTGATGCATCCACCTGTATGCAGCTGATGCATCCACCTGTCTGCAGCTGATGCATCCACCTGTCTGCAGCTGATGCATCCACCTGTATGCAGCAGATATATCCACCTGTATGCAGCAGATGCATCCACCTGTATGCAGCTGATGCATCCACCTGTCTGCAGCTGATGCATCCACCTGTCTGCAGCTGATGCATAGACCTGTATGCAGCTAATGCATCCACCTGTATGCAGCCGATGCATAGACCTGTATGCAGCTGATGCATCCACCTTTCTGCAGCTGATGCATCCACCTGTCTGCAGCTGATGCATCCACCTGTATGCAGCTGATGCATCCACCTGTCTGCAGCTGATGCATCCACCTGTCTGCAGCTGATGCATCCACCTGTATGCAGCTGATGTATCCACCTGTCTGCAGCTGATACATCCACCTGTATGCGCATCCACCTGTATGCAGCTGATGCATCCACCTGAATGCAGCTGATGCATCCACCTGTATGCAGCTGATGCATCCACCTGTCTGCAGCTGATGCATCCACCTGTATGCAGCTGATGCATCCACCTGTCTGCTGCTGATGCATCCACCTCTATGCAGCTGATGCATCCACCTGTCTGCAGCTGATGCATCCACCTGTATGCAGCAGATGCATCCACCTGTATGCAGCTGATGCATCCACCTGTCTGCAGCTGATGCATCCACCTGTATGCAGATGATGCATCCACCTTTATGCAGCTGATGCATCCACCTATCTGCAGCTGATGCATCCACCTGTATGCAGCTGATACATCCACCTGTCTGCAGCTGATGCATCCACCTGTATGCAGCAGATGCATCCACCTGTATGCAGCTGATGCATCCACCTGTGTGCAGCTGATGCATCCACCTGTATGCAGCTGATGCATCCACCTGTATGCAGCTGATACATCCACCTGTCTGCAGATGATGCATCCACCTGTCTGCAGCTGATGCATCCACATGTATGCAGCTGATGCATCCACCTGTATGCAGCTGATGCATCCACCTGTATGCAGCTGATACATCCACCTGTCTGCAGCTGATGCATCCACCTGTATGCAGCTGATGCATCCACCTGTCTGCAGCTGATGCATCCACCTGTATGCAGCTGATGCATCCACCTGTATGCAGCTGATGCATCCACCTGTCTGCAGCTGATGCATCCACCTTTATGCAGCAGATGCATCCACCTGTATGCAGCTGATGCATCCACCTGTCTGCAGCTGATGCATCCACCTGTATGCAGCTGATGCAACCACCTGTATGAAGCTGATACATCCACCTGTCTGCAGATGATGCATCCACCTGTATGCAGCTGATGCATCCACCTGTCTGCAGCTGATGCATCCACCTGTATGCAGCTGATGCATCAACCTGTATGCAGCTGATGCATCCACCTGTCTGCAGCTGATGCATCCACATATATGCAGCTGATGCAACCACCTGTGTGCAGCTGATACATCCACCTGTATGCAGCTGATGCATCCACCTGTCTGCAGCTGATGCATAGACCTATCTGCAGCTGATGCATCTACCTATATGCACCTGATGCATCCACCTATATGCAGCTGATGCATCCACCTGTCTGCAGCTGATGCATCCTCATGTATGCAGCTGATGCATCCACCTGTCTGCAGCTGATGCATCCACCTGTCTGCAGCTGATGCATCCACCTGTATGCAGCAGATGCATCCACCTGTATGCAGCTGATGCATCCACCTGTCTGCAGCTGATGCATCCACCTGTCTGCAGCTGATGCATATACCTGTATGCAGCTGATGCATCCACGTTTCTGCGTCTGATGCATCCACCTGTCTGCAGCTGATGCATCCACCTGTATGCAGCTGATGCATCCACCTGTCTGCAGCTGATGCATCCACCTATCTGCAGCTGATGCATCCACCTGTATGCAGCTGATGTATCCACCTGTCTGCAGCTGATGCATCCACCTGTATGCGCATCCACCTGTATGCAGCTGATGCATCCACCTGTATGCAGCTGATGCATCCACCTGTATGCAGCTGATGCATCCACCTGTCTGCAGCTGATGCATCCACCTGTCTGCTGCTGATGCATCCACCTGTATGCAGCTGATGCATCCACCTGTCTGCAGCTGATGCATCCACCTGTATGCAGCTGATGCATCCACCTGTCTGCAGCTGATGCATCCACCTGTCTGCAGCTGATGCATAGACCTGTATGCAGCTGATGCATCCACCTGTATGCAGCTTATGCATCCACCTGTCTGCGGCTGATGCATCCACCTGTATGCGCATCCACCTGTATGCAGCTGATGCATCCACCTGTCTGCAGCTGATGCATCCACCTGTCTGCAGCTGTTGCATCCACCTGTATGCAGCTGATGCATCCACCTGTCTGCAGCTCATGCATGCACCTGTCTGCAGCTGATGCATCCACCTGTCTGCAGATGATGCATCCACCTGTATGCAGCAGATGCATCCACCTGTATGCAGCTGATGAATCCACCTGTCTGCAGCTGATACATCCACCTGTATGCAGCTGATGTATCCACCTGTATGCAACTGATGCATCCACCTGTCTGCAGCTGATGCATCCACCTGTATGCAGCTGATGCATCCACCTGTCTGCAGCTGATGCATCCACCTGTATGCAGCTGATGCATCCACCTGTATGCAGCTGATGTATCCACCTGTCTGCAGCTGATGCATCCACCTGTATGCGCATCCACCTGTATGCAGCTGATGCATCCACATGTCTGCAGCTGATGCATCCACCTGTATGCAGCTGATGCATCCACCTGTTGATGCATCCACCTGTCTGCTGCTGATGCATCCACCTGTCTGCAACTGATGCATCCACCTGTATGCAGCTGATGCATCCACCTGTATGCAGCTGATGCATCCACCTGTCTGCTGCTGATGCATCCACCTGTCTGCAACTGATGCATCCGCCTGTCTGCAGCTGATTCATCCACCTGTCTGCAGCTGATGCATCCACCTGTATGCAGCTGATGCAGCCACCTGTATGCAGCTGATGCATCCACCTGTATGCAGCTGATGCGTAGAACTGTATGCAGCTGATGCATCCACCTGTCTGCAGCTGATGCATCCACCTGTCTGCAGCTGATGCATCCACCTGTATGCAGCTTATGCATACACCTGTATGCAGCTGATGCATAGACCTGTATGCAGCTCATACATCCACCTGTATGCAGCAGATGCATCCACCTGTATGCAGCTGATGCATCCACCTGTATGCAGCTGATGCATCCACCTGTATGCAGCTGATGCATCCACCTGTCTGCAGCTGATGCATCCACCTGTATGCAGCTGATGCATCCACCTGTCTGCAGCTGATGCATCCACCTGTATGCAGCTGATGCATCCACCTGTATGCAGCTGATGCATTCACCTGTCTCACCTGTCTGCAGCTGATGCATCCACCTGTATGCAGCTGATGCATCCACCTGTCTGCAGCTGATATATCCACCTGTATGCAACTGATGCATCCACCTGTATGCAGCTGATGCATCCACCTGTCTGCAGCTGATGCATCCACCTGTCTGCAGCTGATGCATCCACCTCTCTGCAGATGATGCATCCACCTCTATGCAGCTGATGCATCCACCTCTATGCAGCTGATGCATCCACCTTTCTGCAGCTGCTGCATCCACCTGTCTGCAGCTGATGCATCCACCTGTATGCAGCTGATGCATCCACCTGTCTGCAGCTGATGCATCCACCTGTATGCAGCAGATGCATCCACCTGTATGCAGCTGATGCATCCACCTGTCTGCAGCTGATGCATCCACCTGTATGCAGCTGATGCATCCACCTGTATGCAGCTGATGCATCCTCTTGTATGCAGCTGATGCGTCCACCTGTCTACAGCTGATGCATCCACCTTTATGCAGCTGATGCATCCACCTGTATGCAGCTGATGCATCCTCTTGTATGCAGCTGATGCATCCACCTGTCTGCAGCTGATGCATCCACCTGTCTACAACTGATCCATCCACCTTTATGCAGCTGATGCATCCACCTGTCTGCAGCTGATGCATCCACCTGTATGCAGCTGATGCATCCACCTTTATGCAGCTGATGCATCCACCTCTATGCAGCTGATGCATCCACCTGTCTGCAGCTGATGCATCCACCTGTATGCAGCTGATGCATCCACCTTTATGCAGCTGATGCATCCACCTGTATGCAGCTGATGCATCCACCTGTATAAATATGATGCATCCACCTTTATGCAGCTGATGCATCCACCTGTGTGCAGCTGATGCATCCACCTGTCTGCAGCTGATGCATCCACCTGTCTACAGTTGATGCATCCACCTGTATGCAGCTGATGCATCTACCTGTTTGCAGCAGATGCATCCACCTGTCTGCAGCTGATGCATCCACCTGTATGCAGCAGATGCATCCACCTGTATGCAGCTGATGCATCCACCTGTATGCAGCTGATGCATCCACCTGTCTGCAGCTGATGCATCCACCTGTCTGCAGCTGATGCATCCACCTGTATGCAGCAGATATATCCACCTGTATGCAGCAGATGCATCCACCTGTATGCAGCTGATGCATCCACCTGTCTGCAGCTGATGCATCCACCTGTCTGCAGCTGATGCATAGACCTGTATGCAGCTGATGCATCCACCTGTCTGCAGCTGATACATCCACCTGTATTCAGCTGATGCATCCACCTGTATGCAACTGATGCATCCACCTGTCTGCAGCTGATGCATCCACCTGTATGCAGCTGATGCATCCACCTGTATGCAACTGATGCATCCACCTGTATGCAGCTGATGCATCCACCTGTATGCAGCTGATACATCCACCTGTCTGCAGCTGATGCATCCACCTGTATGCAGCTGATGCATCCACCTGTTGATGCATCCACCTGTCTGCTGCTGATGCATCCACCTGTCTGCAACTGATGCATCCACCTGTATGCAGCTGATGCATCCACCTGTATGCAGCTGATGCATCCACCTCTCTGCAGCTGATGCATCCACCTGTCTGCTGCTGATGCATCCACCTGTCTGCAACTGATGCATCCGCCTGTCTGCAGCTGATGCATCCACCTGTCTGTAGCTGATGCATCCACCTGTATGCAGCTGATGCAGCCACCTGTATGCAGCTGATGCATCCACCTGTATGCAGCTGATGCGTAGACCTGTATGCAGCTGATGCATCCACCTGTCTGCAGCTGATGCATCCACCTGTCTGCAGCTGATGCATCCACCTGTATGCAACTGATGCATCCGCCTGTCTGCAGCAGATGCATCCACCTGTATGCAGCTGATGCATCCACCTGTCTGCAGCTGATGCATCCACCTGTCTGCAGCTGATGCATAGACCTGTATTCAGCTGATGCATCCACCTGTCTGCAGCTGATACATCCACCTGTATGCAGCTGATGCATCCACCTGTATGCAACTGATGCATCCACCTGTCTGCAGCTGATGCATCCACCTGTATTCAGCTGATGCAGCCACCTGTATGCAACTGATGCATCCACCTGTATGCAGCTGATGCATCCACCTGTATGCAGCTGATACATCCACCTGTCTGCAGCTGATGCATCCACCTGTATGCAGCTGATGCATCCACCTGTTGATGCATCCACCTGTCTGCTGCTGATGCATCCACCTGTCTGCAACTGATGCATCCACCTGTATGTAGCTGATGCATCCACCTGTATGCAGCTGATGCATCCACCTGTCTGCAGCTGATGCATCCACCTGTCTGCTGCTGATGCATCCACCTGTCTGCAACTGATGCATCCGCCTGTCTGCAGCTGATGCATCCACCTGTCTGCAGCTGATGCATCCACCTGTATGCAGCTGATGCAGCCACCTGTATGCAGCTGATGCATCCACCTGTATGCAGCTGATGCGTAGACCTGTATGCAGCTGATGCATCCACCTGTGTGCAGCTGATGCATCCACCTGTCTGCAGCTGATGCATCCACCTGTATACAACTGATGCATCCGCCTGTCTGCAGCTGATGCATCCACCTGTCTGCAGCTGATGCATCCACCTGTATGCAGCTGATGCAGCCACCTGTATGCAGCTGATGCATCCACCTGTATGCAGCAGATATATCCACCTGTATGCAGCAGATGCATCCACCTGTATGCAGCTGATGCATCCACCTGTCTGCAGCTGATGCATCCACCTGTCTGCAGCTGATGCATAGACCTGTATGCAGCTGATGCATCCACCTGTATGCAGCTGATGCATCTACCTGTCTGCAGCTGATGCATCCACCTGTCTACAGCTGATGCATCCACCTGTCTGCAGCTGATGCATCCACCTGTATGCAGCAGATGCATCCAACTGTCTGCAGCTGATGCATCCACCTGTATGCAGCTGATGCATCCACCTGTATGCAGCTGATGCATCCACCTGTATGCAGCTGATGCATCCACCTGTCTGCAGCTGATGCATCCACCTGTCTGCAGCTGGTGCATCCACCTGTATGCAGCAGATATATCCACCTGTATGCAGCAGATGCATCCACCTGTATGCAGCTGATGCATCCACCTGTCTGCAGCTGATGCATCCACCTGTCTGCAGCTGATGCATAGACCTGTATGCAGGTGATGCATCCACCTGTATGCAGCCGATGCATAGACCTGTATGCAGCTGATGCATCCACCTGTATGCAGCTGATGCATCCACCTGTATGCAGCTGATGCATCCACCAGTCTGCAGCTGATGCATCCACCTGTCTGCAGCTGATGCATCCACCTGTATGCAGCTGATGTATCCACCTGTCTGCAGCTGATGCATCCACCTGTCTGCAGCTGATGCATCCACCTGTATGCAGCTGATGTATCCACCTGTCTGCAGCTGATGCATCCACCTGTATGCGCATCCACCTGTATGCAGCTGATACATTCACCTGAATGCAGCTGATGCATCCACCTGTATGCAGCTGATGCATCCACCTGTCTGCAGCTGATGCATCCACCTGTATGCAGCTGATGCAGCCACCTGTCTGCTGCTGATGCATCCACCTGTATGCAGCTGATGCATCCACCTGTCTGCAGCTGATGCATCCACCTGTATGCAGCAGATGCATCCACCTGTATGCAGCTGATGCATCCACCTGTCTGCAGCTGATGCATCCACCTGTATGCAGCTGATGCATCCACCTTTATGCAGCTGATGCATCCACCTATCTGCAGCTGATGCATCCACCTGTATGCAGCTGATACATCCACCTGTCTGCAGCTGATGCATCCACCTGTATGCAGCAGATGCATCCACCTGTATGCAGCTGATGCATCCACCTGTCTGCAGCTGATGCATCCACCTGTATGCAGCTGATGCATCCACCTGTATGCAGCTGATGCATCCACCTGTATGCAGCTGATACATCCACCTGTCTGCAGATGATGCATCCACCTGTCTGCAGCTGATGCATCCACATGTATGCAGCTGATGCATCCACCTGTATGCAGCTGATGCATCCACCTGTATGCAGCTGATACATCCACCTGTCTGCAGCTGATGCATCCACCTGTATGCAGCTGATGCATCCACCTGTCTGCAGCTGATGCATCCACCTGTATGCAGCTGATGCATCCACCTGTATGCAGCTGATGCATCCACCTGTCTGCAGCTGATGCATCCAATATTTATGCAGCAGATGCATCCACCTGTATGCAGCTGATGCATCCACCTGTCTGCAGCTGATGCATCCACCTGTATGCAGCTGATGCAACCACCTGTATGCAGCTGATACATCCACCTGTCTGCAGATAATGCATCCACCTGTATGCAGCTGATGCATCCACCTGTCTGCAGCTGATGCATCCACCTGTATGCAGCTGATGCATCAACCTGTATGCAGCTGATGCATCCACCTGTCTGCAGCTGATGCATCCACATGTATGCAGCTGATGCATCCAACTGTCTGCAGCTGATGCATAGACCTATCTGCAGCTGATGCATCTACCTATATGCATCTGATGCATCCACCTATATGCAGCTGATGCATCCACCTGTCTGCAGCTGATGCATCCTCATGTATGCAGCTGATGCATCCACCTGTCTGCAGCTGATGCATCCACCTGTATGCAGCAGATATATCCACCTGTATGCAGCAGATGCATCCACCTGTATGCAGCTGATGCATCCACCTGTCTGCAGCTGATGCATAGACCTGTATGCAGCTGATGCATCCACCTGTCTGCAGCTGATGCATAGACCTGTATGCAGCTGATGCATCCACCTGTATGCAGCCGATGCATAGACCTGTATGCAGCTGATGCATCCACCTTTCTGCAGCTGATGCATAGACCTGTATGCAGCTGATGCATCCACCTGTATGCAGCCGATGCATAGACCTGTATGCAGCTGATGCATCCACCTTTCTGCAGCTGATGCATCCACCTGTCTGCAGCTGATGCATCCACCTGTATGCAGCCAATGCATCCACCTGTCTGCAGCTGATGCATCCACCTGTCTGCAGCTGATGCATCCACCTGTATGCGCATCCACCTGTATGCAGCTGATGCATCCACCTGAATGCAGCTGATGCATCCACCTGTATGCAGCTGATGCATCCACCTGTCTGCAGCTGATGCATCCACCTGTATGCAGCTGATGCATCCACCTGTCTGCTGCTGATGCATCCACCTGTATGCAGCTGATGCATCCACCTGTCTGCAGCTGATGCATCCACCTGTATGCAGCAGATGCATCCACCTGTATGCAGCTGATGCATCCACCTGTCTGCAGCTGATGCATCCACCTGTATGCAGCTGATGCATCCACCTTTATGCAGCTGATGCATCCACCTATCTGCAGCTGATGCATCCACCTGTATGCAGCTGATACATCCACCTGTCTGCAGCTGATGCATCCACCTGTATGCAGCAGATGCATCCACCTGTATGCAGCTGATGCATCCACCTGTCTGCAGCTGATGCATCCACCTGTATGCAGCTGATGCATCCACCTGTCTGCAGCTGATGCATCCACCTGTCTGCAGCTGATGCATAGACCTGTATGCAGCTGATGCATCCACCTGTATGCAGCCGATGCATAGACCTGTATGCAGCTGATGCATCCACCTTTCTGCTGCTGATGCTTCCACCTGTCTGCAGCTGATGCATCCACCTGTATGCAGCTGATGCATCCACCTGTCTGCAGCTGATGCATCCACCTGTCTGCAGCTGATGCATCCACCTGTATGCAGCTGATGTATCCACCTGTCTGCAGCTCATGCATCCACCTGTATGCGCATCCACCTGTATGCAGCTGATGCATCCACCTGTCTGCAGCTGATGCATCCACCTGTCTGCAGCTGATGCATAGACCTGTATGCAGCTGATGCATCCACCTGTCTACAGCTGATGCATCCACCTTTATGCAGCTGATGCATCCACCTGTATGCAGCTGATGCATCCACCTGTCTACAACTGATCCATCCACCTTTATGCAGCTGATGCATCCACCTGTCTGCAGCTGATGCATCCACCTGTATGCAGCTGATGCATCCACCTTTATGCAGCTGATGCATCCACCTCTATGCAGCTGATGCATCCACCTGTATGCAGCTGATGCATCCACCTGTATGCAGCTGATGCATCCACCTTTATGCAGCTGATGCATCCACCTGTATGCAGCTGATGCATCTGCCTGTCTGCAGCTGATGCATCCACCTGTCTACAGCTGATGCATCCACCTGTATGCAGCTGATGCATCTACCTGTATGCAGCAGATGCATCCACCTGTCTGCAGCTGATGCATCCACCTGTATGCAGCAGATGCATCCACCTGTCTGCAGCTGATAAATCCACCTGTATGCAGCAGATGCATCCACCTGTCTGCAGCTGATGCATCCACCTGTATGCAGCTGATGCATCCACCTGTATGCAGCTGATGCATCCACCTGTCTGCAGCTGATGCATCCACCTGTCTGCAGCTGATGCATCCACCTGTATGCAGCTGATGCATCCACCTGTCTGCAGCTGATGAATCCACCTGTATGCAGCAGATATATCCACCTGTATGCAGCAGATGCATCCACCTGTATGCAGCTGATGCATCCACCTGTCTGCAGCTGATGCATCCACCTGTCTGCAGCTGATGCATCCACCTGTCTACAGCTGATGCATCCACCTGTCTGCAGCTGATGCATCCACCTGTATGCAGCAGATGCATCCAACTGTCTGCAGCTGATGCATCCACCTGTATGCAGCTGATGCATCCACCTGTATGCAGCTGATGCATCCACCTGTATGCAGCTGATGCATCCACCTGTCTGCAGCTGATGCATCCACCTGTCTGCAGCTGGTGCATCCACCTGTATGCAGCAGATATATCCACCTGTATGCAGCAGATGCATCCACCTGTATGCAGCTGATGCATCCACCTGTCTGCAGCTGATGCATCCACCTGTATGCAGCAGATGCATCCACCTGTATGCAGCTGATGCATCCACCTGTCTGCAGCTGATGCATCCACCTGTATGCAGCTGATGTATCCACCTTTATGCAGCTGATGCATCCACCTATCTGCAGCTGATGCATCCACCTGTATGCAGCTGATACATCCACCTGTCTGCAGCTGATGCATCCACCTGTATGCAGCAGATGCATCCACCTGTATGCAGCTGATGCATCCACCTGTCTGCAGCTGATGCATCCACCTGTATGCAGCTGATGCATCCACCTGTCTGCAGCTGATGAATCCACCTGTATGCAGCAGATATATCCACCTGTATGCAGCAGATGCATCCACCTGTATGCAGCTGATGCATCCACCTGTCTGCAGCTGATGCATCCACCTGTCTGCAGCTGATGCATCCACCTGTCTAGAGCTGATGCATCCACCTGTCTGCAGCTGATGCATCCACCTGTATGCAGCAGATGCATCCAACTGTCTGCAGCTGATGCATCCACCTGTATGCAGCTGATGCATCCACCTGTATGCAGCTGATGCATCCACCTGTCTGCAGCTGATGCATCCACCTGTCTGCAGCTGGTGCATCCACCTGTATGCAGCAGATATATCCACCTGTATGCAGCAGATGCATCCACCTGTATGCAGCTGATGCATCCACCTGTCTGCAGCTGATGCATCCACCTGTATGCAGCAGATGCATCCACCTGTATGCAGCTGATGCATCCACCTGTCTGCAGCTGATGCATCCACCTGTATGCAGCTGATGCATCCACCTTTATGCAGCTGATGCATCCACCTATCTGCAGCTGATGCATCCACCTGTGTGCAGCTGATACATCCACCTGTCTGCAGCTGATGCATCCACCTGTATGCAGCAGATGCATCCACCTGTATGCAGCTGATGCATCCACCTGTCTGCAGCTGATGCATCCACCTGTATGCAGCTGATGCATCCACCTGTCTGCAGCTGATGCATCCACCTGTCTGCAGCTGATGCATAGACCTGTATGCAGCTGATGCATCCACCTGTATGCAGCCGATGCATAGACCTGTATGCAGCTGATGCATCCACCTTTCTGCTGCTGATGCATCCACCTGTCTGCAGCTGATGCATCCACCTGTATGCAGCTGATGCATCCACCTGTCTGCAGCTGATGCATCCACCTGTCTGCAGCTGATGCATCCACCTGTATGCAGCTGATGTAACCACCTGTCTGCAGCTCATGCATCCACCTGTATGCGCATCCACCTGTATGCAGCTGATGCATCCACCTGTCTGCAGCTGATGCATCCACCTGTCTGCAGCTGATGCATAGACCTGTATGCAGCTGATGCATCCACCTGTCTACAGCTGATGCATCCACCTTTATGCAGCTGATGCATCCACCTGTATGCAGCTGATGCATCCTCTTGTATGCAGCTGATGCATCCACCTGTCTGCAGCTGATGCATCCACCTGTCTACAACTGATCCATCCACCTTTATGCAGCTGATGCATCCACCTGTCTGCAGCTGATGCATCCACCTGTATGCAGCTGATGCATCCACCTTTATGCAGCTGATGCATCCACCTCTATGCAGCTGATGCATCCACCTGTATGCAGCTGATGCATCCACCTGTATGCAGCTGATGCATCCACCTTTATGCAGCTGATGCATCCACCTGTATGCAGCTGATGCATCTGCCTGTCTGCAGCTGATGCATCCACCTGTCTACAGCTGATGCATCCACCTGTATGCAGCTGATGCATCTACCTGTATGCAGCAGATGCATCCACCTGTCTGCAGCTGATGCATCCACCTGTATGCAGCAGATGCATCCACCTGTCTGCAGCTGATAAATCCACCTGTATGCAGCAGATGCATCCACCTGTCTGCAGCTGATGCATCCACCTGTATGCAGCTGATGCATCCACCTGTATGCAGCTGATGCATCCACCTGTCTGCAGCTGATGCATCCACCTGTCTGCAGCTGATGCATCCACCTGTATGCAGCTGATGCATCCACCTGTCTGCAGCTGATGAATCCACCTGTATGCAGCAGATATATCCACCTGTATGCAGCAGATGCATCCACCTGTATGCAGCTGATGCATCCACCTGTCTGCAGCTGATGCATCCACCTGTCTGCAGCTGATGCATCCACCTGTCTACAGCTGATGCATCCACCTGTCTGCAGCTGATGCATCCACCTGTATGCAGCAGATGCATCCAACTGTCTGCAGCTGATGCATCCACCTGTATGCAGCTGATGCATCCACCTGTATGCAGCTGATGCATCCACCTGTATGCAGCTGATGCATCCACCTGTCTGCAGCTGATGCATCCACCTGTCTGCAGCTGGTGCATCCACCTGTATGCAGCAGATATATCCACCTGTATGCAGCAGATGCATCCACCTGTATGCAGCTGATGCATCCACCTGTCTGCAGCTGATGCATCCACCTGTCTGCAGCTGATGCATAGACCTGTATGCAGCTGATGCATCCACCTGTATGCAGCCGATGCATAGACCTGTATGCAGCTGATGCATCCACCTGTATGCAGCTGATGCATCCACCTGTATGCAGCTGATGCATCCACCAGTCTGCAGCTGATGCATCCACCTGTCTGCAGCTGATGCATCCACCTGTATGCAGCTGATGTATCCACCTGTCTGCAGCTGATGCATCCACCTGTCTGCAGCTGATGCATCCACCTGTATGCAGCTGATGTATCCACCTGTCTGCAGCTGATGCATCCACCTGTATGCGCATCCACCTGTATGCAGCTGATACATTCACCTGAATGCAGCTGATGCATCCACCTGTATGCAGCTGATGCATCCACCTGTCTGCAGCTGATGCATCCACCTGTATGCAGCTGATGCAGCCACCTGTCTGCTGCTGATGCATCCACCTGTATGCAGCTGATGCATCCACCTGTCTGCAGCTGATGCATCCACCTGTATGCAGCAGATGCATCCACCTGTATGCAGCTGATGCATCCACCTTTCTGCAGCTGATGCATCCACCTGTATGCAGCTGATGCATCCACCTTTATGCAGCTGATGCATCCACCTATCTGCAGCTGATGCATCCACCTGTATGCAGCTGATACATCCACCTGTCTGCAGCTGATGCATCCACCTGTATGCAGCAGATGCATCCACCTGTATGCAGCTGATGCATCCACCTGTCTGCAGCTGATGCATCCACCTGTATGCAGCTGATGCATCCACCTGTATGCAGCTGATGCATCCACCTGTATGCAGCTGATACATCCACCTGTCTGCAGATGATGCATCCACCTGTCTGCAGCTGATGCATCCACATGTATGCAGCTGATGCATCCACCTGTATGCAGCTGATGCATCCACCTGTATGCAGCTGATACATCCACCTGTCTGCAGCTGATGCATCCACCTGTATGCAGCTGATGCATCCACCTGTCTGCAGCTGATGCATCCACCTGTATGCAGCTGATGCATCCACCTGTATGCAGCTGATGCATCCACCTGTCTGCAGCTGATGCATCCACCTGTCTGCAGCTGATGCATCCACCTGTCTGCAGCTGATGCATCCACCTGTATGCAGCTGATGTAACCACCTGTCTGCAGCTCATGCATCCACCTGTATGCGCATCCACCTGTATGCAGCTGATGCATCCACCTGTCTGCAGCTGATGCATCCACCTGTCTGCAGCTGATGCATAGACCTGTATGCAGCTGATGCATCCACCTGTCTACAGCTGATGCATCCACCTTTATGCAGCTGATGCATCCACCTGTATGCAGCTGATGCATCCTCTTGTATGCAGCTGATGCATCCACCTGTCTGCAGCTGATGCATCCACCTGTCTACAACTGATCCATCCACCTTTATGCAGCTGATGCATCCACCTGTCTGCAGCTGATGCATCCACCTGTATGCAGCTGATGCATCCACCTTTATGCAGCTGATGCATCCACCTCTATGCAGCTGATGCATCCACCTGTATGCAGCTGATGCATCCACCTGTATGCAGCTGATGCATCCACCTTTATGCAGCTGATGCATCCACCTGTATGCAGCTGATGCATCTGCCTGTCTGCAGCAGATGCATCCACCTGTCTGCAGCTGATGCATCCACCTGTATGCAGCAGATGCATCCACCTGTCTGCAGCTGATAAATCCACCTGTATGCAGCAGATGCATCCACCTGTCTGCAGCTGATGCATCCACCTGTATGCAGCTGATGCATCCACCTGTATGCAGCTGATGCATCCACCTGTCTGCAGCTGATGCATCCACCTGTCTGCAGCTGATGCATCCACCTGTATGCAGCTGATGCATCCACCTGTCTGCAGCTGATGAATCCACCTGTATGCATCAGATATATCCACCTGTATGCAGCAGATGCATCCACCTGTATGCAGCTGATGCATCCACCTGTCTGCAGCTGATGCATCCACCTGTCTGCAGCTGATGCATCCACCTGTCTACAGCTGATGCATCCACCTGTCTGCAGCTGATGCATCCACCTGTATGCAGCAGATGCATCCAACTGTCTGCAGCTGATGCATCCACCTGTATGCAGCTGATGCATCCACCTGTATGCAGCTGATGCATCCACCTGTATGCAGCTGATGCATCCACCTGTCTGCAGCTGATGCATCCACCTGTCTGCAGCTGGTGCATCCACCTGTATGCAGCAGATATATCCACCTGTATGCAGCAGATGCATCCACCTGTATGCAGCTGATGCATCCACCTGTCTGCAGCTGATGCATCCACCTGTCTGCAGCTGATGCATAGACCTGTATGCAGCTGATGCATCCACCTGTATGCAGCCGATGCATAGACCTGTATGCAGCTGATGCATCCACCTGTATGCAGCTGATGCATCCACCTGTATGCAGCTGATGCATCCACCAGTCTATAGCTGATGCATCCACCTGTCTGCAGCTGATGCATCCACCTGTATGCAGCTGATGTATCCACCTGTCTGCAGCTGATGCATCCACCTGTCTGCAGCTGATGCATCCACCTGTATGCAGCTGATGTATCCACCTGTCTGCAGCTGATGCATCCACCTGTATGCGCATCCACCTGTATGCAGCTGATACATTCACCTGAATGCAGCTGATGCATCCACCTGTATGCAGCTGATGCATCCACCTGTCTGCAGCTGATGCATCCACCTGTATGCAGCTGATGCAGCCACCTGTCTGCTGCTGATGCATCCACCTGTATGCAGCTGATGCATCCACCTGTCTGCAGCTGATGCATCCACCTGTATGCAGCAGATGCATCCACCTGTATGCAGCTGATGCATCCACCTGTCTGCAGCTGATGCATCCACCTGTATGCAGCTGATGCATCCACCTTTATGCAGCTGATGCATCCACCTATCTGCAGCTGATGCATCCACCTGTATGCAGCTGATACATCCACCTGTCTGCAGCTGATGCATCCACCTGTATGCAGCAGATGCATCCACCTGTATGCAGCTGATGCATCCACCTGTCTGCAGCTGATGCATCCACCTGTATGCAGCTGATGCATCCACCTGTATGCAGCTGATGCATCCACCTGTATGCAGCTGATACATCCACCTGTCTGCAGATGATGCATCCACCTGTCTGCAGCTGATGCATCCACATGTATGCAGCTGATGCATCCACCTGTATGCAGCTGATGCATCCACCTGTATGCAGCTGATACATCCACCTGTCTGCAGCTGATGCATCCACCTGTATGCAGCTGATGCATCCACCTGTCTGCAGCTGATGCATCCACCTGTATGCAGCTGATGCATCCACCTGTATGCAGCTGATGCATCCACCTGTCTGCAGCTGATGCATCCACCTTTATGCAGCAGATGCATCCACCTGTATGCAGCTGATGCATCCACCTGTCTGCAGCTGATGCATCCACCTGTATGCAGCTGATGCAACCACCTGTATGCAGCTGATACATCCACCTGTCTGCAGATGATGCATCCACCTGTATGCAGCTGATGCATCCACCTGTCTGCAGCTGATGCATCCACCTGTATGCAGCTGATGCATCAACCTGTATGCAGCTGATGCATCCACCTGTCTGCAGCTGATGCATCCACATGTATGCAGCTGATGCAACCACCTGTGTGCAGCTGATACATCCACCTGTATGCTGCTGATGCATCCAACTGTCTGCAGCTGATGCATAGACCTATCTGCAGCTGATGCATCCACCTGTATGCAGCTGATGCATCTGCCTGTATGCAGCTGATGCATCCACCTGTATGCAGCTGATGCATCCACCTTTATGCAGCTGATGCATCCACCTGTATGCAGCTGATGCATCTGCCTGTCTGCAGCTGATGCATCCACCTGTCTACAGCTGATGCATCCACCTGTATGCAGCTGATGCATCCACCTTTATGCAGCTGATGTATCCACCTCTATGCAGCTGATGCATCCACCTGTATGCAGCTGATGCATCCACCTGTATGCAGCTGATGCATCCACCTTTATGCAGCTGATGCATCCACCTGTATGCAGCTGATGCATCTGCCTGTCTGCAGCTGATGCATCCACCTGTCTACAGCTGATGCATCCACCTGTATGCAGCTGATGCATCTACCTGTATGCAGCAGATGCATCCACCTGTCTGCAGCTGATGCATCCACCTGTATGCAGCAGATGCATCCACCTGTCTGCAGCTGATAAATCCACCTGTATGCAGCAGATGCATCCACCTGTCTGCAGCTGATGCATCCACCTGTATGCAGCTGATGCATCCACCTGTATGCAGCTGATGCATCCACCTGTCTGCAGCTGATGCATCCACCTGTCTGCAGCTGATGCATCCACCTGTATGCAGCTGATGCATCCACCTGTCTGCAGCTGATGAATCCACCTGTATGCAGCAGATATATCCACCTGTATGCAGCAGATGCATCCACCTGTATGCAGCTGATGCATCCACCTGTCTGCAGCTGATGCATCCACCTGTCTGCAGCTGATGCATCCACCTGTCTACAGCTGATGCATCCACCTGTCTGCAGCTGATGCATCCACCTGTATGCAGCAGATGCATCCAACTGTCTGCAGCTGATGCATCCACCTGTATGCAGCTGATGCATCCACCTGTATGCAGCTGATGCATCCACCTGTATGCAGCTGATGCATCCACCTGTCTGCAGCTGATGCATCCACCTGTCTGCAGCTGGTGCATCCACCTGTATGCAGCAGATATATCCACCTGTATGCAGCAGATGCATCCACCTGTATGCAGCTGATGCATCCACCTGTCTGCAGCTGATGTATCCACCTGTCTGCAGCTGATGCATCCACCTGTATGCGCATCCACCTGTATGCAGCTGATACATTCACCTGAATGCAGCTGATGCATCCACCTGTATGCAGCTGATGCATCCACCTGTCTGCAGCTGATGCATCCACCTGTATGCAGCTGATGCAGCCACCTGTCTGCTGCTGATGCATCCACCTGTATGCAGCTGATGCATCCACCTGTCTGCAGCTGATGCATCCACCTGTATGCAGCAGATGCATCCACCTGTATGCAGCTGATGCATCCACCTGTCTGCAGCTGATGCATCCACCTGTATGCAGCTGATGCATCCACCTTTATGCAGCTGATGCATCCACCTATCTGCAGCTGATGCATCCACCTGTATGCAGCTGATACATCCACCTGTCTGCAGCTGATGCATCCACCTGTATGCAGCAGATGCATCCACCTGTATGCAGCTGATGCATCCACCTGTCTGCAGCTGATGCATCCACCTGTATGCAGCTGATGCATCCACCTGTATGCAGCTGATGCATCCACCTGTATGCAGCTGATACATCCACCTGTCTGCAGATGATGCATCCACCTGTCTGCAGCTGATGCATCCACATGTATGCAGCTGATGCATCCACCTGTATGCAGCTGATGCATCCACCTGTATGCAGCTGATACATCCACCTGTCTGCAGCTGATGCATCCACCTGTATGCAGCTGATGCATCCACCTGTCTGCAGCTGATGCATCCACCTGTATGCAGCTGATGCATCCACCTGTATGCAGCTGATGCATCCACCTGTCTGCAGCTGATGCATCCACCTTTATGCAGCAGATGCATCCACCTGTATGCAGCTGATGCATCCACCTGTCTGCAGCTGATGCATCCACCTGTATGCAGCTGATGCAACCACCTGTATGCAGCTGATACATCCACCTGTCTGCAGATGATGCATCCACCTGTATGCAGCTGATGCATCCACCTGTCTGCAGCTGATGCATCCACCTGTATGCAGCTGATGCATCAACCTGTATGCAGCTGATGCATCCACCTGTCTGCAGCTGATGCATCCACATGTATGCAGCTGATGCAACCACCTGTGTGCAGCTGATACATCCACCTGTATGCTGCTGATGCATCCAACTGTCTGCAGCTGATGCATAGACCTATCTGCAGCTGATGCATCTACCTATATGCATCTGATGCATCCACCTATATGCAGCTGATGCATCCACCTGTCTGCAGCTGATGCATCCTCATGTATGCAGCTGATGCATCCACCTGTCTGCAGCTGATGCATCCACCTGTCTGCAGCAGATATATCCACCTGTATGCAGCAGATGCATCCACCTGTATGCAGCTGATGCATCCACCTGTCTGCAGCTGATGCATAGACCTGTATGCAGCTGATGCATCCACCTGTCTGCAGCTGATGCATAGACCTGTATGCAGCTGATGCATCCACCTGTATGCAGCCGATGCATAGACCTGTATGCAGCTGATGCATCCACCTTTCTGCAGCTGATGCATAGACCTGTATGCAGCTGATGCATCCACCTGTATGCAGCCGATGCATAGACCTGTATGCAGCTGATGCATCCACCTTTCTGCAGCTGATGCATCCACCTGTCTGCAGCTGATGCATCCACCTGTATGCAGCCAATGCATCCACCTGTCTGCAGCTGATGCATCCACCTGTATGCGCATCCACCTGTATGCAGCTGATGCATCCACCTGAATGCAGCTGATGCATCCACCTGTATGCAGCTGATGCATCCACCTGTCTGCAGCTGATGCATCCACCTGTATGCAGCTGATGCATCCACCTGTCTGCTGCTGATGCATCCACCTGTATGCAGCTGATGCATCCACCTGTCTGCAGCTGATGCATCCACCTGTATGCAGCAGATGCATCCACCTGTATGCAGCTGATGCATCCACCTGTCTGCAGCTGATGCATCCACCTGTATGCAGCTGATGCATCCACCTTTATGCAGCTGATGCATCCACCTATCTGCAGCTGATGCATCCACCTGTATGCAGCTGATACATCCACCTGTCTGCAGCTGATGCATCCACCTGTATGTAGCAGATGCATCCACCTGTATGCAGCTGATGCATCCACCTGTCTGCAGCTGATGCATCCACCTGTATGCAGCTGATGCATCCACCTGTCTGCAGCTGATGCATCCACCTGTCTGCAGCTGATGCATAGACCTGTATGCAGCTGATGCATCCACCTGTATGCAGCCGATGCATAGACCTGTATGCAGCTGATGCATCCACCTTTCTGCTGCTGATGCATCCACCTGTCTGCAGCTGATGCATCCACCTGTATGCAGCTGATGCATCCACCTGTCTGCAGCTGATGCATCCACCTGTCTGCAGCTGATGCATCCACCTGTATGCAGCTTATGTATCCACCTGTCTGCAGCTCATGCATCCACCTGTATGCGCATCCACCTGTATGCAGCTGATGCATCCACCTGTCTGCAGCTGATGCATCCACCTGTCTGCAGCTGATGCATAGACCTGTATGCAGCTGATGCATCCACCTGTCTACAGCTGATGCATCCACCTTTATGCAGCTGATGCATCCACCTGTATGCAGCTGATGCATCCTCTTGTATGCAGCTGATGCATCCACCTGTCTGCAGCTGATGCATCCACCTGTCTACAACTGATCCATCCACCTTTATGCAGCTGATGCATCCACCTGTCTGCAGCTGATGCATCCACCTGTATGCAGCTGATGCATCCACCTTTATGCAGCTGATGCATCCACCTCTATGCAGCTGATGCATCCACCTGTATGCAGCTGATGCATCCACCTGTATGCAGCTGATGCATCCACCTTTATGCAGCTGATGCATCCACCTGTATGCAGCTGATGCATCTGCCTGTCTGCAGCTGATGCATCCACCTGTCTACAGCTGATGCATCCACCTGTATGCAGCTGATGCATCTACCTGTATGCAGCAGATGCATCCACCTGTCTGCAGCTGATGCATCCACCTGTATGCAGCAGATGCATCCACCTGTCTGCAGCTGATGCATCCACCTGTCTGCAGCAGATGCATCCACCTGTCTGCAGCTGATGCATCCACCTGTATGCAGCTGATGCATCCACCTGTATGCAGCTGATGCATCCACCTGTCTGCAGCTGATGCATCCACCTGTCTGCAGCTGATGCATCCACCTGTATGCAGCAGATATATCCACCTGTATGCAGCAGATGCATCCACCTGTATGCAGCTGATGCATCCACCTGTCTGCAGCTGATGCATCCACCTGTATGCAGCAGATATATCCACCTGTATGCAGCAGATGCATCCACCTGTATGCAGCTGATGCATCCACCTGTCTGCAGCTGATGCATCCACCTGTCTGCAGCTGATGCATAGACCTGTATGCAGCTGATGCATCCACCTGTATGCAGCCGATGCATAGACCTGTATGCAGCTGATGCATCCACCTTTCTGCAGCTGATGCATCCACCTGTCTGCAGCTGATGCATCCACCTGTATGCAGCTGATGCATCCACCTGTCTGCAGCTGATGCATCCACCTGTATGCAGCTGATGTATCCACCTGTCTGCAGCTGATGCATCCACCTGTATGCGCATCCGCCTGTATGCAGCTGATGCATCCACCTGAATGCAGCTGATGCATCCACCTGTATGCAGCTGATGCATCCACCTGTCTTCAGCTGATGCATCCACCTGTATGCAGCTGATGCATCCACCTGTCTGCTGCTGATGCATCCACCTGTATGCAGCTGATGCATCCACCTGTCTGCAGCTGATGCATCCACCTGTATGCAGCAGATGCATCCACCTGTATGCAGCTGATGCATCCACCTGTCTGCAGCTGATGCATCCACCTGTATGCAGCTGATGCATCCACCTTTATGCAGCTGATGCATCCACCTATCTGCAGCTGATGCATCCACATGTATGCAGCTGATACATCCACCTGTCTGCAGCTGATGCATCCACCTGTATGCAGCAGATGCATCCACCTGTATGCAGCTGATGCATCCACCTGTCTGCAGCTGATGCATCCACCTGTATGCAGCTGATGCATCCACCTGTATGCAGCTGATACATCCACCTGTCTGCAGATGATGCATCCACCTGTCTGCAGCTGATGCATCCACATGTATGCAGCTGATGCATCCACCTGTATGCAGCTGATGCATCCACCTGTATGCAGCTGATACATCCACCTGTCTGCAGCTGATGCATCCACCTGTCTGCAGCTGATGCATCCACCTGTATGCAGCTGATGCATCCACCTGTATGCAGCTGATGCATCCACCTGTCTGCAGCTGATGCATCCACCTTTATGCAGCAGATGTATCCACCTGTATGCAGCTGATGCATCCACCTGTCTGCAGCTGATGCATCCACCTGTATGCAGCTGATGCAACCACCTGTATGAAGCTGATACATCCACCTGTCTGCAGATGATGCATCTACCTATATGCATCTGATGCATCCACCTATATGCAGTTGATGCATCCACCTGTCTGCTGCTGATGCATCCTCATGTATGCAGCTGATGCATCCACCTGTCTGCAGCTGATGCATCCACCTGTCTGCAGCTGATGCATCCACCTGTATGCAGCAGATGCATCCACCTGTATGCAGCTGATGCATCCACCTGTCTGCAGCTGATGCATCCACCTGTCTGCAGCTGATGCATAGACCTGTATGCAGCTGATGCATCCACCTGTATGCAGCTGATGCATCCACCTGTATGCAGCCAATGCATAGACCTGTATGCAGCTGATGCATCCACCTTTCTGCGTCTGATGCATCCACCTGTCTGCAGCTGATGCATCCACCTGTATGCAGCTGATGCATCCACCTGTCTGCAGCTGATGCATCCACCTGTCTGCAGCTGATGCATCCACCTGTATGCAGCTGATGTATCCACCTGTCTGCAGCTGATGCATCCACCTGTATGCGCATCCACCTGTATGCAGCTGATGCATCCACCTGTATGCAGCTGATGCATCCACCTGTATGCAGCTGATGCATCCACCTGTCTGCAGCTGATGCATCCACCTGTCTGCTGCTGATCTATCCACCTGTATGCAGCTGATGCATCCACCTGTATGCAGCTGATGCATCCACCTGTATGCAGCAGATGCATCCACCTGTATGCAGCTGATGCATCCACCTGTCTGCAGCTGATGCATCCACCTGTATGCAACTGATGCATCCACCTGTATGCAGCTGATGCATCCACCTTTATGCAGCTGATGCATCCACCTATCTGCAGCTGATGCATCCACCTGTATTCAGCTGATGCATCCACCTGTCTGCAGCTGATGCATCCACCTGTATGCAGCAGATGCATCCACCTGTATGCAGCTGATGCATCCACCTGTCTGCAGCTGATGCATCCACCTGTCTGCAGCTGATGCATCCACCTGTATGCAGCTGATGCATCCACCTGTATGCAGCTGAGGCATCCACCTGTCTGCAGCTGATGCATCCACATGTATGCAGCTGATGCAACCACCTGTATGCAGCTGATACATCCACCTGTATGCAGCTGATGCATCCACCTGTCTGCAGCTGATGCATCCACCTGTATGCAGCTGATGCATCCAACTGTATGCAGCTGATACATCCACCTGTCTGCAGCTGATGCATCCACCTGTCTGCAGCTGATGCATCCACCTGTATGCAGCTGATGCATCCACCTGTATGCAGCTGATGCATCAACCTGTCTGCAGCTGATGCATCCACATGTATGCAGCTGATGCAACCACCTGTATGCAGCTGATACATCCACCTGTATGCAGCTGATGCATCCACCTGTATGCAGCTGATGCATCCACCTGTCTGCAGCTGATGCATAGACCTGTATGCAGCTGATGCATCCACCTGTATGCAGCTGATGCATCCACCTGTCTGCAGCTGATGCATCCACCTGTATGCGCATCCACCTGTATGCAGCTGATGCATCCACCTGTCTGCAGCTGATGCATCCACCTGTCTGCAGCTGTTTCATCCACCTGTATGCAGCTGATGCATCCACCTGTCTGCAGCTCATGCATGCACCTGTCTGCAGCTGATGCATCCACCTGTCTGAAGCTGATGCATCCACCTGTATGCAGCAGATGCATCCACCTGTATGCAGCTGATGAATCCACCTGTCTGCAGCTGATACATCCACCTGTATGCAGCTGATGCATCCACCTGTATGCAACTGATGCATCCACCTGTCTGCAGCTGATGCATCCACCTGTATGCAGCTGATGCATCAACCTGTCTGCAGCTGATGCATCCACCTGTATGCAGCTGATGCATCCACCTGTCTACTGCTGATGCATCCACCTGTCTGCAACTGATGCATCCACCTGTATGCAGCTGATGCATCCACCTGTATGCAGCTGATGCATCCACCTGTCTGCTGCTGATGCATCCACCTGTCTGCAACTGATGCATCCGCCTGTCTGCAGCTGATGCATCCACCTGTCTGCAGCTGATGCAACCACTTGTATGCAGCTGATGCAGCCACCTGTATGCAGCTGATGCATCCACCTGTATGCAGCTGATGCGTAGACCTGTATGCAGCTGATGCATCCACCTGTCTGCAGCTGATGCATCCACCTGTATGCAGCTTATGCATACACCTGTATGCAGCTGATGCATAGACCTGTATGCAGCTGATACATCCACCTGTATGCAGCAGATGCATCCACCTGTATGCAGCTGATGCATCCACCTGTATGCAGCTGATGCATCCACCTGTATGCAGCTGATGCATCCACCTGTCTGCAGCTGATGCATCCACCTGTATGCAGCTGATGCATCCACCTGTCTGCAGCTGATGCATCCACCTGTATGCAGCTGATGCATCCACCTGTATGCAGCTGATGCATTCACCTGTCTCACCTGTCTGCAGCTGATGCATCCACCTGTATGCAGCTGATGCATCCACCTGTCTGCAGCTGATATATCCACCTGTATGCAACTGATGCATCCACCTGTATGCAGCTGATGCATCCACCTGTCTGCAGCTGATGCATCCACCTGTCTGCAGCTGATGCATCCACCTCTCTGCAGATGATGCATCCACCTCTATGCAGCTGATGCATCCACCTCTATGCAGCTGATGCATCCACCTTTCTGCAGCTGCTGCATCCACCTGTCTGCAGCTGATGCATCCACCTGTCTGCAGCTGATGCATCCACCTGTATGCAGCTGATGCATCCACCTGTATGCAGCTGATGCATTCACCTGTCTCACCTGTCTGCAGCTGATGCATCCACCTGTATGCAGCTGATGCATCCACCTGTCTGCAGCTGATATATCCACCTGTATGCAACTGATGCATCCACCTGTATGCAGCTGATGCATCCACCTGTCTGCAGCTGATGCATCCACCTGTCTGCAGCTGATGCATCCACCTCTCTGCAGATGATGCATCCACCTCTATGCAGCTGATGCATCCACCTCTATGCAGCTGATGCATCCACCTTTCTGCAGCTGCTGCATCCACCTGTCTGCAGCTGATATATCCACCTGTATGCAGCTGATGCATCCACCTGTCTGCAGCTGATGCATCCACCTGTATGCAGCAGATGCATCCACCTGTATGCAGCTGATGCATCCACCTGTCTGCAGCTGATGCATCCACCTGTATGCAGCTGATGCATCCACCTGTATGCAGCTGATGCATCCTCATGTATGCAGCTGATGCATCCACCTGTCTACAGCTGATGCATCCACCTTTATGCAGCTGATGCATCCACCTGTATGCAGCTGATGCATCCTCTTGTATGCAGCTGATGCATCCACCTGTCTGCAGCTGATGCATCCACCTGTCTACAACTGATCCATCCACCTTTATGCAGCTGATGCATCCACCTGTCTGCAGCTGATGCATCCACCTGTATGCAGCTGATGCATCCACCTTTATGCAGCTGATGCATCCACCTCTATGCAGCTGATGCATCCACCTGTCTGCAGCTGATGCATCCACCTGTATGCAGCTGATGCATCCACCTTTATGCAGCTGATGCATCCACCTGTATGCAGCTGATGCATCCACCTGTATAAATATGATGCATCCACCTTTATGCAGCTGATGCATCCACCTGTATGCAGCTGATGCATCTACCTGTCTGCAGCTGATGCATCCACCTGTCTACAGTTGATGCATCCACCTGCATGCAGCTGATGCATCTACCTGTTTGCAGCAGATGCATCCACCTGTCTGCAGCTGATGCATCCACCTGTCTGCAGCAGATGCATCCACCTGTCTGCAGCTGATGCATCCACCTGTATGCAGCTGATGCATCCACCTGTCTGCAGCTGATGCATAGACCTGTATGCAGCTGATGCATCCACCTGTCTGCAGCTGATACATCCACCTGTATGCAGCTGATGCATCCACCTGTATGCAACTGATGCATCCACCTGTCTGCAGCTGATGCATCCACCTGTATGCAGCTGATGCATCCACCTGTATGCAACTGATGCATCCACCTGTATGCAGCTGATGCATCCACCTGTATGCAGCTGATGCATCCACCTGTCTGCAGCTGATGCATCCACCTGTATGCAGCAGATGCATCCACCTGTATTGTATGCAGCTGATGCATCCACCTGTCTGCAGCTGATGCATCCACCTGTATGCAGCTGATGCATCCACCTTTATGCAGCTGATGCATCCACCTATCTGCAGCTGATGCATCCACCTGTATGCAGCTGATACATCCACCTGTCTGCAGCTGATGCATCCACCTGTATGCAGCAGATGCATCCACCTGTATGCAGCTGATGCATCCACCTGTCTGCAGCTGATGCATCCACCTGTATGCAGCTGATGCATCCACCTGTATGCAGCTGATACATCCACCTGTCTGCAGATGATGCATCCACCTGTCTGCAGCTGATGCATCCACATGTATGCAGCTGATGCATCCACCTGTATGCAGCTGATGCATCCACCTGTATGCAGCTGATACATCCACCTGTCTGCAGCTGATGCATCCACCTGTATGCAGCTGATGCATCCACCTGTCTGCAGCTGATGCATCCACCTGTATGCAGCTGATGCATCCACCTGTATGCAGCTGATGCATCCACCTGTCTGCAGCTGATGCATCCACCTTTATGCAGCAGATGTATCCACCTGTATGCAGCTGATGCATCCACCTGTCTGCAGCTGATGCATCCACCTGTATGCAGCTAATGCAACCACCTGTATGAAGCTGATACATCCACCTGTCTGCAGATGATGCATCCACCTGTATGCAGCTGATGCATCCACCTGTCTGCAGCTGATGCATCCACCTGTATGCAGCTGATGCATCAACCTGTATGCAGCTGATGCTTCCACCTGTCTGCAGCTGATGCATCCACATGTATGCAGCTGATGCAACCACCTGTGTGCAGCTGATACATCCACCTGTATGCAGCTGATGCATCCACCTGTCTGCAGCTGATGCATAGACCTATCTGCAGCTGATGCATCTACCTATATGCATCTGATGCATCCACCTATATGCAGTTGATGCATCCACCTGTCTGCAGCTGATGCATCCTCATGTATGCAGCTGATGCATCCACCTGTCTGCAGCTGATGCATCCACCTGTCTGCAGCTGATGCATCCACCTGTATGCAGCAGATGCATCCACCTGTATGCAGCTGATGCATCCACCTGTCTGCAGCTGATGCATCCACCTGTCTGCAGCTGATGCATAGACCTGTATGCAGCTGATGCATCCACCTGTATGCAGCTGATGCATCCACCTGTATGCAGCCGATGCATAGACCTGTATGCAGCTGATGCATCCACCTTTCTGCGTCTGATGCATCCACCTGTCTGCAGCTGATGCATCCACCTGTATGCAGCTGATGCATCCACCTGTCTGCAGCTGATGCATCCACCTGTCTGCAGCTGATGCATCCACCTGTATGCAGCTGATGTATCCACCTGTCTGCAGCTGATGCATCCACCTGTATGCGCATCCACCTGTATGCAGCTGATGCATCCACCTGTATGCAGCTGATGCATCCACCTGTATGCAGCTTATGCATCCACCTGTCTGCAGCTGATGCATCCACCTGTCTGCTGCTGATGCATCCACCTGTATGCAGCTGATGCATCCACCTGTATGCAGCTGATGCATCCACCTGTATGCAGCAGATGCATCCACCTGTATGCAGCTGATGCATCCACCTGTCTGCAGCTGATGCATCCACCTGTATGCAACTGATGCATCCACCTGTATGCAGCTGATGCATCCACCTTTATGCAGCTGATGCATCCACCTATCTGCAGCTGATGCATCCACCTGTCTGCAGCTGATGCATCCACCTGTATGCAGCAGATGCATCCACCTTTATGCAGCTGATGCATCCACCTGTCTGCAGCTGATGCATCCACCTGTATGCAGCTGATGCATCCACCTGTATGCAGCTGATACATCCACCTGTCTGCAGCTGATGCATCCACCTGTCTGCAGCTGATGCATCAACCTGTATGCAGCTGATGCATCCACCTGTATGCAGCTGATGCATCCACCTGTCTGCAGCTGATGCATCCACATGTATGCAGCTGATGCAACCACCTGTATGCAGCTGATACATCCACCTGTATGCAGCTGATGCATCCACCTGTCTGCAGCTGATGCATCCACCTGTATGCAGCTGATGCATCAACCTGTCTGCAGCTGATGCATCCACATGTATGCAGCTGATGCAACCACCTGTATGCAGCTGATACATCCACCTGTATGCAGCTGATGCATCCAACTGTATGCAGCTGATGCATCCACCTGTCTGCAGCTGATGCATCCTCTTGTATGCAGCTGATGCATCCACCTGTCTGCAGCTGATGCATCCACCTGTCTACAACTGATCCATCCACCTTTATGCAGCTGATGCATCCACCTGTCTGCAGCTGATGCATCCACCTGTATGCAGCTGATGCATCCACCTTTATGCAGCTGATGCATCCACCTCTATGCAGCTGATGCATCCACCTGTCTGCAGCTGATGCATCCACCTGTATGCAGCTGATGCATCCACCTTTATGCAGCTGATGCATCCACCTGTATGCAGCTGATGCATCCACCTGTATAAATATGATGCATCCACCTTTATGCAGCTGATGCATCCACCTGTATGCAGCTGATGCATCTACCTGTCTGCAGCTGATGCATCCACCTGTCTACAGTTGATGCATCCACCTGTATGCAGCTGATGCATCTACCTGTTTGCAGCAGATGCATCCACCTGTCTGCAGCTGATGCATCCACCTGTCTGCAGCAGATGCATCCACCTGTCTGCAGCTGATGCATCCACCTGTATGCAGCTGATGCATCCACCTGTCTGCAGCTGATGCATAGACCTGTATGCAGCTGATGCATCCACCTGTCTGCAGCTGATACATCCACCTGTATGCAGCTGATGCATCCACCTGTATGCAACTGATGCATCCACCTGTCTGCAGCTGATGCATCCACCTGTATGCAGCTGATGCATCCACCTGTATGCAACTGATGCATCCACCTGTCTGCAGCTGATGCATCCACCTGTATGCAGCTGATGCATCCACCTGTCTGCAGCTGATGCATCCACCTGTATGCAGCAGATGCATCCACCTGTATGCAGCTGATGCATCCACCTGTCTGCAGCTGATGCATCCACCTGTATGCAGCTGATGCATCCACCTTTATGCAGCTGATGCATCCACCTATCTGCAGCTGATGCATCCACCTGTATGCAGCTGATACATCCACCTGTCTGCAGCTGATGCATCCACCTGTATGCAGCAGATGCATCCACCTGTATGCAGCTGATGCATCCACCTGTCTGCAGCTGATGCATCCACCTGTATGCAGCTGATGCATCCACCTGTATGCAGCTGATACATCCAACTGTCTGCAGATGATGCATCCACCTGTCTGCAGCTGATGCATCCACATGTATGCAGCTGATGCATCCACCTGTATGCAGCTGATGCATCCACCTGTATGCAGCTGATACATCCACCTGTCTGCAGCTGATGCATCCACCTGTGTGCAGCTGATGCATCCACCTGTCTGCAGCTGATGCATCCACCTGTATGCAGCTGATGCATCCACCTGTATTCAGCTGATGCATCCACCTGTCTGCAGCTGATGCATCCACCTTTATGCAGCAGATGTATCCACCTGTATGCAGCTGATGCATCCACCTGTCTGCAGCTGATGCATCCACCTGTATGCAGCTGATGCAACCACCTGTATGAAGCTGATACATCCACCTGTCTGCAGATGATGCATCCACCTGTATGCAGCTGATGCATCCACCTGTCTGCAGCTGATGCATCCACCTGTATGCAGCTGATGCATCAACCTGTATGCAGCTGATGCTTCCACCTGTCTGCAGCTGATGCATCCACATGTATGCAGCTGATGCAACCACCTGTGTGCAGCAGATGCATCCACCTGTATGCAGCTGATGCATCCACCTGTCTGCAGCTGATGCATCCACCTGTATGCAGCTGATGCATCCACCTGTATGCAGCTGATACATCCACCTGTCTGCAGATGATGCATCCACCTGTCTGCAGCTGATGCATCCACATGTATGCAGCTGATACATCCACCTGTCTGCAGCTGATGCATCCACCTGTATGCAGCAGATGCATCCACCTGTATGCAGCTGATGCATCCACCTGTCTGCAGCTGATGCATCCACCTGTATGCAGCTGATGCATCCACCTGTATGCAGCTGATACATCCACCTGTCTGCAGATGATGCATCCACCTGTCTGCAGCTGATGCATCCACATGTATGCAGCTGATGCATCCACCTGTATGCAGCTGATGCATCCACCTGTATGCAGCTGATACATCCACCTGTCTGCAGCTGATGCATCCACCTGTATGCAGCTGATGCATCCACCTGTCTGCAGCTGATGCATCCACCTGTATGCAGCTGATGCATCCACCTGTATGCAGCTGATGCATCCACCTGTCTGCAGCTGATGCATCCACCTTTATGCAGCAGATGTATCCACCTGTATGCAGCTGATGCATCCACCTGTCTGCAGCTGATGCATCCACCTGTATGCAGCTGATGCAACCACCTGTATGAAGCTGATACATCCACCTGTCTGCAGATGATGCATCCACCTGTATGCAGCTGATGCATCCACCTGTCTGCAGCTGATGCATCCACCTGTATGCAGCTGATGCATCAACCTGTATGCAGCTGATGCTTCCACCTGTCTGCAGCTGATGCATCCACATGTATGCAGCTGATGCAACCACCTGTGTGCAGCTGATACATCCACCTGTATGCAGCTGATGCATCCACCTGTCTGCAGCTGATGTATAGACCTATCTGCAGCTGATGCATCTACCTATATGCATCTGATGCATCCACCTATATGCAGTTGATGCATCCACCTGTCTGCAGCTGATGCATCCTCATGTATGCAGCTGATGCATCCACCTGTCTGCAGCTGATGCATCCACCTGTCTGCAGCTGATGCATCCACCTGTATGCAGCAGATGCATCCACCTGTATGCAGCTGATGCATCCACCTGTCTGCAGCTGATGCATCCACCTGTCTGCAGCTGATGCATAGACCTGTATGCAGCTGATGCATCCACCTGTATGCAGCTGATGCATCCACCTGTATGCAGCCGATGCATAGACCTGTATGCAGCTGATGCATCCACCTTTCTGCGTCTGATGCATCCACCTGTCTGCAGCTGATGCATCCACCTGTATGCAGCTGATGCATCCACCTGTCTGCAGCTGATGCATCCACCTGTCTGCAGCTGATGCATCCACCTGTATGCAGCTGATGTATCCACCTGTCTGCAGCTGATGCATCCACCTGTATGCGCATCCACCTGTATGCAGCTGATGCATCCACCTGTATGCAGCTGATGCATCCAACTGTATGCAGCTGATGCATCCACCTGTCTGCAGCTGATGCATCCACCTGTCTGCTGCTGATGCATCCACCTGTATGCAGCTGATGCATCCACCTGTATGCAGCTGATGCATCCACCTGTATGCAGCAGATGCATCCACCTGTATGCAGCTGATGCATCCACCTGTCTGCAGCTGATGCATCCACCTGTATGCAACTGATGCATCCACCTGTATGCAGCTGATGCATCCACCTTTATGCAGCTGATGCATCCACCTATCTGCAGCTGATGCATCCACCTGTCTGCAGCTGATGCATCCACCTGTATGCAGCAGATGCATCCACCTTTATGCAGCTGATGCATCCACCTGTCTGCAGCTGATGCATCCACCTGTATGCAGCTGATGCATCCACCTGTATGCAGCTGATACATCCACCTGTCTGCAGCTGATGCATCCACCTGTCTGCAGCTGATGCATCAACCTGTATGCAGCTGATGCATCCACCTGTATGCAGCTGATGCATCCACCTGTCTGCAGCTGATGCATCCACATGTATGCAGCTGATGCAACCACCTGTATGCAGCTGATACATCCACCTGTATGCAGCTGATGCATCCACCTGTCTGCAGCTGATGCATCCACCTGTATGCAGCTGATGCATCCAACTGTATGCAGCTGATACATCCACCTGTCTGCAGCTGATGCATCCACCTTTATGCAGCTGATGCATCCACCTATCTGCAGCTGATGCATCCACCTGTATGCAGCTGATGCATCCACCTGTCTGCAGCTGATGCATCCACCTGTATGCAGCAGATGCATCCACCTGTATGCAGCTGATGCATCCACCTGTCTGCAGCTGATGCATCCACCTGTCTGCAGCTGATGCATCCACCTGTATGCAGCTGATGCATCCACCTGTATGCAGCTGAGGCATCCACCTGTCTGCAGCTGATGCATCCACATGTATGCAGCTGATGCAACCACCTGTATGCAGCTGATACATCCACCTGTATGCAGCTGATGCATCCACCTGTCTGCAGCTGATGCATCCACCTGTATGCAGCTGATGCATCCACCTTTATGCAGCTGATGCATCCACCTCTATGCAGCTGATGCATCCACCTGTCTGCAGCTGATGCATCCACCTGTATGCAGCTGATGCATCCACCTTTATGCAGCTGATGCATCCACCTGTATGCAGCTGATGCATCCACCTGTATAAATATGATGCATCTACCTTTATGCAGCTGATGCATCCACCTGTATGCAGCTGATGCATCTACCTGTCTGCAGCTGATGCATCCACCTGTCTACAGTTGATGCATCCACCTGTATGCAGCTGATGCATCTACCTGTTTGCAGCAGATGCATCCACCTGTCTGCAGCTGATGCATCCACCTGTCTGCAGCAGATGCATCCACCTGTCTGCAGCTGATGCATCCACCTGTATGCAGCTGATGCATCCACCTGTCTGCAGCTGATGCATAGACCTGTATGCAGCTGATGCATCCACCTGTCTGCAGCTGATACATCCACCTGTATGCAGCTGATGCATCCACCTGTATGCAACTGATGCATCCACCTGTCTGCAGCTGATGCATCCACCTGTATGCAGCTGATGCATCCACCTGTATGCAACTGATGCATCCACCTGTATGCAGCTGATGCATCCACCTGTATGCAGCTGATGCATCCACCTGTCTGCAGCTGATGCATCCACCTGTATGCAGCAGATGCATCCACCTGTATGCAGCTGATGCATCCACCTGTCTGCAGCTGATGCATCCACCTGTATGCAGCTGATGCATCCACCTTTATGCAGCTGATGCATCCACCTATCTGCAGCTGATGCATCCACCTGTATGCAGCTGATACATCCACCTGTCTGCAGCTGATGCATCCACCTGTATGCAGCAGATGCATCCACCTGTATGCAGCTGATGCATCCACCTGTCTGCAGCTGATGCATCCACCTGTATGCAGCTGATGCATCCACCTGTATGCAGCTGATACATCCACCTGTCTGCAGATGATGCATCCACCTGTCTGCAGCTGATGCATCCACATGTATGCAGCTGATGCATCCACCTGTCTGCAGCTGATGCATCCACCTGTCTGCAGCTGATGCATAGACCTGTATGCAGCTGATGCATCCACCTGTCTGCAGCTGATACATCCACCTGTATGCAGCTGATGCATCCACCTGTATGCAACTGATGCATCCACCTGTCTGCAGCTGATGCATCCACCTGTATGCAGCTGATGCATCCACCTGTATGCAACTGATGCATCCACCTGTATGCAGCTGATGCATCCACCTGTATGCAGCTGATGCATCCACCTGTCTGCAGCTGATGCATCCACCTGTATGCAGCAGATGCATCCACCTGTATGCAGCTGATGCATCCACCTGTCTGCAGCTGATGCATCCACCTGTATGCAGCTGATGCATCCACCTTTATGCAGCTGATGCATCCACCTATCTGCAGCTGATGCATCCACCTGTATGCAGCTGATACATCCACCTGTCTGCAGCTGATGCATCCACCTGTATGCAGCAGATGCATCCACCTGTATGCAGCTGATGCATCCACCTGTCTGCAGCTGATGCATCCACCTGTATGCAGCTGATGCATCCACCTGTATGCAGCTGATACATCCACCTGTCTGCAGATGATGCATCCACCTGTCTGCAGCTGATGCATCCACATGTATGCAGCTGATGCATCCACCTGTATGCAGCTGATGCATCCACCTGTATGCAGCTGATACATCCACCTGTCTGCAGCTGATGCATCCACCTGTATGCAGCTGATGCATCCACCTGTCTGCAGCTGATGCATCCACCTGTATGCAGCTGATGCATCCACCTGTATGCAGCTGATGCATCCACCTGTCTGCAGCTGATGCATCCACCTTTATGCAGCAGATGTATCCACCTGTATGCAGCTGATGCATCCACCTGTCTGCAGCTGATGCATCCACCTGTATGCAGCTGATGCAACCACCTGTATGAAGCTGATACATCCACCTGTCTGCAGATGATGCATCCACCTGTATGCAGCTGATGCATCCACCTGTCTGCAGCTGATGCATCCACCTGTATGCAGCTGATGCATCAACCTGTATGCAGCTGATGCTTCCACCTGTCTGCAGCTGATGCATCCACATGTATGCAGCTGATGCAACCACCTGTGTGCAGCTGATACATCCACCTGTATGCAGCTGATGCATCCACCTGTCTGCAGCTGATGCATAGACCTATCTGCAGCTGATGCATCTACCTATATGCATCTGATGCATCCACCTATATGCAGTTGATGCATCCACCTGTCTGCAGCTGATGCATCCTCATGTATGCAGCTGATGCATCCACCTGTCTGCAGCTGATGCATCCACCTGTCTGCAGCTGATGCATCCACCTGTATGCAGCAGATGCATCCACCTGTATGCAGCTGATGCATCCACCTGTCTGCAGCTGATGCATCCACCTGTCTGCAGCTGATGCATAGACCTGTATGCAGCTGATGCATCCACCTGTATGCAGCTGATGCATCCACCTGTATGCAGCCGATGCATAGACCTGTATGCAGCTGATGCATCCACCTTTCTGCGTCTGATGCATCCACCTGTCTGCAGCTGATGCATCCACCTGTATGCAGCTGATGCATCCACCTGTCTGCAGCTGATGCATCCACCTGTCTGCAGCTGATGCATCCACCTGTATGCAGCTGATGTATCCACCTGTCTGCAGCTGATGCATCCACCTGTATGCGCATCCACCTGTATGCAGCTGATGCATCCACCTGTATGCAGCTGATGCATCCACCTGTATGCAGCTGATGCATCCACCTGTCTGCAGCTGATGCATCCACCTGTCTGCTGCTGATGCATCCACCTGTATGCAGCTGATGCATCCACCTGTATGCAGCTGATGCATCCACCTGTATGCAGCAGATGCATCCACCTGTATGCAGCTGATGCATCCACCTGTCTGCAGCTGATGCATCCACCTGTATGCAACTGATGCATCCACCTGTATGCAGCTGATGCATCCACCTTTATGCAGCTGATGCATCCACCTATCTGCAGCTGATGCATCCACCTGTCTGCAGCTGATGCATCCACCTGTATGCAGCAGATGCATCCACCTTTATGCAGCTGATGCATCCACCTGTCTGCAGCTGATGCATCCACCTGTATGCAGCTGATGCATCCACCTGTATGCAGCTGATACATCCACCTGTCTGCAGCTGATGCATCCACCTGTCTGCAGCTGATGCATCAACCTGTATGCAGCTGATGCATCCACCTGTATGCAGCTGATGCATCCACCTGTCTGCAGCTGATGCATCCACATGTATGCAGCTGATGCAACCACCTGTATGCAGCTGATACATCCACCTGTATGCAGCTGATGCATCCACCTGTCTGCAGCTGATGCATCCACCTGTATGCAGCTGATGCATCCAACTGTATGCAGCTGATACATCCACCTGTCTGCAGCTGATGCATCCACCTGTCTGCAGCTGATGCATCCACCTGTATGCAGCTGATGCATCCACCTGTATGCAGCTGATGCATCAACCTGTCTGCAGCTGATGCATCCACATGTATGCAGCTGATGCAACCACCTGTATGCAGCTGATACATCCACCTGTATGCAGCTGATGCATCCACCTGTATGCAGCTGATGCATCCACCTGTCTGCAGCTGATGCATAGACCTGTATGCAGCTGATGCATCCACCTGTATGCAGCTGATGCATCCACCTGTCTGCTGCTGATGCATCCACCTGTATGCGCATCCACCTGTATGCAGCTGATGCATCCACCTGTCTGCAGCTGATGCATCCACCTGTCTGCAGCTGTTTCATCCACCTGTATGCAGCTGATGCATCCACCTGTCTGCAGCTCATGCATGCAGCTGTCTGCAGCTGATGCATCCACCTGTCTGCAGCTGATGCATCCACCTGTATGCAGCAGATGCATCCACCTGTATGCAGCTGATGAATCCACCTGTCTGCAGCTGATACATCCACCTGTATGCAGCTGATGCATCCACCTGTATGCAACTGATGCATCCACCTGTCTGCAGCTGATGCATCCACCTGTATGCAGCTGATGCATCAACCTGTCTGCAGCTGATGCATCCACCTGTATGCAGCTGATGCATCCACCTGTCTGCTGCTGATGCATCCACCTGTCTGCAACTGATGCATCCACCTGTATGCAGCTGATGCATCCACCTGTATGCAGCTGATGCATCCACCTGTCTGCTGCTGATGCATCCACCTGTCTGCAACTGATGCATCCGCCTGTCTGCAGCTGATGCATCCACCTGTCTGCAGCTGATGCAACCACTTGTATGCAGCTGATGCAGCCACCTGTATGCAGCTGATGCATCCACCTGTATGCAGCTGATGCGTAGACCTGTATGCAGCTGTTGCATCCACCTGTCTGCAGCTGATGCATCCACCTGTCTGCAGCTGATGCATCCACCTGTATGCAGCTTATGCATACACCTGTATGCAGCTGATGCATAGACCTGTATGCAGCTGATACATCCACCTGTATGCAGCAGATGCATCCACCTGTATGCAGCTGATGCATCCACCTGTATGCAGCTGATGCATCCACCTGTATGCAGCTGATGCATCCACCTGTCTGCAGCTGATGCATCCACCTGTATGCAGCTGATGCATCCACCTGTCTGCAGCTGATGCATCCACCTGTATGCAGCTGATGCATCCACCTGTATGCAGCTGATGCATTCACCTGTCTCACCTGTCTGCAGCTGATGCATCCACCTGTATGCAGCTGATGCATCCACCTGTCTGCAGCTGATATATCCACCTGTATGCAACTGATGCATCCACCTGTATGCAGCTGATGCATCCACCTGTCTGCAGCTGATGCATCCACCTGTCTGCAGCTGATGCATCCACCTCTCTGCAGATGATGCATCCACCTCTATGCAGCTGATGCATCCACCTCTATGCAGCTGATGCATCCACCTTTCTGCAGCTGCTGCATCCACCTGTCTGCAGCTGATGCATCCACCTGTCTGCAGCTGATGCATCCACCTGTATGCAGCTGATGCATCCACCTGTATGCAGCTGATGCATTCACCTGTCTCACCTGTCTGCAGCTGATGCATCCACCTGTATGCAGCTGATGCATCCACCTGTCTGCAGCTGATATATCCACCTGTATGCAACTGATGCATCCACCTGTATGCAGCTGATGCATCCACCTGTCTGCAGCTGATGCATCCACCTGTCTGCAGCTGATGCATCCACCTCTCTGCAGATGATGCATCCACCTCTATGCAGCTGATGCATCCACCTCTATGCAGCTGATGCATCCACCTTTCTGCAGCTGCTGCATCCACCTGTCTGCAGCTGATGCATCCACCTGTATGCAGCTGATGCATCCACCTGTCTGCAGCTGATGCATCCACCTGTATGCAGCAGATGCATCCACCTGTGTGCAGCTGATGCATCCACCTGTCTGCAGCTGATGCATCCACCTGTATGCAGCTGATGCATCCACCTGTATGCAGCTGATGCATCCTGATGTATGCAGCTGATGCATCCACCTGTCTACAGCTGATGCATCCACCTTTATGCAGCTGATGCATCCACCTGTCTGCAGCTGATGCATCCACCTGTCTACAACTGATCCATCCACCTTTATGCAGCTGATGCATCCACCTGTCTGCAGCTGATGCATCCACCTGTATGCAGCTGATGCATCCACCTTTATGCAGCTGATGCATCCACCTCTATGCAGCTGATGCATCCACCTGTCTGCAGCTGATGCATCCACCTGTATGCAGCTGATGCATCCACCTTTATGCAGCTGATGCATTCACCTATATGCAGCTGATGCATCCACCTGTATAAATATGATGCATCCACCTTTATGCAGCTGATGCATCCACCTGTATGCAGCTGATGCATCTACCTGTCTGCAGCTGATGCATCCACCTGTCTACAGTTGATGCATCCACCTGTATGCAGCTGATGCATCTACCTGTTTGCAGCAGATGCATCCACCTGTCTGCAGCTGATGCATCCACCTGTCTGCAGCAGATGCATCCACCTGTCTGCAGCTGATGCATCCACCTGTATGCAGCAGATATATCCACCTGTATGCAGCAGATGCATCCACCTGTATGCAGCTGATGCATCCACCTGTCTGCAGCTGATGCATCCACCTGTCTGCAGCTGATGCATAGACCTGTATGCAGCTGATGCATCCACCTGTCTGCAGCTGATACATCCACCTGTATGCAGCTGATGCATCCACCTGTATGCAACTGATGCATCCACCTGTCTGCAGCTGATTCATCTACCTGTATGCAGCTGATGCATCCACCTGTATGCAGCTGATGCATCCACCTGTTGATGCATCCACCTGTCTGCTGCTGATGCATCCACCTGTCTGCAACTGATGCATCCACCTGTATGCAGCTGATGCATCCACCTGTCTGCAGCTGATGCATCCACCTGTCTGCAGCTGATGCATCCACCTCTCTGCAGATGATGCATCCACCTCTATGCAGCTGATGCATCCACATCTATGCAGCTGATGCATCCACCTTACTGCAGCTGCTGCATCCACCTGTCTGCAGCTGATGCATCCACCTGTATGCAGCTGATGCATCCACCTGTCTGCAGCTGATGCATCCACCTGTATGCAGCAGATGCATCCACCTGTATGCAGCTGATGCATCCACCTGTCTGCAGCTGATGCATCCACCTGTATGCAGCTGATGCATCCACCTGTATGCAGCTGATGCATCCTCATGTATGCAGCTGATGCATCCACCTGTCTACAGCTGATGCATCCACCTTTATGCAGCTGATGCATCCAACTGTATGCAGCTGATGCATCCTCTTGTATGCAGCTGATGCATCCACCTGTCTGCAGCTGATGCATCCACCTGTCTACAACTGATCCATCCACCTTTATGCAGATGATGCATCCACCTGTCTGCAGCTGATGCATCCACCTGTATGCAGCTGATGCATCCACCTTTATGCAGCTGATGAATCCACCTCTATGCAGCTGATGCATCCACCTGTCTGCAGCTGATGCATCCACCTGTATGCAGCTGATGCATCCACCTTTATGCAGCTGATGCATCCACCTGTATGCAGCTGATGCATCCACCTGTATAAATATGATGCATCCACCTTTATGCAGCTGATGCATCCACCTGTATGGAGCTGATGCATCTACCTGTCTGCAGCTGATGCATCCACCTGTCTACAGTTGATGCATCCACCTGTATGCAGCTGATGCATCTACCTGTTTGCAGCAGATGCATCCACCTGTCTGCAGCTGATGCATCCACCTGTCTGCAGCAGATGCATCCACCTGTCTGCAGCTGATGCATCCACCTGTATGCAGCAGATATATCCACCTGTATGCAGCAGATGCATCCACCTGTATGCAGCTGATGCATCCACCTGTCTGCAGCTGATGCATCCACCTGTCTGCAGCTGATGCATAGACCTGTATGCAGCTGATGCATCCACCTGTCTGCAGCTGATACATCCACCTGTATGCAGCTGATGCATCCACCTGTATGCAGCTGATACATCCACCTGTCTGCAGCTGATGCATCCACCTGTATGCAGCAGATGCATCCACCTGTATGCAGCTGATGCATCCACCTGTCTGCAGCTGATGCATCCACCTGTATGCAGCTGATGCATCCACCTGTATGCAGCTGATACATCCACCTGTCTGCAGATGATGCATCCACCTGTCTGCAGCTGATGCATCCACATGTATGCAGCTGATGCATCCACCTGTATGCAGCTGATGCATCCACCTGTATGCAGCTGATACATCCACCTGTCTGCAGCTGATGCATCCACCTGTATGCAGCTGATGCATCCACCTGTCTGCAGCTGATGCATCCACCTGTATGCAGCTGATGCATCCACCTGTATGCAGCTGATGCATCCACCTTTATGCAGCAGATGTATCCACCTGTATGCAGCTGATGCATCCACCTGTCTGCAGCTGATGCATCCACCTGTATGCAGCTGATGCAACCACCTGTATGAAGCTGATACATCCACCTGTCTGCAGATGATGCATCCACCTGTATGCAGCTGATGCATCCACCTGTCTGCAGCTGATGCATCCACCTGTATGCAGCTGATGCATCAACCTGTATGCAGCTGATGCATCCACCTGTCTGCAGCTGATGCATCCACCTGTATGCAGCTGATGCATCCACCTGTCTGCAGCTGATGCATAGACCTATCTGCAGCTGATGCATCTACCTATATGCATCTGATGCATCCACCTATATGCAGTTGATGCATCCACCTGTCTGCAGCTGATGCATCCTCATGTATGCAGCTGATGCATCCACCTGTCTGCAGCTGATGCATCCACCTGTCTGCAGCTGATGCATCCACCTGTATGCAGCAGATGCATCCACCTGTATGCAGCTGATGCATCCACCTGTCTGCAGCTGATGCATCCACCTGTCTGCAGCTGATGCATAGACCTGTATTTAGCTGATGCATCCACCTGTATGCAGCTGATGCATCCACCTGTATGCAGCCGATGCATAGACCTGTATGCAGCTGATGCATCCACCTTTCTGCGTCTGATGCATCCACCTGTCTGCAGCTGATGCATCCACCTGTATGCAGCTGATGCATCCACCTGTCTGCAGCTGATGCATCCACCTGTCTGCAGCTGATGCATCCACCTGTATGCAGCTGATGTATCCACCTGTCTGCAGCTGATGCATCCACCTGTATGCGCATCCACCTGTATGCAGCTGATGCATCCACCTGTATGCAGCTGATGCATCCACCTGTATGCAGCTGATGCATCCACCTGTCTGCAGCTGATGCATCCACCTGTATGCAGCAGATGCATCCACCTGTATGCAGCTGATGCATCCACCTGTCTGCAGCTGATGCATCCACCTGTATGCAGCTGATGCATCCACCTGTATGCAGCTGATACATCCACCTGTCTGCAGCTGATGCATCCACCTGTCTGCAGCTGATGCATCCACCTGTATGCAGCTGATGCATCCACCTGTATGCAGCTGATGCATCCACCTGTCTGCAGCTGATGCATCCACATGTATGCAGCTGATGCAACCACCTGTATGCAGCAGATGCATCCACCTGTATGCAGCTGATGCATCCACCTGTCTGCAGCTGATGCATCCACCTGTATGCAGCTGATGCATCCACCTGTATGCAGCTGTTACATCCACCTGTCTGCAGCTGATGCATCCACCTGTCTGCAGCTGATGCATCCACCTGTATGCAGCTGATGCATCCACCTGTATGCAGCTGATGCATCAACCTGTCTGCAGCTGATGCATCCACATGTATGCAGCTGATGCAACCACCTGTATGCAGCTGATACATCCACCTGTATGCAGCTGATGCATCCACCTGTATGCAGCTGATGCATCCACCTGTCTGCAGCTGATGCATAGACCTGTATGCAGCTGATGCATCCACCTGTATGCAGCTGATGCATCCACCTGTCTGCAGCTGATGCATCCACCTGTATGCGCATCCACCTGTATGCAGCTGATGCATCCACCTGTCTGCAGCTGATGCATCCACCTGTCTGCAGCTGTTTCATCCACCTGTATGCAGCTGATGCATCCACCTGTCTGCAGCTCATGCATGCACCTGTCTGCAGCTGATGCATCCACCTGTCTGCAGCTGATGCATCCACCTGTATGCAGCAGATGCATCCACCTGTATGCAGCTGATGAATCCACCTGTCTGCAGCTGATATATCCACCTGTATGCAGCTGATGCATCCACCTGTATGCAACTGATGCATCCACCTGTCTGCAGCTGATGCATCCACCTGTATGCAGCTGATGCATCAACCTGTCTGCAGCTGATGCATCCACCTGTATGCAGCTGATGCATCCACCTGTCTGCTGCTGATGCATCCACCTGTCTGCAACTGATGCATCCACCTGTATGCAGCTGATGCATCCACCTGTATGCAGCTGATGCATCCACCTGTCTGCTGCTGATGCATCCACCTGTCTGCAACTGATGCATTCGCCTGTCTGCAGCTGATGCATCCACCTGTCTGCAGCTGATGCAACCACTTGTATGCAGATGATGCAGCCACCTGTATGCAGCTGATGCATCCACCTGTATGCAGCTGATGCGTAGACCTGTATGCAGCTGATGCATCCACCTGTCTGCAGCTGATGCATCCACCTGTCTGCAGCTGATGCATCCACCTGTATGCAGCTTATGCATACACCTGTATGCAGCTGATGCATAAACCTGTATGCAGCTGATACATCCACCTGTATGCAGCAGATGCATCCACCTGTATGCAGCTGATGCATCCACCTGTATGCAGCTGATGCATCCACCTGTATGCAGCTGATGCATCCACCTGTCTGCAGCTGATGCATCCACCTGTATGCAGCTGATGCATCCACCTGTCTGCAGCTGATGCATTCACCTGTATGCAGCTGATGCATCCACCTGTATGCAGCTGATGCATTCACCTGTCTCACCTGTCTGCAGCTGATGCATCCACCTGTATGCAGCTGATGCATCCACCTGTCTGCAGCTGATATATCCACCTGTATGCAACTGATGCATCCACCTGTATGCAGCTGATGCATCCACCTGTCTGCAGCTGATGCATCCACCTGTATGCAGCTGATGCATCCACCTTTATGCAGCTGATGGATCCACCTGTATGCAGCTGATGCATCCACCTTTATGCAGCTGATGCATCCACCTGTATGCAGCTGATGCATCCACCTGTATAAAGCTGATGCATCCACCTTTATGCAGCTGATGCATCCACCTGTATGCAGCTGATGCATCTACCTGTATGCAGCTGATGCATCCACCTGTCTGCAGCTGATGCATCCACCTGTATGCAGCTGATGCATCCACCTGTCTGCAGCTGATGCATCCACCTGTCTGCAGCTGATGCATCCACCTGTATGCAGCTGATGTATCCACCTGTCTGCAGCTGATGCATCCACCTGTATGCGCATCCACCTGTATGCAGCTGATGCATCCACCTGTATGCGCATCCACCTGTATGCAGCTGATGCATCCACCTGAATGCAGCTGATGCATCCACCTGTATGCAGCTGATGCATCCACCTGTATGCAGCTGATGCATCCACCTGTCTGCAGCTGATGCATCCACCTGTATGCAGCTGATGCATCCACCTGTTGATGCATCCACCTGTCTGCTGCTGATGCATCCACCTGTATGCAGCTGATGCATCCACCTGTCTGCAGCTGATGCATCCACCTGTATGCAGCTGAGGCATCCACCTGTCTGCAGCTGATGCATCCACCTGTCTGCAGCTGATGCATCCACCTGTATGCAGCTGATGCATCCACCTGTATGCAGCTGATGCATCAACCTGTCTGCAGCTGATGCATCCACATGTATGCAGCTGATGCAACCACCTGTATGCAGCTGATACATCCACCTGTATGCAGCTGATGCATCCACCTGTATGCAGCTGATGCATCCACCTGTCTGCAGCTGATGCATAGACCTGTATGCAGCTGATGCATCCACCTGTATGCAGCTGATGCATCCACCTGTCTGCAGCTGATGCATCCACCTGTATGCGCATCCACCTGTATGCAGCTGATGCATCCACCTGTCTGCAGCTGATGCATCCACCTGTCTGCAGCTGTTTCATCCACCTGTATGCAGCTGATGCATCCACCTGTCTGCAGCTCATGCATGCACCTGTCTGCAGCTGATGCATCCACCTGTCTGCAGCTGATGCATCCACCTGTATGCAGCAGATGCATCCACCTGTATGCAGCTGATGAATCCACCTGTCTGCAGCTGATATATCCACCTGTATGCAGCTGATGCATCCACCTGTATGCAACTGATGCATCCACCTGTCTGCAGCTGATGCATCCACCTGTATGCAGCTGATGCATCAACCTGTCTGCAGCTGATGCATCCACCTGTATGCAGCTGATGCATCCACCTGTCTGCTGCTGATGCATCCACCTGTCTGCAACTGATGCATCCACCTGTATGCAGCTGATGCATCCACCTGTATGCAGCTGATGCATCCACCTGTCTGCTGCTGATGCATCCACCTGTCTGCAACTGATGCATTCGCCTGTCTGCAGCTGATGCATCCACCTGTCTGCAGCTGATGCAACCACTTGTATGCAGATGATGCAGCCACCTGTATGCAGCTGATGCATCCACCTGTATGCAGCTGATGCGTAGACCTGTATGCAGCTGATGCATCCACCTGTCTGCAGCTGATGCATCCACCTGTCTGCAGCTGATGCATCCACCTGTATGCAGCTTATGCATACACCTGTATGCAGCTGATGCATAAACCTGTATGCAGCTGATACATCCACCTGTATGCAGCAGATGCATCCACCTGTATGCAGCTGATGCATCCACCTGTATGCAGCTGATGCATCCACCTGTATGCAGCTGATGCATCCACCTGTCTGCAGCTGATGCATCCACCTGTATGCAGCTGATGCATCCACCTGTCTGCAGCTGATGCATTCACCTGTATGCAGCTGATGCATCCACCTGTATGCAGCTGATGCATTCACCTGTCTCACCTGTCTGCAGCTGATGCATCCACCTGTATGCAGCTGATGCATCCACCTGTCTGCAGCTGATATATCCACCTGTATGCAACTGATGCATCCACCTGTATGCAGCTGATGCATCCACCTGTCTGCAGCTGATGCATCCACCTGTATGCAGCTGATGCATCCACCTTTATGCAGCTGATGGATCCACCTGTATGCAGCTGATGCATCCACCTTTATGCAGCTGATGCATCCACCTGTATGCAGCTGATGCATCCACCTGTATAAAGCTGATGCATCCACCTTTATGCAGCTGATGCATCCACCTGTATGCAGCTGATGCATCTACCTGTATGCAGCTGATGCATCCACCTGTCTGCAGCTGATGCATCCACCTGTATGCAGCTGATGCATCCACCTGTCTGCAGCTGATGCATCCACCTGTCTGCAGCTGATGCATCCACCTGTATGCAGCTGATGTATCCACCTGTCTGCAGCTGATGCATCCACCTGTATGCGCATCCACCTGTATGCAGCTGATGCATCCACCTGTATGCGCATCCACCTGTATGCAGCTGATGCATCCACCTGAATGCAGCTGATGCATCCACCTGTATGCAGCTGATGCATCCACCTGTATGCAGCTGATGCATCCACCTGTCTGCAGCTGATGCATCCACCTGTATGCAGCTGATGCATCCACCTGTTGATGCATCCACCTGTCTGCTGCTGATGCATCCACCTGTATGCAGCTGATGCATCCACCTGTCTGCAGCTGATGCATCCACCTGTATGCAGCTGAGGCATCCACCTGTCTGCAGCTGATGCATCCACCTGTCTGCTGCTGATGCATCCACCTGTCTGCAACTGATGCATCCACCTGTCTGCAGCTGATGCATCCACCTGTCTGCAGCTGATGCATCCACCTGTATGCAGCTGATGCAGCCACCTGTATGCAGCTGATGCATCCACCTGTATGCAGCTGATGCGTAGACCTGTATGCAGCTGATGCATCCACCTGTCTGCTGCTGATGCATCCACCTGTCTGCAACTGATGCATCCGCCTGTCTGCAGCTGATGCATCCACCTGTCTGCAGCTGATGCATCCACCTGTATGCAGCTGATGCAGCCACCTGTATGCAGCTGATGCATCCACCTGTCTGCAGCTGATGCATCCACCTGTATGCAGCTTATGCATACACCTGTATGCAGCTGATGCATAGACCTGTATGCAGCTGATACATCCACCTGTATGCAGCAGATGCATCCACCTGTATGCAGCTGATGCATCCACCTGTCTGCAGCTGATGCATCCACCTGTCTGCAGCTGATGCATCCACCTGTATGCAGCTGATGTATCCACCTGTCTGCAGCTGATGCATCCACCTGTATGCGAATCCACCTGTATGCAGCTGATGCATCCACCTGAATGCAGCTGATGCATCCACCTGTATGCAGCTGATGCATCCACCTGTCTGCAGCTGATGCATCCACCTGTATGCAGCTGATGCATCCACCTGTCTGCAGCTGATGCATCCACCTGTATGCAGCAGATGCATCCACCTGTCTGCAGCTGATGCATCCACCTGTATGCAGCAGATGCATCCACCTGTCTGCAGCTGATGCATCCACCTGTATGCAGCTGATGCATCCACCTGTCTGCAGCTGATGCATCCACCTGTCTGCAGCTGATGCATCCACCTGTATGCAGCAGATATATCCACCTGTATACAGCAGATGCATCCACCTGTATGCAGCTGATGCATCCACCTGTCTGCAGCTGATGCATCCACCTGTCTGCAGCTGATGCATAGACCTGTATGCAGCTGATGCATCCACCTGTATGCAGCCGATGCATAGACCTGTATGCAGCTGATGCATCCACCTTTCTGCAGCTGATGCATCCACCTGTATGCAGCTGATGCATCCACCTGTCTGCAGCTGATATATCCACCTGTATGCAACTGATGCATCCACCTGTATGCAGCTGATGCATCCACCTGTCTGCAGCTGATGCATCCACCTGTCTGCAGCTGATGCATCCACCTGTCTGCAGATGATGCATCCACCTCTATGCAGCTGATGCATCCACCTCTATGCAGCTGATGCATCCACCTTTCTGCAGCTGCTGCATCCACCTGTCTGCAGCTGATGCATCCACCTGTATGCAGCTGATGCATCCACCTGTCTGCAGCTGATGCATCCACCTGTATGCAGCAGATGCATCCACCTGTATGCAGCTGATGCATCCACCTGTCTGCAGCTGATGCATCCACCTGTATGCAGCTGATGCATCCACCTGTATGCAGCTGATGCATCCTCATGTATGCAGCTGATGCATCCACCTGTCTACAGCTGATGCATCCACCTTTATGCAGCTGATGCATCCACCTGTATGCAGCTGATGCATCCTCTTGTATGCAGCTGATGCATCCACCTGTCTGCAGCTGATGCATCCACCTGTCTACAACTGATCCATCCACCTTTATGCAGCTGATGCATCCACCTGTCTGCAGCTGATGCATCCACCTGTATGCAGCTGATGCATCCATCTTTATGCAGCTGATCCATCCACCTCTATGCAGCTGATGCATCCACCTGTCTGCAGCTGATGCATCCACCTGTATGCAGCTGATGCATCCACCTGTCTGCAGCTGATGCATCCACCTGTCTGCAGCTGATGCATCCACCTGTATGCAGCTGATGTATCCACCTGTCTGCAGCTGATGCATCCACCTGTATGCGAATCCACCTGTATGCAGCTGATGCATCCACCTGAATGCAGCTGATGCATCCACCTGTATGCAGCTGATGCATCCACCTGTCTGCAGCTGATGCATCCACCTGTATGCAGCTGATGCATCCACCTGTCTGCAGCTGATGCATCCACCTGTATGCAGCAGATGCATCCACCTGTCTGCAGCTGATGCATCCACCTGTATGCAGCAGATGCATCCACCTGTCTGCAGCTGATGCATCCACCTGTATGCAGCTGATGCATCCACCTGTCTGCAGCTGATGCATCCACCTGTCTGCAGCTGATGCATCCACCTGTATGCAGCAGATATATCCACCTGTATGCAGCAGATGCATCCACCTGTATGCAGCTGATGCATCCACCTGTCTGCAGCTGATGCATCCACCTGTCTGCAGCTGATGCATCCACCTGTATGCAGCTTATGCATACACCTGTATGCAGCTGATGCATAGACCTGTATGCAGCAGATGCATCCACCTGTATGCAGCTGATGCATCCACCTGTATGCAGCTGATGCATCCACCTGTATGCAGCTGATGCATCCACCTGTCTGCAGCTGATGCATCCACCTGTATGCAGCTGATGCATCCACCTGTCTGCAGCTGATGCATTCACCTGTATGCAGCTGATGCATCCACCTGTATGCAGCTGATGCATTCACCTGTCTCACCTGTCTGCAGCTGATGCATCCACCTGTATGCAGCTGATGCATCCACCTGTCTGCAGCTGATATATCCACCTGTATGCAACTGATGCATCCACCTGTATGCAGCTGATGCATCCACCTGTCTGCAGCTGATGCATCCACCTGTATGCAGCTGATGCATCCACCTTTATGCAGCTGATGGATCCACCTGTATGCAGCTGATGCATCCACCTTTATGCAGCTGATGCATCCACCTGTATGCAGCTGATGCATCCACCTGTATAAAGCTGATGCATCCACCTTTATGCAGCTGATGCATCCACCTGTATGCAGCTGATGCAGCCACCTGTATGCGCATCCACCTGTATGCAGCTGATGCATCCACCTGAATGCAGCTGATGCATCCACCTGTATGCAGCTGATGCATCCACCTGTATGCAGCTGATGCATCCACCTGTCTGCAGCTGATGCATCCACCTGTATGCAGCTGATGCATCCACCTGTTGATGCATCCACCTGTCTGCTGCTGATGCATCCACCTGTATGCAGCTGATGCATCCACCTGTCTGCAGCTGATGCATCCACCTGTATGCAGCTGAGGCATCCACCTGTCTGCAGCTGATGCATCCACCTGTCTGCTGCTGATGCATCCACCTGTCTGCAACTGATGCATCCACCTGTCTGCAGCTGATGCATCCACCTGTCTGCAGCTGATGCATCCACCTGTATGCAGCTGATGCAGCCACCTGTATGCAGCTGATGCATCCACCTGTATGCAGCTGATGCGTAGACCTGTATGCAGCTGATGCATCCACCTGTCTGCTGCTGATGCATCCACCTGTCTGCAACTGATGCATCCGCCTGTCTGCAGCTGATGCATCCACCTGTCTGCAGCTGATGCATCCACCTGTCTGCAGCTGATGCATCCACCTGTATGCAGCTTATGCATACACCTGTATGCAGCTGATGCATAGACCTGTATGCAGCTGATACATCCACCTGTATGCAGCAGATGCATCCACCTGTTTGCAGCTGATGCATCCACCTGTCTGCAGCTGATGCATCCACCTGTCTGCAGCTGATGCATCCACCTGTATGCAGCTGATGTATCCACCTGTCTGCAGCTGATGCATCCACCTGTATGCGAATCCACCTGTATGCAGCTGATGCATCCACCTGAATGCAGCTGATGCATCCACCTGTATGCAGCTGATGCATCCACCTGTCTGCAGCTGATGCATCCACCTGTATGCAGCTGATGCATCCACCTGTCTGCAGCTGATGCATCCACCTGTATGCAGCAGATGCATCCACCTGTCTGCAGCTGATGCATCCACCTGTATGCAGCAGATGCATCCACCTGTCTGCAGCTGATGCATCCACCTGTATGCAGCTGATGCATCCACCTGTCTGCAGCTGATGCATCCACCTGTCTGCAGCTGATGCATCCACCTGTATGCAGCAGATATATCCACCTGTATACAGCAGATGCATCCACCTGTATGCAGCTGATGCATCCACCTGTCTGCAGCTGATGCATCCACCTGTCTGCAGCTGATGCATAGACCTGTATGCAGCTGATGCATCCACCTGTATGCAGCCGATGCATAGACCTGTATGCAGCTGATGCATCCACCTTTTTGCAGCTGATGCATCCACCTGTATGCAGCTGATGCATCCACCTGTCTGCAGCTGATATATCCACCTGTATGCAACTGATGCATCCACCTGTATGCAGCTGATGCATCCACCTGTCTGCAGCTGATGCATCCACCTGTCTGCAGCTGATGCATCCACCTGTCTGCAGATGATGCATCCACCTCTATGCAGCTGATGCATCCACCTCTATGCAGCTGATGCATCCACCTTTCTGCAGCTGCTGCATCCACCTGTCTGCAGCTGATGCATCCACCTGTATGCAGCAGATGCATCCACCTGTATGCAGCTGATGCATCCACCTGTCTGCAGCTGATGCATCCACCTGTATGCAGCTGATGCATCCACCTGTATGCAGCTGATGCATCCTCATGTATGCAGCTGATGCATCCACCTGTCTACAGCTGATGCATCCACCTTTATGCAGCTGATGCATCCACCTGTATGCAGCTGATGCATCCTCTTGTATGCAGCTGATGCATCCACCTGTCTGCAGCTGATGCATCCACCTGTCTACAACTGATCCATCCACCTTTATGCAGCTGATGCATCCACCTGTCTGCAGCTGATGCATCCACCTGTATGCAGCTGATGCATCCATCTTTATGCAGCTGATCCATCCACCTCTATGCAGCTGATGCATCCACCTGTCTGCAGCTGATGCATCCACCTGTATGCAGCTGATGCATCCACCTGTCTGCAGCTGATGCATCCACCTGTCTGCAGCTGATGCATCCACCTGTATGCAGCTGATGTATCCACCTGTCTGCAGCTGATGCATCCACCTGTATGCGAATCCACCTGTATGCAGCTGATGCATCCACCTGAATGCAGCTGATGCATCCACCTGTATGCAGCTGATGCATCCACCTGTCTGCAGCTGATGCATCCACCTGTATGCAGCTGATGCATCCACCTGTCTGCAGCTGATGCATCCACCTGTATGCAGCAGATGCATCCACCTGTCTGCAGCTGATGCATCCACCTGTATGCAGCAGATGCATCCACCTGTCTGCAGCTGATGCATCCACCTGTATGCAGCTGATGCATCCACCTGTCTGCAGCTGATGCATCCACCTGTCTGCAGCTGATGCATCCACCTGTATGCAGCAGATATATCCACCTGTATGCAGCAGATGCATCCACCTGTATGCAGCTGATGCATCCACCTGTCTGCAGCTGATGCATCCACCTGTCTGCAGCTGATGCATCCACCTGTATGCAGCTTATGCATACACCTGTATGCAGCTGATGCATAGACCTGTATGCAGCAGATGCATCCACCTGTATGCAGCTGATGCATCCACCTGTATGCAGCTGATGCATCCACCTGTATGCAGCTGATGCATCCACCTGTCTGCAGCTGATGCATCCACCTGTATGCAGCTGATGCATCCACCTGTCTGCAGCTGATGCATTCACCTGTATGCAGCTGATGCATCCACCTGTATGCAGCTGATGCATTCACCTGTCTCACCTGTCTGCAGCTGATGCATCCACCTGTATGCAGCTGATGCATCCACCTGTCTGCAGCTGATATATCCACCTGTATGCAACTGATGCATCCACCTGTATGCAGCTGATGCATCCACCTGTCTGCAGCTGATGCATCCACCTGTATGCAGCTGATGCATCCACCTTTATGCAGCTGATGGATCCACCTGTATGCAGCTGATGCATCCACCTTTATGCAGCTGATGCATCCACCTGTATGCAGCTGATGCATCCACCTGTATAAAGCTGATGCATCCACCTTTATGCAGCTGATGCATCCACCTGTATGCAGCTGATGCATCTACCTGTATGCAGCTGATGCATCCACCTGTCTGCAGCTGATGCATCCACCTGTATGCAGCTGATGCATCCACCTGTCTGCAGCTGATGCATCCACCTGTCTGCAGCTGATGCATCCACCTGTATGCAGCTGATGTATCCACCTGTCTGCAGCTGATGCATCCACTTGTATGCGCATCCACCTGTATGCAGCTGATGCATCCACCTGAATGCAGCTGATGCATCCACCTGTATGCAGCTGATGCATCCACCTGTATGCAGCTGATGCATCCACCTGTCTGCAGCTGATGCATCCACCTGTATGCAGCTGATGCATCCACCTGTTGATGCATCCACCTGTCTGCTGCTGATGCATCCACCTGTATGCAGCTGATGCATCCACCTGTCTGCAGCTGATGCATCCACCTGTATGCAGCTGAGGCATCCACCTGTCTGCAGCTGATGCATCCACCTGTCTGCTGCTGATGCATCCACCTGTCTGCAACTGATGCATCCACCTGTCTGCAGCTGATGCATCCACCTGTCTGCAGCTGATGCATCCACCTGTATGCAGCTGATGCAGCCACCTGTATGCAGCTGATGCATCCACCTGTATGCAGCTGATGCGTAGACCTGTATGCAGCTGATGCATCCACCTGTCTGCTGCTGATGCATCCACCTGTCTGCAACTGATGCATCCGCCTGTCTGCAGCTGATGCATCCACCTGTCTGCAGCTGATGCATCCACCTGTATGCAGCTGATGCAGCCACCTGTATGCAGCTGATGCATCCACCTGTCTGCAGCTGATGCATCCACCTGTATGCAGCTTATGCATACACCTGTATGCAGCTGATGCATAGACCTGTATGCAGCTGATACATCCACCTGTATGCAGCAGATGCATCCACCTGTATGCAGCTGATGCATCCACCTGTCTGCAGCTGATGCATCCACCTGTCTGCAGCTGATGCATCCACCTGTATGCAGCTGATGTATCCACCTGTCTGCAGCTGATGCATCCACCTGTATGCGAATCCACCTGTATGCAGCTGATGCATCCACCTGAATGCAGCTGATGCATCCACCTGTATGCAGCTGATGCATCCACCTGTCTGCAGCTGATGCATCCACCTGTATGCAGCTGATGCATCCACCTGTCTGCAGCTGATGCATCCACCTGTATGCAGCAGATGCATCCACCTGTCTGCAGCTGATGCATCCACCTGTATGCAGCAGATGCATCCACCTGTCTGCAGCTGATGCATCCACCTGTATGCAGCTGATGCATCCACCTGTCTGCAGCTGATGCATCCACCTGTCTGCAGCTGATGCATCCACCTGTATGCAGCAGATATATCCACCTGTATGCAGCAGATGCATCCACCTGTATGCAGCTGATGCATCCACCTGTCTGCAGCTGATGCATCCACCTGTCTGCAGCTGATGCATAGACCTGTTTGCAGCTGATGCATCCACCTGTATGCAGCCGATGCATAGACCTGTATGCAGCTGATGCATCCACCTTTCTGCAGCTGATGCATCCACCTGTATGCAGCTGATGCATCCACCTGTCTGCAGCTGATATATCCACCTGTATGCAACTGATGCATCCACCTGTATGCAGCTGATGCATCCACCTGTCTGCAGCTGATGCATCCACCTGTCTGCAGCTGATGCATCCACCTGTCTGCAGATGATGCATCCACCTCTATGCAGCTGATGCATCCACCTCTATGCAGCTGATGCATCCACCTTTCTGCAGCTGCTGCATCCACCTGTCTGCAGCTGATGCATCCACCTGTATGCAGCTGATGCATCCACCTGTCTGCAGCTGATGCATCCACCTGTATGCAGCAGATGCATCCACCTGTATGCAGCTGATGCATCCACCTGTCTGCAGCTGATGCATCCACCTGTATGCAGCTGATGCATCCACCTGTATGCAGCTGATGCATCCTCATGTATGCAGCTGATGCATCCACCTGTATGCAGCTGATGCAACCACCTGTATGAAGCTGATACATCCACCTGTCTGCAGATGATGCATCCACCTGTATGCAGCTGATGCATCCACCTGTCTGCAGCTGATGCATCCACCTGTATGCAGCTGATGCATCAACCTGTATGCAGCTGATGCATCCACCTGTCTGCAGCTGATGCATCCACCTGTATGCAGCTGATGCATCCACCTGTCTGCAGCTGATGCATAGACCTATCTGCAGCTGATGCATCTACCTATATGCATCTGATGCATCCACCTATATGCAGTTGATGCATCCACCTGTCTGCAGCTGATGCATCCTCATGTATGCAGCTGATGCATCCACCTGTCTGCAGCTGATGCATCCACCTGTCTGCAGCTGATGCATCCACCTGTATGCAGCAGATGCATCCACCTGTATGCAGCTGATGCATCCACCTGTCTGCAGCTGATGCATCCACCTGTCTGCAGCTGATGCATAGACCTGTATTTAGCTGATGCATCCACCTGTATGCAGCTGATGCATCCACCTGTATGCAGCCGATGCATAGACCTGTATGCAGCTGATGCATCCACCTTTCTGCGTCTGATGCATCCACCTGTCTGCAGCTGATGCATCCACCTGTATGCAGCTGATGCATCCACCTGTCTGCAGCTGATGCATCCACCTGTTTGCAGCTGATGCATCCACCTGTATGCAGCTGATGTATCCACCTGTCTGCAGCTGATGCATCCACCTGTATGCGCATCCACCTGTATGCAGCTGATGCATCCACCTGTATGCAGCTGATGCATCCACCTGTATGCAGCTGATGCATCCACCTGTCTGCAGCTGATGCATCCACCTGTATGCAGCAGATGCATCCACCTGTATGCAGCTGATGCATCCACCTGTCTGCAGCTGATGCATCCACCTGTATGCAGCTGATGCATCCACCTGTATGCAGCTGATACATCCACCTGTCTGCAGCTGATGCATCCACCTGTCTGCAGCTGATGCATCCACCTGTATGCAGCTGATGCATCCACCTGTATGCAGCTGATGCATCCACCTGTCTGCAGCTGATGCATCCACATGTATGCAGCTGATGCAACCACCTGTATGCAGCAGATGCATCCACCTGTATGCAGCTGATGCATCCACCTGTCTGCAGCTGATGCATCCACCTGTATGCAGCTGATGCATCCACCTGTATGCAGCTGTTACATCCACCTGTCTGCAGCTGATGCATCCACCTGTCTGCAGCTGATGCATCCACCTGTATGCAGCTGATGCATCCACCTGTATGCAGCTGATGCATCAACCTGTCTGCAGCTGATGCATCCACATGTATGCAGCTGATGCAACCACCTGTATGCAGCTGATACATCCACCTGTATGCAGCTGATGCATCCACCTGTATGCAGCTGATGCATCCACCTGTCTGCAGCTGATGCATAGACCTGTATGCAGCTGATGCATCCACCTGTATGCAGCTGATGCATCCACCTGTCTGCAGCTGATGCATCCACCTGTATGCGCATCCACCTGTATGCAGCTGATGCATCCACCTGTCTGCAGCTGATGCATCCACCTGTCTGCAGCTGTTTCATCCACCTGTATGCAGCTGATGCATCCACCTGTCTGCAGCTCATGCATGCACCTGTCTGCAGCTGATGCATCCACCTGTCTGCAGCTGATGCATCCACCTGTATGCAGCAGATGCATCCACCTGTATGCAGCTGATGAATCCACCTGTCTGCAGCTGATACATCCACCTGTATGCAGCTGATGCATCCACCTGTATGCAACTGATGCATCCACCTGTCTGCAGCTGATGCATCCACCTGTATGCAGCTGATGCATCAACCTGTCTGCAGCTGATGCATCCACCTGTATGCAGCTGATGCATCCACCTGTCTGCTGCTGATGCATCCACCTGTCTGCAACTGATGCATCCACCTGTATGCAGCTGATGCATCCACCTGTATGCAGCTGATGCATCCACCTGTCTGCTGCTGATGCATCCACCTGTCTGCAACTGATGCATCCTCCTGTCTGCAGCTGATGCATCCACCTGTCTGCAGCTGATGCAACCACTTGTATGCAGATGATGCAGCCACCTGTATGCAGCTGATGCATCCACCTGTATGCAGCTGATGCGTAGACCTGTATGCAGCTGATGCATCCACCTGTCTGCAGCTGATGCATCCACCTGTCTGCAGCTGATGCATCCACCTGTATGCAGCTTATGCATACACCTGTATGCAGCTGATGCATAGACCTGTATGCAGCTGATACATCCACCTGTATGCAGCAGATGCATCCACCTGTATGCAGCTGATGCATCCACCTGTATGCAGCTGATGCATCCACCTGTATGCAGCTGATGCATCCACCTGTCTGCAGCTGATGCATCCACCTGTATGCAGCTGATGCATCCACCTGTCTGCAGCTGATGCATTCACCTGTATGCAGCTGATGCATCCACCTGTATGCAGCTGATGCATTCACCTGTCTCACCTGTCTGCAGCTGATGCATCCACCTGTATGCAGCTGATGCATCCACCTGTCTGCAGCTGATATATCCACCTGTATGCAACTGATGCATCCACCTGTATGCAGCTGATGCATCCACCTGTCTGCAGCTGATGCATCCACCTGTATGCAGCTGATGCATCCACCTTTATGCAGCTGATGGATCCACCTGTATGCAGCTGATGCATCCACCTTTATGCAGCTGATGCATCCACCTGTATGCAGCTGATGCATCCACCTGTATAAAGCTGATGCATCCACCTTTATGCAGCTGATGCATCCACCTGTATGCAGCTGATGCATCTACCTGTATGCAGCTGATGCATCCACCTGTCTGCAGCTGATGCATCCACCTGTATGCAGCTGATGCATCCACCTGTCTGCAGCTGATGCATCCACCTGTCTGCAGCTGATGCATCCACCTGTATGCAGCTGATGTATCCACCTGTCTGCAGCTGATGCATCCACCTGTATGCGCATCCACCTGTATGCAGCTGATGCATCCACCTGTATGCGCATCCACCTGTATGCAGCTGATGCATCCACCTGAATGCAGCTGATGCATCCACCTGTATGCAGCTGATGCATCCACCTGTATGCAGCTGATGCATCCACCTGTCTGCAGCTGATGCATCCACCTGTATGCAGCTGATGCATCCACCTGTTGATGCATCCACCTGTCTGCTGCTGATGCATCCACCTGTATGCAGCTGATGCATCCACCTGTCTGCAGCTGATGCATCCACCTGTATGCAGCTGAGGCATCCACCTGTCTGCAGCTGATGCATCCACCTGTCTGCTGCTGATGCATCCACCTGTCTGCAACTGATGCATCCACCTGTCTGCAGCTGATGCATCCACCTGTCTGCAGCTGATGCATCCACCTGTATGCAGCTGATGCAGCCACCTGTATGCAGCTGATGCATCCACCTGTATGCAGCTGATGCGTAGACCTGTATGCAGCTGATGCATCCACCTGTCTGCTGCTGATGCATCCACCTGTCTGCAACTGATGCATCCGCCTGTCTGCAGCTGATGCATCCACCTGTCTGCAGCTGATGCATCCACCTGTATGCAGCTGATGCAGCCACCTGTATGCAGCTGATGCATCCACCTGTCTGCAGCTGATGCATCCACCTGTATGCAGCTTATGCATACACCTGTATGCAGCTGATGCATAGACCTGTATGCAGCTGATACATCCACCTGTATGCAGCAGATGCATCCACCTGTATGCAGCTGATGCATCCACCTGTCTGCAGCTGATGCATCCACCTGTCTGCAGCTGATGCATCCACCTGTATGCAGCTGATGTATCCACCTGTCTGCAGCTGATGCATCCACCTGTATGCGAATCCACCTGTATGCAGCTGATGCATCCACCTGAATGCAGCTGATGCATCCACCTGTAGGCAGCTGATGCATCCACCTGTCTGCAGCTGATGCATCCACCTGTATGCAGCTGATGCATCCACCTGTCTGCAGCTGATGCATCCACCTGTATGCAGCAGATGCATCCACCTGTCTGCAGCTGATGCATCCACCTGTATGCAGCAGATGCATCCACCTGTCTGCAGCTGATGCATCCACCTGTATGCAGCTGATGCATCCACCTGTCTGCAGCTGATGCATCCACCTGTCTGCAGCTGATGCATCCACCTGTATGCAGCAGATATATCCACCTGTATACAGCAGATGCATCCACCTGTATGCAGCTGATGCATCCACCTGTCTGCAGCTGATGCATCCACCTGTCTGCAGCTGATGCATAGACCTGTATGCAGCTGATGCATCCACCTGTATGCAGCCGATGCATAGACCTGTATGCAGCTGATGCATCCACCTTTCTGCAGCTGATGCATCCACCTGTATGCAGCTGATGCATCCACCTGTCTGCAGCTGATATATCCACCTGTATGCAACTGATGCATCCACCTGTATGCAGCTGATGCATCCACCTGTCTGCAGCTGATGCATCCACCTGTCTGCAGCTGATGCATCCACCTGTCTGCAGATGATGCATCCACCTCTATGCAGCTGATGCATCCACCTCTATGCAGCTGATGCATCCACCTTTCTGCAGCTGCTGCATCCACCTGTCTGCAGCTGATGCATCCACCTGTATGCAGCTGATGCATCCACCTGTCTGCAGCTGATGCATCCACCTGTATGCAGCAGATGCATCCACCTGTATGCAGCTGATGCATCCACCTGTCTGCAGCTGATGCATCCACCTGTATGCAGCTGATGCATCCACCTGTATGCAGCTGATGCATCCTCATGTATGCAGCTGATGCATCCACCTGTCTACAGCTGATGCATCCACCTTTATGCAGCTGATGCATCCACCTGTATGCAGCTGATGCATCCTCTTGTATGCAGCTGATGCATCCACCTGTCTGCAGCTGATGCATCCACCTGTCTACAACTGATCCATCCACCTTTATGCAGCTGATGCATCCACCTGTCTGCAGCTGATGCATCCACCTGTATGCAGCTGATGCATCCATCTTTATGCAGCTGATCCATCCACCTCTATGCAGCTGATGCATCCACCTGTCTGCAGCTGATGCATCCACCTGTATGCAGCTGATGCATCCACCTGTCTGCAGCTGATGCATCCACCTGTCTGCAGCTGATGCATCCACCTGTATGCAGCTGATGTATCCACCTGTCTGCAGCTGATGCATCCACCTGTATGCGAATCCACCTGTATGCAGCTGATGCATCCACCTGAATGCAGCTGATGCATCCACCTGTATGCAGCTGATGCATCCACCTGTCTGCAGCTGATGCATCCACCTGTATGCAGCTGATGCATCCACCTGTCTGCAGCTGATGCATCCACCTGTATGCAGCAGATGCATCCACCTGTCTGCAGCTGATGCATCCACCTGTATGCAGCAGATGCATCCACCTGTCTGCAGCTGATGCATCCACCTGTATGCAGCTGATGCATCCACCTGTCTGCAGCTGATGCATCCACCTGTCTGCAGCTGATGCATCCACCTGTATGCAGCAGATATATCCACCTGTATGCAGCAGATGCATCCACCTGTATGCAGCTGATGCATCCACCTGTCTGCAGCTGATGCATCCACCTGTCTGCAGCTGATGCATCCACCTGTATGCAGCTTATGCATACACCTGTATGCAGCTGATGCATAGACCTGTATGCAGCAGATGCATCCACCTGTATGCAGCTGATGCATCCACCTGTATGCAGCTGATGCATCCACCTGTATGCAGCTGATGCATCCACCTGTCTGCAGCTGATGCATCCACCTGTATGCAGCTGATGCATCCACCTGTCTGCAGCTGATGCATTCACCTGTATGCAGCTGATGCATCCACCTGTATGCAGCTGATGCATTCACCTGTCTCACCTGTCTGCAGCTGATGCATCCACCTGTATGCAGCTGATGCATCCACCTGTCTGCAGCTGATATATCCACCTGTATGCAACTGATGCATCCACCTGTATGCAGCTGATGCATCCACCTGTCTGCAGCTGATGCATCCACCTGTATGCAGCTGATGCATCCACCTTTATGCAGCTGATGGATCCACCTGTATGCAGCTGATGCATCCACCTTTATGCAGCTGATGCATCCACCTGTATGCAGCTGATGCATCCACCTGTATAAAGCTGATGCATCCACCTTTATGCAGCTGATGCATCCACCTGTATGCAGCTGATGCATATACCTGTATGCAGCTGATGCATCCACCTGTCTGCAGCTGATGCATCCACCTGTATGCAGCTGATGCATCCACCTGTCTGCAGCTGATGCATCCACCTGTCTGCAGCTGATGCATCCACCTGTATGCAGCTGATGTATCCACCTGTCTGCAGCTGATGCATCCACCTGTATGCGCATCCACCTGTATGCAGCTGATGCATCCACCTGAATGCAGCTGATGCATCCACCTGTATGCAGCTGATGCATCCACCTGTATGCAGCTGATGCATCCACCTGTCTGCAGCTGATGCATCCACCTGTATGCAGCTGATGCATCCACCTGTTGATGCATCCACCTGTCTGCTGCTGATGCATCCACCTGTATGCAGCTGATGCATCCACCTGTCTGCAGCTGATGCATCCACCTGTATGCAGCTGAGGCATCCACCTGTCTGCAGCTGATGCATCCACCTGTCTGCTGCTGATGCATCCACCTGTCTGCAACTGATGCATCCAACTGTCTGCAGCTGATGCATCCACCTGTCTGCAGCTGATGCATCCACCTGTATGCAGCTGATGCAGCCACCTGTATGCAGCTGATGCATCCACCTGTATGCAGCTGATGCGTAGACCTGTATGCAGCTGATGCATCCACCTGTCTGCTGCTGATGCATCCACCTGTCTGCAACTGATGCATCCGCCTGTCTGCAGCTGATGCATCCACCTGTCTGCAGCTGATGCATCCACCTGTCTGCAGCTGATGCAGCCACCTGTATGCAGCTGATGCATCCACCTGTCTGCAGCTGATGCATCCACCTGTATGCAGCTTATGCATACACCTGTATGCAGCTGATGCATAGACCTGTATGCAGCTGATACATCCACCTGTATGCAGCAGATGCATCCACCTGTATGCAGCTGATGCATCCACCTGTCTGCAGCTGATGCATCCACCTGTCTGCAGCTGATGCATCCACCTGTATGCAGCTGATGTATCCACCTGTCTGCAGCTGATGCATCCACCTTTATGCGAATCCACCTGTATGCAGCTGATGCATCCACCTGAATGCAGCTGATGCATCCACCTGTATGCAGCTGATGCATCCACCTGTCTGCAGCTGATGCATCCACCTGTATGCAGCTGATGCATCCACCTGTCTGCAGCTGATGCATCTACCTGTATGCAGCAGATGCATCCACCTGTCTGCAGCTGATGCATCCACCTGTATGCAGCAGATGCATCCACCTGTCTGCAGCTGATGCATCCACCTGTATGCAGCTGATGCATCCACCTGTCTGCAGCTGATGCATCCACCTGTCTGCAGCTGATGCATCCACCTGTATGCAGCAGATATATCCACCTGTATGCAGCAGATGCATCCACCTGTATGCAGCTGATGCATCCACCTGTCTGCAGCTGATGCATCCACCTGTCTGCAGCTGATGCATAGACCTGTATGCAGCTGATGCATCCACCTGTATGCAGCCGATGCATAGACCTGTATGCAGCTGATGCATCCACCTTTCTGCAGCTGATGCATCCACCTGTATGCAGCTGATGCATCCACCTGTCTGCAGCTGATATATCCACCTGTATGCAACTGATGCATCCACCTGTATGCAGCTGATGCATCCACCTGTCTGCAGCTGATGCATCCACCTGTCTGCAGCTGATGCATCCACCTGTCTGCAGATGATGCATCCACCTCTATGCAGCTGATGCATCCACCTCTATGCAGCTGATGCATCCACCTTTCTGCAGCTGCTGCATCCACCTGTCTGCAGCTGATGCATCCACCTGTATGCAGCTGATGCATCCACCTGTCTGCAGCTGATGCATCCACCTGTATGCAGCAGATGCATCCACCTGTATGCAGCTGATGCATCCACCTGTCTGCAGCTGATGCATCCACCTGTATGCAGCTGATGCATCCACCTGTATGCAGCTGATGCATCCTCATGTATGCAGCTGATGCATCCACCTGTCTACAGCTGATGCATCCACCTTTATGCAGCTGATGCATCCACCTGTATGCAGCTGATGCATCCTCTTGTATGCAGCTGATGCATCCACCTGTCTGCAGCTGATGCATCCACCTGTCTACAACTGATCCATTCACCTTTATGCAGCTGATGCATCCACCTGTCTGCAGCTGATGCATCCACCTGTATGCAGCTGATGCATCCATCTTTATGCAGCTGATGCATCCACCTCTATGCAGCTGATGCATCCACCTGTCTGCAGCTGATGCATCCACCTGTATGCAGCTGATGCATCCACCTGTCTGCAGCTGATGCATCCACCTGTCTGCAGCTGATGCATCCACCTGTATGCAGCTGATGTATCCACCTGTCTGCAGCTGATGCATCCACCTGTATGCGAATCCACCTGTATGCAGCTGATGCATCCACCTGAATGCAGCTGATGCATCCACCTGTATGCAGCTGATGCATCCACCTGTCTGAAGCTGATGCATCCACCTGTATGCAGCTGATGCATCCACCTGTCTGCAGCTGATGCATCCACCTGTATGCAGCAGATGCATCCACCTGTCTGCAGCTGATGCATCCACCTGTATGCAGCAGATGCATCCACCTGTCTGCAGCTGATGCATCCACCTGTATGCAGCTGATGCATCCACCTGTCTGCAGCTGATGCATCCACCTGTCTGCAGCTGATGCATCCACCTGTATGCAGCAGATATATCCACCTGTATGCAGCAGATGCATCCACCTGTATGCAGCTGATGCATCCACCTGTCTGCAGCTGATGCATCCACCTGTCTGCAGCTGATGCATAGACCTGTATGCAGCTGATGCATCCACCTGTATGCAGCCGATGCATAGACCTGTATGCAGCTGATGCATCCACCTTTCTGCAGCTGATGCATCCACCTGTATGCAGCTGATGCATCCACCTGTCTGCAGCTGATATATCCACCTGTATGCAACTGATGCATCCACCTGTATGCAGCTGATGCATCCACCTGTCTGCAGCTGATGCATCCACCTGTCTGCAGCTGATGCATCCACCTGTCTGCAGATGATGCATCCACCTCTATGCAGCTGATGCATCCACCTCTATGCAGCTGATGCATCCACCTTTCTGCAGCTGCTGCATCCACCTGTCTGCAGCTGATGCATCCACCTGTATGCAGCTGATGCATCCACCTGTCTGCAGCTGATGCATCCACCTGTATGCAGCAGATGCATCCACCTGTATGCAGCTGATGCATCCACCTGTCTGCAGCTGATGCATCCACCTGTATGCAGCTGATGCATCCACCTGTATGCAGCTGATGCATCCTCATGTATGCAGCTGATGCATCCACCTGTCTACAGCTGATGCATCCACCTTTATGCAGCTGATGCATCCACCTGTATGCAGCTGATGCATCCTCTTGTATGCAGCTGATGCATCCACCTGTCTGCAGCTGATGCATCCACCTGTCTACAACTGATCCATCCACCTTTATGCAGCTGATGCATCCACCTGTCTGCAGCTGATGCATCCACCTGTATGCAGCTGATGCATCCATCTTTATGCAGCTGATGCATCCACCTCTATGCAGCTGATGCATCCACCTGTCTGCAGCTGATGCATCCACCTGTATGCAGCTGATGCATCCACCTTTATGCAGCTGATGCATCCACCTGTATGCAGCTGATGCATCCACCTGTATAAAGCTGATGCATCCACCTTTATGCAGCTGATGCATCCACCTGTATGCAGCTGATGCATCTACCTGTCTGCAGCTGATGCATCCACCTGTCTACAGTTGATGCATCCACCTGTATGCAGCTGATGCATCTACCTGTATGCAGCTGATGCATCCACCTGTCTACAGTTGATGCATCCACCTGTATGCAGCTGATGCATCTACCTTTCTGCAACTGATGCATCCACCTGTCTGCAGCTGATGCATCCACCTGTATGCAGCTGATGCATCCACCTGTCTGCAGCTGATGCATCCACCTGTCAGCAGCTGATGCATCCACCTGTATGCAGCTGATGTATCCACCTGTCTGCAGCTGATGCATCCACCTGTATGCGCATCCACCTGTATGCAGCTGATGCATCCACCTGAATGCAGCTGATGCATCCACCTGTATGCAGCTTATGCATCCACCTGTATGCAGCTGATGCATCCACCTGTCTGCAGCTGATGCATCCACCTGTATGCAGCTGATGCATCCACCTGTTGATGCATCCACCTGTCTGCTGCTGATGCATCCACCTGTATGCAGCTGATGCATCCACCTGTCTGCAGCTGATGCATCCACCTGTATGCAGCTGATGCATCCACCTGTCTGCAGCTGATGCATCCACCTGTCTGCTGCTGATGCATCCACCTGTCTGCAACTGATGCATCCACCTGTCTGCAGCTGATGCATCCACCTGTATGCAGCTGATGCATCCACCTGTATGCAGCTGATGCAGCCACCTGTATGCAGCTGATCCATCCACCTGTATGCAGCTGATGCGTAGACCTGTATGCAGCTGATGCATCCACCTGTCTGCAGCTGATGCATCCACCTGTCTGCAGATGATGCATCCACCTCTATGCAGCTGATGCATCCACCTCTATGCAGCTGATGCATCCACCTTTCTGCAGCTGCTGCATCCACCTGTCTGCAGCTGATGCATCCACCTGTATGCAGCTGATGCATCCACCTGTCTGCAGCTGATGCATCCACCTGTATGCAGCAGATGCATCCACCTGTATGCAGCTGATGCATCCACCTGTCTGCAGCTGATGCATCCACCTGTATGCAGCTGATGCATCCACCTGTATGCAGCTGATGCATCCTCATGTATGCAGCTGATGCATCCACCTGTCTACAGCTGATGCATCCACCTTTATGCAGCTGATGCATCCACCTGTATGCAGCTGATGCATCCTCTTGTATGCAGCTGATGCATCCACCTGTCTGCAGCTGATGCATCCACCTGTCTACAACTGATCCATTCACCTTTATGCAGCTGATGCATCCACCTGTCTGCAGCTGATGCATCCACCTGTATGCAGCTGATGCATCCATCTTTATGCAGCTGATGCATCCACCTCTATGCAGCTGATGCATCCACCTGTCTGCAGCTGATGCATCCACCTGTATGCAGCTGATGCATCCACCTGTCTGCAGCTGATGCATCCACCTGTCTGCAGCTGATGCATCCACCTGTATGCAGCTGATGTATCCACCTGTCTGCAGCTGATGCATCCACCTGTATGCGAATCCACCTGTATGCAGCTGATGCATCCACCTGAATGCAGCTGATGCATCCACCTGTATGCAGCTGATGCATCCACCTGTCTGCAGCTGATGCATCCACCTGTATGCAGCTGATGCATCCACCTGTCTGCAGCTGATGCATCCACCTGTATGCAGCAGATGCATCCACCTGTCTGCAGCTGATGCATCCACCTGTATGCAGCAGATGCATCCACCTGTCTGCAGCTGATGCATCCACCTGTATGCAGCTGATGCATCCACCTGTCTGCAGCTGATGCATCCACCTGTCTGCAGCTGATGCATCCACCTGTATGCAGCAGATATATCCACCTGTATGCAGCAGATGCATCCACCTGTATGCAGCTGATGCATCCACCTGTCTGCAGCTGATGCATCCACCTGTCTGCAGCTGATGCATAGACCTGTATGCAGCTGATGCATCCACCTGTATGCAGCCGATGCATAGACCTGTATGCAGCTGATGCATCCACCTTTCTGCAGCTGATGCATCCACCTGTATGCAGCTGATGCATCCACCTGTCTGCAGCTGATATATCCACCTGTATGCAACTGATGCATCCACCTGTATGCAGCTGATGCATCCACCTGTCTGCAGCTGATGCATCCACCTGTCTGCAGCTGATGCATCCACCTGTCTGCAGATGATGCATCCACCTCTATGCAGCTGATGCATCCACCTCTATGCAGCTGATGCATCCACCTTTCTGCAGCTGCTGCATCCACCTGTCTGCAGCTGATGCATCCACCTGTATGCAGCTGATGCATCCACCTGTCTGCAGCTGATGCATCCACCTGTATGCAGCAGATGCATCCACCTGTATGCAGCTGATGCATCCACCTGTCTGCAGCTGATGCATCCACCTGTATGCAGCTGATGCATCCACCTGTATGCAGCTGATGCATCCTCATGTATGCAGCTGATGCATCCACCTGTCTACAGCTGATGCATCCACCTTTATGCAGCTGATGCATCCACCTGTATGCAGCTGATGCATCCTCTTGTATGCAGCTGATGCATCCACCTGTCTGCAGCTGATGCATCCACCTGTCTACAACTGATCCATCCACCTTTATGCAGCTGATGCATCCACCTGTCTGCAGCTGATGCATCCACCTGTATGCAGCTGATGCATCCATCTTTATGCAGCTGATGCATCCACCTCTATGCAGCTGATGCATCCACCTGTCTGCAGCTGATGCATCCACCTGTATGCAGCTGATGCATCCACCTTTATGCAGCTGATGCATCCACCTGTATGCAGCTGATGCATCCACCTGTATAAAGCTGATGCATCCACCTTTATGCAGCTGATGCATCCACCTGTATGCAGCTGATGCATCTACCTGTCTGCAGCTGATGCATCCACCTGTCTACAGTTGATGCATCCACCTGTATGCAGCTGATGCATCTACCTGTATGCAGCTGATGCATCCACCTGTCTACAGTTGATGCATCCACCTGTATGCAGCTGATGCATCTACCTTTCTGCAACTGATGCATCCACCTGTCTGCAGCTGATGCATCCACCTGTATGCAGCTGATGCATCCACCTGTCTGCAGCTGATGCATCCACCTGTCTGCAGCTGATGCATCCACCTGTATGCAGCTGATGTATCCACCTGTCTGCAGCTGATGCATCCACCTGTATGCGCATCCACCTGTATGCAGCTGATGCATCCACCTGAATGCAGCTGATGCATCCACCTGTATGCAGCTAATGCATCCACCTGTATGCAGCTGATGCATCCACCTGTCTGCAGCTGATGCATCCACCTGTATGCAGCTGATGCATCCACCTGTTGATGCATCCACCTGTCTGCTGCTGATGCATCCACCTGTATGCAGCTGATGCATCCACCTGTCTGCAGCTGATGCATCCACCTGTATGCAGCTGATGCATCCACCTGTCTGCAGCTGATGCATCCACCTGTCTGCTGCTGATGCATCCACCTGTCTGCAACTGATGCATCCACCTGTCTGCAGCTGATGCATCCACCTGTATGCAGCTGATGCATCCACCTGTATGCAGCTGATGCAGCCACCTGTATGCAGCTGATCCATCCACCTGTATGCAGCTGATGCGTAGACCTGTATGCAGCTGATGCATCCACCTGTCTGCAGCTGATGCATCCACCTGTCAACAGCTGATGCATCCACCTGTATGCAACTGATGCATCCGCCTGTCTGCAGCTTATGCATCCACCTGTCTGCAGCTGATGCATCCACCTGTATGCAGCTGATGCAGCCACCTGTATGCAGCTGATGCATCCACCTGTATGCAGCTGATGCGTAGACCTGTATGCAAATGATGCATCCTCCTGTCTGCAGCTGATGCATCCACCTGTCTGCAGCTGATGCATCCACCTGTATGCAGCTGATGCATCCACCTGTATGCAGCTGATGCATCCACCTGTATGCAGCTGATGCATCCACCTGTTTGCAGCTGATGCATCCACCTGTATGCAGCTGATGCATCCACCTGTCTGCAGCTGATGCATCCACCTGTATGCAGCTGATGCATCCACCTGTATGCAGCTGATGCATCCACCTGTATGCAGCTGATGCATTCACCTGTCTCACCTGTCTGCAGCTGATGCATCCACCTGTATGCAGCTGATGCATCCACCTGTCTGCAGCTGATATATCCACCTGTATGCAACTGATGCATCCACCTGTATGCAGCTGATGCATCCACCTGTCTGCAGCTGATGCATCCACCTGTCTGCAGCTGATGCATCCACCTGTCTGCAGATGATGCATCCACCTCTATGCAGCTGATGCATCCACCTGTATGCAGCTGATGCATCTACCTGTCTGCAGCTGATGCATCCACCTGTCTACAGTTGATGCATCCACCTGTATGCAGCTGATGCATCTACCTGTATGCAGCAGATGCATCCACCTGTCTGCAGCTGATGCATCTACCTGTCTGCAGCTGATGCATCCACCTGTCTACAGTTGATGCATCCACCTGTATGCAGCTGATGCATCTACCTTTCTGCAGCTGATGCATCCACCTGTCTGCAGCTGATGCATCCACCTGTATGCAGCTGATGCATCCACCTGTCTGCAGCTGATGCATCCACCTGTCTGCAGCTGATGCATCCACCTGTATGCAGCTGATACATCCACCTGTCTGCAGCTGATGCATCCACCTGTCTACAACTGATCCATCCACCTTTATGCAGCTGATGCATCCACCTGTCTGCAGCTGATGCATCCACCTGTATGCAGCTGATGCATCCATCTTTATGCAGCTGATGCATCCACCTCTATGCAGCTGATGCATCCACCTGTCTGCAGCTGATGCATCCACCTGTATGCAGCTGATGCATCTACCTGTATGCAGCTGATGCATCCACCTGTCTGCAGCTGATGCATCCACCTGTATGCAGCTGATGCATCCATCTTTATGCAGCTGATGCATCCACCTCTATGCAGCTGATGCATCCACCTGTCTGCAGCTGATGCATCCACCTGTATGCAGCTGATGCATCCACCTTTATGCAGCTGATGCATCCACCTGTCTGCAGATGATGCATCCACCTCTATGCAGCTGATGCATCCACCTGTCTACAGTTGATGCATCCACCTGTATGCAGCTGATGCATCTACCTTTCTGCAGCTGATGCATCCACCTGTCTGCAGCTGATGCATCCACCTGTATGCAGCTGATGCATCCACCTGTCTGCAGCTGATGCATCCACCTGTCTGCAGCTGATGCATCCACCTGTATGCAGCTGATGTATCCACCTGTCTGCAGCTGATGCATCCACCTGTATGCGCATCCACCTGTATGCAGCTGATGCATCCACCTGAATGCAGCTGATGCATCCACCTGTATGCAGCTAATGCATCCACCTGTATGCAGCTGATGCATCCACCTGTCTGCAGCTGATGCATCCACCTGTATGCAGCTGATGCATCCACCTGTTGATGCATCCACCTGTCTGCTGCTGATGCATCCACCTGTATGCAGCTGATGCATCCACCTGTCTGCAGCTGATGCATCCACCTGTATGCAGCTGATGCATCCACCTGTCTGCAGCTGATGCATCCACCTCTCTGCTGCTGATGCATCCACCTGTCTGCAACTGATGCATCCACCTGTCTGCAGCTGATGCATCCACCTGTATGCAGCTGATGCATCCACCTGTCTGCAGCTGATGCATCCACCTGTCTGCAGCTGATGCATCCACCTGTATGCAGCTGATGTATCCACCTGTCTGCAGCTGATGCATCCACCTGTATGCGCATCCACCTGTATGCAGCTGATGCATCCACCTGAATGCAGCTGATGCATCCACCTGTATGCAGCTAATGCATCCACCTGTATGCAGCTGATGCATCCACCTGTCTGCAGCTGATGCATCCACCTGTATGCAGCTGATGCATCCACCTGTTGATGCATCCACCTGTCTGCTGCTGATGCATCCACCTGTATGCAGCTGATGCATCCACCTGTCTGCAGCTGATGCATCCACCTGTATGCAGCTGATGCATCCACCTGTCTGCAGCTGATGCATCCACCTGTCTGCTGCTGATGCATCCACCTGTCTGCAACTGATGCATCCACCTGTCTGCAGCTGATGCATCCACCTGTATGCAGCTGATGCATCCACCTGTATGCAGCTGATGCAGCCACCTGTATGCAGCTGATGCATCCACCTGTATGCAGCTGATGCGTAGACCTGTATGCAGCTGATGCATCCACCTGTCTGCAGCTGATGCATCCACCTGTCAACAGCTGATGCATCCACCTGTATGCAACTGATGCATCCGCCTGTCTGCAGCTTATGCATCCACCTGTCTGCAGCTGATGCATCCACCTGTATGCAGCTGATGCAGCCACCTGTATGCAGCTGATGCATCCACCTGTATGCAGCTGATGCGTAGACCTGTATGCAAATGATGCATCCTCCTGTCTGCAGCTGATGCATCCACCTGTCTGCAGCTGATGCATCCACCTGTATGCAGCTGATGCATCCACCTGTATGCAGCTGATGCATCCACCTGTATGCAGCTGATGCAACCACCTGTCTGCAGCTGATGCATCCACCTGTATGCAGCTGATGCATCCACCTGTCTGCAGCTGATGCATCCACCTGTATGCAGCTGATGCATCCACCTGTATGCAGCTGATGCATCCACCTGTATGCAGCTGATGCATTCACCTGTCTCACCTGTCTGCAGCTGATGCATCCACCTGTATGCAGCTGATGCATCCACCTGTCTGCAGCTGATATATCCACCTGTATGCAACTGATGCATCCACCTGTATGCAGCTGATGCATCCACCTGTCTGCAGCTGATGCATCCACCTGTCTGCAGCTGATGCATCCACCTGTCTGCAGATGATGCATCCACCTCTATGCAGCTGATGCATCCACCTCTATGCAGCTGATGCATCCACCTTTCTGCAGCTGCTGCATCCACCTGTCTGCAGCTGATGCATCCACCTGTATGCAGCTGATGCATCCACCTGTCTGCAGCTGATGCATCCACCTGTATGCAGCAGATGCATCCACCTGTATGCAGCTGATGCATCCACCTGTCTGCAGCTGATGCATCCACCTGTATGCAGCTGATGCATCCACCTGTATGCAGCTGATGCATCCTCATGTATGCAGCTGATGCATCCACCTGTCTACAGCTGATGCATCCACCTTTATGCAGCTGATGCATCCACCTGTATGCAGCTGATGCATCCTCTTGTATGCAGCTGATGCATCCACCTGTCTGCAGCTGATGCATCCACCTGTCTACAACTGATCCATCCACCTTTATGCAGCTGATGCATCCACCTGTCTGCAGCTGATGCATCCACCTGTATGCAGCTGATGCATCCATCTTTATGCAGCTGATGCATCCACCTCTATGCAGCTGATGCATCCACCTGTCTGCAGCTGATGCATCCACCTGTATGCAGCTGATGCATCCACCTTTATGCAGCTGATGCATCCACCTGTATGCAGCTGATGCATCCACCTGTATAAAGCTGATGCATCCACCTTTATGCAGCTGATGCATCCACCTGTATGCAGCTGATGCATCTACCTGTCTGCAGCTGATGCATCCACCTGTCTACAGTTGATGCATCCACCTGTATGCAGCTGATGCATCTACCTGTATGCAGCAGATGCATCCACCTGTCTGCAGCTGATGCATCTACCTGTCTACAGTTGATGCATCCACCTGTATGCAGCTGATGCATCTACCTTTCTGCAGCTGATGCATCCACCTGTCTGCAGCTGATGCATCCACCTGTATGCAGCTGATGCATCCACCTGTCTGCAGCTGATGCATCCACCTGTCTGCAGCTGATGCATCCACCTGTATGCAGCTGATGCATCCACCTGTCTGCAGCTGATGCATCCACCTGTCTGCAGCTGATGCATCCACCTTTATGCAGCTGATGCATCCACCTGTCTGCAGCTGATGCATCCACCTGTATGCAGCTGATGCATCCATCTTTATGCAGCTGATGCATCCACCTCTATGCAGCTGATGCATCCACCTGTCTGCAGCTGATGCATCCACCTGTATGCAGCTGATGCATCCACCTTTATGCAGCTGATGGATCCACCTGTATGCAGCTGATGCATCCACCTGTATGCAGCTGATGCATCCACCTTTATGCAGCTGATGCATCCACCTGTATGCAGCTGATGCATCCACCTGTATAAAGCTGATGCATCCACCTTTATGCAGCTGATGCATCCACCTGTATGCAGCTGATGCATCTACCTGTATGCAGCTGATGCATCCACCTGTCTGCAGCTGATGCATCCACCTGTATGCAGCTGATGCATCCACCTGTCTGCAGCTGATGCATCCACCTGTCTGCAGCTGATGCATCCACCTGTATGCAGCTGATGCATCCACCTGTCTGCAGCTGATGCATCCACCTGTCTGCAGCTGATGTATCCACCTGTCTGCAGCTGATGCATCCACCTGTATGCGCATCCACCTGTATGCAGCTGATGCATCCACCTGAATGCAGCTGATGCATCCACCTGTATGCAGCTGATGCATCCACCTGTATGCAGCTGATGCATCCACCTGTCTGCAGCTGATGCATCCACCTGTATGCAGCTGATGCATCCACCTGTTGATGCATCCACCTGTCTGCTGCTGATGCATCCACCTGTATGCAGCTGATGCATCCACCTGTCTGCAGCTGATGCATCCACCTGTATGCAGCTGAGGCATCCACCTGTCTGCAGCTGATGCATCCACCTGTCTGCTGCTGATGCATCCACCTGTCTGCAACTGATGCATCCACCTGTCTGCAGCTGATGCATCCACCTGTCTGCAGCTGATGCATCCACCTGTATGCAGCTGATGCAGCCACCTGTATGCAGCTGATGCATCCACCTGTATGCAGCTGATGCGTAGACCTGTATGCAGCTGATGCATCCACCTGTCTGCTGCTGATGCATCCACCTGTCTGCAACTGATGCATCCGCCTGTCTGCAGCTGATGCATCCACCTGTCTGCAGCTGATGCATCCACCTGTATGCAGCTGATGCAGCCACCTGTATGCAGCGGATGCATCCACCTGTCTGCAGCTGATGCATCCACCTGTCTGCAGCTGATGCATCCACCTGTATGCAGCTTATGCATACACCTGTATGCAGCTGATGCATAGACCTGTATGCAGCTGATACATCCACCTGTATGCAGCAGAGGCATCCACCTGTATGCAGCTGATGCATCCACCTGTCTGCAGCTGATGCATCCACCTGTCTGCAGCTGATGCATCCACCTGTATGCAGCTGATGTATCCACCTGTCTGCAGCTGATGCATCCACCTGTATGCGAATCCACCTGTATGCAGCTGATGCATCCACCTGAATGCAGCTGATGCATCCACCTGTATGCAGCTGATGCATCCACCTGTCTGCAGCTGATGCATCCACCTGTATGCAGCTGATGCATCCACCTGTCTGCAGCTGATGCATCCACCTGTATGCAGCAGATGCATCCACCTGTCTGCAGCTGATGCATCCACCTGTATGCAGCAGATGCATCCACCTGTCTGCAGCTGATGCATCCACCTGTATGCAGCTGATGCATCCACCTGTCTGCAGCTGATGCATCCACCTGTCTGCAGCTGATGCATCCACCTGTATGCAGCAGATATATCCACCTGTATGCAGCAGATGCATCCACCTGTATGCAGCTGATGCATCCACCTGTCTGCAGCTGATGCATCCACCTGTCTGCAGCTGATGCATAGACCTGTATGCAGCTGATGCATCCACCTGTATGCAGCCGATGCATAGACCTGTATGCAGCTGATGCATCCACCTTTCTGCAGCTGATGCATCCACCTGTATGCAGCTGATGCATCCACCTGTCTGCAGCTGATATATCCACCTGTATGCAACTGATGCATCCACCTGTATGCAGCTGATGCATCCACCTGTCTGCAGCTGATGCATCCACCTGTCTGCAGCTGATGCATCCACCTGTCTGCAGATGATGCATCCACCTCTATGCAGCTGATGCATCCACCTCTATGCAGCTGATGCATCCACCTTTCTGCAGCTGCTGCATCCACCTGTCTGCAGCTGATGCATCCACCTGTATGCAGCTGATGCATCCACCTGTCTGCAGCTGATGCATCCACCTGTATGCAGCAGATGCATCCACCTGTATGCAGCTGATGCATCCACCTGTCTGCAGCTGATGCATCCACCTGTATGCAGCTGATGCATCCACCTGTATGCAGCTGATGCATCCTCATGTATGCAGCTGATGCATCCACCTGTCTACAGCTGATGCATCCACCTTTATGCAGCTGATGCATCCACCTGTATGCAGCTGATGCATCCTCTTGTATGCAGCTGATGCATCCACCTGTCTGCAGCTGATGCATCCACCTGTCTACAACTGATCCATCCACCTTTATGCAGCTGATGCATCCACCTGTCTGCAGCTGATGCATCCACCTGTATGCAGCTGATGCATCCATCTTTATGCAGCTGATGCATCCACCTCTATGCAGCTGATGCATCCACCTGTCTGCAGCTGATGCATCCACCTGTATGCAGCTGATGCATCCACCTTTATGCAGCTGATGCATCCACCTGTATGCAGCTGATGCATCCACCTGTATAAAGCTGATGCATCCACCTTTATGCAGCTGATGCATCCACCTGTATGCAGCTGATGCATCTACCTGTCTGCAGCTGATGCATCCACCTGTCTACAGTTGATGCATCCACCTGTATGCAGCTGATGCATCTACCTGTATGCAGCAGATGCATCCACCTGTCTGCAGCTGATGCATCTACCTGTCTGCAGCTGATGCATCCACCTGTCTACAGTTGATGCATCCACCTGTATGCAGCTGATGCATCTACCTTTCTGCAGCTGATGCATCCACCTGTCTGCAGCTGATGCATCCACCTGTATGCAGCTGATGCATCCACCTGTCTGCAGCTGATGCATCCACCTGTCTGCAGCTGATGCATCCACCTGTATGCAGCTGATGTATCCACCTGTCTGCAGCTGATGCATCCACCTGTATGCGCATCCACCTGTATGCAGCTGATGCATCCACCTGAATGCAGCTGATGCATCCACCTGTATGCAGCTAATGCATCCACCTGTATGCAGCTGATGCATCCACCTGTCTGCAGCTGATGCATCCACCTGTATGCAGCTGATGCATCCACCTGTTGATGCATCCACCTGTCTGCTGCTGATGCATCCACCTGTATGCAGCTGATGCATCCACCTGTCTGCAGCTGATGCATCCACCTGTATGCAGCTGATGCATCCACCTGTCTGCAGCTGATGCATCCACCTGTCTGCTGCTGATGCATCCACCTGTCTGTAACTGATGCATCCACCTGTCTGCAGCTGATGCATCCACCTGTCTGCAGCTGATGCATCCACCTGTATGCAGCTGATGCAGCCACCTGTATGCAGCTGATGCATCCACCTGTATGCAGCTGATGCGTAGACCTGTATGCAGCTGATGCATCCACCTGTCTGCAGCTGATGCATCCACCTGTCAACAGCTGATGCATCCACCTGTATGCAACTGATGCATCCGCCTGTCTGCAGCTGATGCATCCACCTGTCTGCAGCTGATGCATCCACCTGTATGCAGCTGATGCAGCCACCTGTATGCAGCTGATGCATCCACCTGTATGCAGCTGATGCGTAGACCTGTATGCAGCTGATGCATCCACCTGTCTGCAGATGATGCATCCACCTGTCTGCAGCTGATGCATCCACCTGTATGCAGCTGATGCATCCACCTGTATGCAGCTGATGCATCCACCTGTATGCAGCTGATGCATCCACCTGTCTGCAGCTGATGCATCCACCTGTATGCAGCTGATGCATCCACCTGTCTGCAGCTGATGCATCCACCTGTATGCAGCTGATGCATCCACCTGTATGCAGCTGATGCATTCACCTGTCTCACCTGTCTGCAGCTGATGCATCCACCTGTATGCAGCTGATGCATCCACCTGTCTGCAGCTGATATATCCACCTGTATGCAACTGATGCATCCACCTGTATGCAGCTGATGCATCCACCTGTCTGCAGCTGATGCATCCACCTGTCTGCAGCTGATGCATCCACCTGTCTGCAGATGATGCATCCACCTCTATGCAGCTGATGCATCCACCTCTATGCAGCTGATGCATCCACCTTTCTGCAGCTGCTGCATCCACCTGTCTGCAGCTGATGCATCCACCTGTATGCAGCTGATGCATCCACCTGTCTGCAGCTGATGCATCCACCTGTATGCAGCAGATGCATCCACCTGTATGCAGCTGATGCATCCACCTGTCTGCAGCTGATGCATCCACCTGTATGCAGCTGATGCATCCACCTGTATGCAGCTGATGCATCCTCATGTATGCAGCTGATGCATCCACCTGTCTACAGCTGATGCATCCACCTTTATGCAGCTGATGCATCCACCTGTATGCAGCTGATGCATCCTCTTGTATGCAGCTGATGCATCCACCTGTCTGCAGCTGATGCATCCACCTGTATGCAGCTGATGCATCTACCTGTCTGCAGCTGATGCATCCACCTGTCTACAGTTGATGCATCCACCTGTATGCAGCTGATGCATCTACCTGTATGCAGCAGATGCATCCACCTGTCTGCAGCTGATGCATCTACCTGTCTGCAGCTGATGCATCCACCTGTCTACAGTTGATGCATCCACCTGTATGCAGCTGATGCATCTACCTTTCTGCAGCTGATGCATCCACCTGTCTGCAGCTGATGCATCCACCTGTATGCAGCTGATGCATCCACCTGTCTGCAGCTGATGCATCCACCTGTCTGCAGCTGATGCATCCACCTGTATGCAGCTGATGTATCCACCTGTCTGCAGCTAATGCATCCACCTGTATGCGCATCCACCTGTATGCAGCTGATGCATCCACCTGAATGCAGCTGATGCATCCACCTGTATGCAGCTGATGCATCCACCTGTATGCAGCTGATGCATCCACCTGTCTGCAGCTGATGCATCCACCTGTATGCAGCTGATGCATCCACCTGTCTGCAGCTGATGCATCCACCTGTCTGCAGCTGATGCATCCACCTGTATGCAGCTGATGTATCCACCTGTCTGCAGCTAATGCATCCACCTGTATGCGCATCCACCTGTATGCAGCTGATGCATCCACCTGTCTGCAGCTGATGCATCCACCTGTATGCAGCTGATGCATCCACCTGTTGATGCATCCACCTGTCTGCTGCTGATGCATCCACCTGTATGCAGCTGATGCATCCACCTGTCTGCAGCTGATGCATCCACCTGTATGCAGCTGATGCATCCACCTGTCTGCAGCTGATGCATCCACCTGTATGCAGCTGAGGCATCCACCTGTCTGCAGCTGATGCATCCACCTGTCTGCTGCTGATGCATCCACCTGTCTGCAACTGATGCATCCACCTGTCTGCAGCTGATGCATCCACCTGTCTGCAGCTGATGCATCCACCTGAATGCAGCTGATGCAGCCACCTGTATGCAGCTGATGCATCCACCTGTATGCAGCTGATGCGTAGACCTGTATGCAGCTGATGCATCCACCTGTCTGCAGCTGATGCATCCACCTGTCAACAGCTGATGCATCCACCTGTATGCAACTGATGCATCCGCCTGTCTGCAGCTGATGCATCCACCTGTCTGCAGCTGATGCATCCACCTGTATGCAGCTGATGCAGCCACCTGTATGCAGCTGATGCATCCACCTGTATGCAGCTGATGCGTAGACCTGTATGCAGCTGATGCATCCACCTGTCTGCAGCTGATGCATCCACCTGTATGCAGCTTATGCATACACCTGTATGCAGCTGATGCATAGACCTGTATGCAGCTGATACATCCACCTGTATGCAGCAGATGCATCCACCTGTATGCAGCTGATGCATCCACCTGTATGCAGCTGATACATCCACCTGTATGCAGCAGATGCATCCACCTGTATGCAGCTGATGCATACACCTGTATGCAGCTGATGCATAGACCTGTATGCAGCTGATGCATCCACCTGTATGCAGCTGATGCATCCACCTGTATGCAGCTGATACATCCACCTGTCTGCAGATGATGCATCCACCTGTATGCAGCTGATGCATCCACCTGTCTGCAGCTGATGCATCCACCTGTATGCAGCTGATGCATCCACCTGTATGCAGCTGATGCATCCACCTGTCTGCAGCTGATGCATCCACCTTTATGCAGCAGATGCATCCACCTGTATGCAGCTGATGCATCCACCTGTCTGCAGCTGATGCATCCACCTGTATGCAGCTGATGCAACCACCTGTATGCAGCTGATACATCCACCTGTCTGCAGATGATGCATCCACCTGTATGCAGCTGATGCATCCACCTGTATGCAGCCGATGCATAGACCTGTATGCAGCTGATGCATCCACCTTTCTGCAGCTGATGCATCCACCTGTCTGCAGCTGATGCATCCACCTGTATGCAGCTGATGCATCCACCTGTCTGCAGCTGATGCATCCACCTGTCTGCAGCTGATGCATCCACCTGTATGCGGCTGATGTATCCACCTGTCTGCAGCTGATGCATCCACCTGTATGCGCATCCACCTGTATGCAGCTGATGCATCCACCTGAATCAGCTGATGCATCCACCTGTATGCAGCTTATGCATCCAGCTGTCTGCAGCTGATGCATCCACCTGTCTGCTGCTGATGCATCCACCTGTATGCAGCTGATGCATCCACCTGTCTGCAGCAGATGCATCCACCTGTACGCAGCTGATGCATCCACCTGTCTGCAGCTGATGCATCCACCTGTATGCAGCTGATGCATCCACCTTTATGCAGCTGATGCATCCACCTATCTGCAGCTGATGCATCCACCTGTCTGCAGCTGATGCATCCACCTGTATGCAGCAGATGCATCCACCTGTATGCAGCTGATGCATCCACCTGTCTGCAGCTGATGCATCCACCTGTATGCAGCTGATGCATCCACCTGTATGCAGCTGATACATCCACCTGTCTGCAGATGATGCATCCACCTGTCTGCAGCTGATGCATCCACATGTATGCAGCTGATGCATCCACCTGTATGCAGCTGATGCATCCACCTGTATGCAGCTGATACATCCACCTGTCTGCAGATGATGCATCCACCTGTATGCAGCTGATGCATCCACCTGTCTGCAGCTGATGCATCCACCTGTTTGCAGCTGATGCATCCACCTGTATGCAGCTGATGCATCCACCTGTCTGCAGCTGATGCATCCACCTGTATGCAGCTGATGCAACCACCTGTATGCAGCTGATACATCCACCTGTCTGCAGATGATGCATCCACCTGTATGCAGCTGATACATCCACCTGTATGCAGCTGATGCATCCACCTGTCTGCAGCTGATGCATCCACCTGTCTGCAGCTGATGCATCCACCTGTCTGCAGCTGATGCATCCACCTGTCTGCAGCTGATGCATCCACCTGTATGCAGCTGATGCAGCCACCTGTATGCAGCTGATGCATCCACCTGTATGCAGCTGATGCGTAGACCTGTATGCAGCTGATGCATCCACCTGTCTGCAGCTGATGCATCCACCTGTCAACAGCTGATGCATCCACCTGTATGCAACTGATGCATCCGCCTGTCTGCAGCTTATGCATCCACCTGTCTGCAGCTGATGCATCCACCTGTATGCAGCTGATGCAGCCACCTGTATGCAGCTGATGCATCCACCTGTATGCAGCTGATGCGTAGACCTGTATGCAGCTGATGCATCCACCTGTCTGCAGCTTATGCATACACCTGTATGCAGCTGATGCATAGACCTGTATGCAGCTGATACATCCACCTGTATGCAGCAGATGCATCCACCTGTATGCAGCTGATGCATCCACCTGTCTGCAGCTGATGCATCCACCTGTCTGCAGCTGATGCATCCACCTGTATGCAGCTGATGTATCCACCTGTCTGCAGCTGATGCATCCACCTGTATGCGAATCCACCTGTATGCAGCTGATGCATCCACCTGAATGCAGCTGATGCATCCACCTGTATGCAGCTGATGCATCCACCTGTCTGCAGCTGATGCATCCACCTGTCTGCAGCTGATGCATCCACCTGTATGGAGCTGATGTATCCACCTGTCTGCAGCTGATGCATCCACCTGTATGCGAATCCACCTGTATGCAGCTGATGCATCCACCTGAATGCAGCTGATGCATCCACCTGTATGCAGCTGATGCGTAGACCTGTATGCAGCTGATGCATCCACCTGTCTGCAGCTTATGCATACACCTGTATGCAGCTGATGCATAGACCTGTATGCAGCTGATACATCCACCTGTATGCAGCAGATGCATCCACCTGTATGCAGCTGATGCATCCACCTGTCTGCAGCTGATGCATCCACCTGTCTGCAGCTGATGCATCCACCTGTATGCAGCTGATGTATCCACCTGTCTGCAGCTGATGCATCCACCTGTATGCGAATCCACCTGTATGCAGCTGATGCATCCACCTGAATGCAGCTGATGCATCCACCTGTATGCAGCTGATGCATCCACCTGTCTGCAGCTGATGCATCCACCTGTATGCAGCTGATGCATTCACCTGTCTGCAGCTGATGCATCCACCTGTATGCAGCAGATGCATCCACCTGTCTGCAGCTGATGCATCCACCTGTATGCAGCAGATGCATCCACCTGTCTGCAGCTGATGCATCCACCTGTATGCAGCTGATGCATCCACCTGTCTGCTGCTGATGCATCCACCTGTTTGCAGCTGATGCATCCACCTGTATGCAGCTGATGCATCCACCTGTCTGCAGCTGATGCATCCACCTGTATGCAGCTGATGCAACCACCTGTATGCAGCTGATACATCCACCTGTCTGCAGATGATGCATCCACCTGTATGCAGCTGATACATCCACCTCTATGCAGCTGATGCATCCACCTGTCTGCAGCTGATGCATCCACCTGTCTGCAGCTGATGCATCCACCTGTCTGCAGCTGATGCATCCACCTGTCTGCAGCTGATGCATCCACCTGTATGCAGCTGATGCAGCCACCTGTATGCAGCTGATGCATCCACCTGTATGCAGCTGATGCGTAGACCTGTATGCAGCTGATGCATCCACCTGTCTGCAGCTGATGCATCCACCTGTCAACAGCTGATGCATCCACCTGTATGCAACTGATGCATCCGCCTGTCTGCAGCTGATGCATCCACCTGTCTGCAGCTGATGCATCCACCTGTATGCAGCTGATGCAGCCACCTGTATGCAGCTGATGCATCCACCTGTATGCAGCTGATGCGTAGACCTGTATGCAGCTGATGCATCCACCTGTCTGCAGCTTATGCATACACCTGTATGCAGCTGATGCATAGACCTGTATGCAGCTGATACATCCACCTGTATGCAGCAGATGCATCCACCTGTATGCAGCTGATGCATCCACCTGTCTGCAGCTTATGCATCCACCTGTCTGCAGCTGATGCATCCACCTGTATGCAGCTGATGTATCCACCTGTCTGCAGCTGATGCATCCACCTGTATGCGAATCCACCTGTATGCAGCTGATGCATCCACCTGAATGCAGCTGATGCATCCACCTGTATGCAGCTGATGCATCCACCTGTCTGCAGCTGATGCATCCACCTGTATGCAGCTGATGCATTCACCTGTCTGCAGCTGATGCATCCACCTGTATGCAGCAGATGCATCCACCTGTCTGCAGCTGATGCATCCACCTGTATGCAGCAGATGCATCCACCTGTCTGCAGCTGATGCATCCACCTGTATGCAGCTGATGCATCCACCTGTCTGCTGCTGATGCATCCACCTGTATGCAGCTGATGCATCCACCTGTCTGCAGCTGATGCATCCACCTGTATGCAGCAGATGCATCCACCTGTATGCAGCTGATGCATCCACCTGTCTGCAGCTGATGCATCCACCTGTATGCAGCTGATGCATCCACCTTAATGCAGCTGATGCATCCACCTATCTGCAGCTGATGCATCCACCTGTATGCAGCTGATACATCCACCTGTCTGCAGCTGATGCATCCACCTGTATGCAGCAGATGCATCCACCTGTATGCAGCTGATGCATCCACCTGTCTGCAGCTGATGCATCCACCTGTCTGCAGCTGATGCATCCACCTGTATGCAGCAGATATATCCACCTGTATGCAGCAGATGCATCCACCTGTATGCAGCTGATGCATCCACCTGTCTGCAGCTGATGCATCCACCTGTCTGCAGCTGATGCATAGACCTGTATGCAGCTGATGCATCCACCTGTATGCAGCCGATGCATAGACCTGTATGCAGCTGATGCATCCACCTTTCTGCAGCTGATGCATCCACCTGTATGCAGCTGATGCATCCACCTGTCTGCAGCTGATATATCCACCTGTATGCAACTGATGCATCCACCTGTATGCAGCTGATGCATCCACCTGTCTGCAGCTGATGCATCCACCTGTCTGCAGCTGATGCATCCACCTGTCTGCAGATGATGCATCCACCTCTATGCAGCTGATGCATCCACCTCTATGCAGCTGATGCATCCACCTTTCTGCAGCTGCTGCATCCACCTGTCTGCAGCTGATGCATCCACCTGTATGCAGCTGATGCATCCACCTTAATGCAGCTGATGCATTCACCTGTCTGCAGCTGATGCATCCACCTGTATGCAGCAGATGCATCCACCTGTATGCAGCTGATGCATCCACCTGTCTGCAGCTGATATATCCACCTGTATGCAACTGATGCATCCACCTGTATGCAGCTGATGCATCCACCTGTCTGCAGCTGATGCATCCACCTGTCTGCAGCTGATGCATCCACCTGTCTGCAGATGATGCATCCACCTCTATGCAGCTGATGCATCCACCTCTATGCAGCTGATGCATCCACCTTTCTGCAGCTGCTGCATCCACCTGTCTGCAGCTGATGCATCCACCTGTATGCAGCTGATGCATCCACCTGTATGCAGCTGATGCATTCACCTGTCTGCAGCTGATGCATCCACCTGTATGCAGCAGATGCATCCACCTGTATGCAGCTGATGCATTCACCTGTCTGCAGCTGATGCATCCACCTGTATGCAGCAGATGCATCCACCTGTCTGCAGCTGATGCATCCACCTGTATGCAGCAGATGCATCCACCTGTCTGCAGCTGATGCATCCACCTGTATGCAGCTGATGCATCCACCTGTCTGCTGCTGATGCATCCACCTGTATGCAGCTGATGCATCCACCTGTCTGCAGCTGATGCATCCACCTGTATGCAGCAGATGCATCCACCTGTATGCAGCTGATGCATCCACCTGTCTGCAGCTGATGCATCCACCTGTATGCAGCTGATGCATCCACCTTAATGCAGCTGATGCATCCACCTATCTGCAGCTGATGCATCCACCTGTATGCAGCTGATACATCCACCTGTCTGCAGCTGATGCATCCACCTGTATGCAGCAGATGCATCCACCTGTATGCAGCTGATGCATCCACCTGTCTGCAGCTGATGCATCCACCTGTCTGCAGCTGATGCATCCACCTGTATGCAGCAGATATATCCACCTGTATGCAGCAGATGCATCCACCTGTATGCAGCTGATGCATCCACCTGTCTGCAGCTGATGCATCCACCTGTCTGCAGCTGATGCATAGACCTGTATGCAGCTGATGCATCCACCTGTATGCAGCCGATGCATAGACCTGTATGCAGCTGATGCATCCACCTTTCTGCAGCTGATGCATCCACCTGTATGCAGCTGATGCATCCACCTGTCTGCAGCTGATATATCCACCTGTATGCAACTGATGCATCCACCTGTATGCAGCTGATGCATCCACCTGTCTGCAGCTGATGCATCCACCTGTCTGCAGCTGATGCATCCACCTGTCTGCAGATGATGCATCCACCTCTATGCAGCTGATGCATCCACCTCTATGCAGCTGATGCATCCACCTTTCTGCAGCTGCTGCATCCACCTGTCTGCAGCTGATGCATCCACCTGTATGCAGCTGATGCATCCACCTGTCTGCAGCTGATGCATCCACCTGTGTGCAGCAGATGCATCCACCTGTATGCAGCTGATGCATCCACCTGTCTGCAGCTGATGCATCCACCTGTATGCAGCTGATGCATCCACCTGTATGCAGCTGATGCATCCTCATGTATGCAGCTGATGCATCCACCTGTCTACAGCTGATGCATCCACCTTTATGCAGCTGATGCATCCACCTGTATGCAGCTGATGCATCCTCTTGTATGCAGCTGATGCATCCACCTGTCTGCAGCTGATGCATCCACCTGTCTACAACTGATCCATCCACCTTTATGCAGCTGATGCATCCACCTGTCTGCAGCTGATGCATCCACCTGTATGCAGCTGATGCATCCATCTTTATGCAGCTGATGCATCCACCTCTATGCAGCTGATGCATCCACCTGTCTGCAGCTGATGCATCCACCTGTATGCAGCTGATGCATCCACCTTTATGCAGCTGATGCATCCACCTGTATGCAGCTGATGCATCCACCTGTATAAAGCTGATGCATCCATTTTTATGCAGCTGATGCATCCACCTGTATGCAGCTGATGCATCTACCTGTCTGCAGCTGATGCATCCACCTGTCTACAGTTGATGCATCCACCTGTATGCAGCTGATGCATCTACCTGTATGCAGCAGATGCATCCACCTGTCTGCAGCTGATGCATCTACCTGTCTGCAGCTGATGCATCCACCTGTCTACAGTTGATGCATCCACCTGTATGCAGCTGATGCATCTACCTTTCTGCAGCTGATGCATCCACCTGTCTGCAGCTGATGCATCCACCTGTATGCAGCTGATGCATCCACCTGTCTGCAGCTGATGCATCCACCTGTCTGCAGCTGATGCATCCACCTGTATGCAGCTGATGTATCCACCTGTCTGCAGCTGATGCATCCACCTGTATGCGCATCCACCTGTATGCAGCTGATGCATCCACCTGAATGCAGCTGATGCATCCACCTGTATGCAGCTGATGCATCCACCTGTATGCAGCTGATGCATCCACCTGTCTGCAGCTGATGCATCCACCTGTATGCAGCTGATGCATCCACCTGTTGATGCATCCACCTGTCTGCTGCTGATGCATCCACCTGTATGCAGCTGATGCATCCACCTGTCTGCAGCTGATGCATCCACCTGTATGCAGCTGAGGCATCCACCTGTCTGCAGCTGATGCATCCACCTGTCTGCTGCTGATGCATCCACCTGTCTGCAACTGATGCATCCACCTGTCTGCAGCTGATGCATCCACCTGTCTGCAGCTGATGCATCCACCTGTATGCAGCTGATGCAGCCACCTGTATGCAGCTGATGCATCCACCTGTATGCAGCTGATGCGTAGACCTGTATGCAGCTGATGCATCCACCTGTCTGCAGCTGATGCATCCACCTGTGTGCAGCAGATGCATCCACCTGTATGCAGCTGATGCATCCACCTGTCTGCAGCTGATGCATCCACCTGTATGCAGCTGATGCATCCACCTGTATGCAGCTGATGCATCCTCTTGTATGCAGCTGATGCATCCACCTGTCTACAGCTGATGCATCCACCTTTATGCAGCTGATGCATCCACCTGTATGCAGCTGATGCATCCTCTTGTATGCAGCTGATGCATCCATCTGTCTGCAGCTGATGCATCCACCTGTCTACAACTGATCCATCCACCTTTATGCAGCTGATGCATCCACCTGTCTGCAGCTGATGCATCCACCTGTATGCAGCTGATGCATCCATCTTTATGCAGCTGATGCATCCACCTCTATGCAGCTGATGCATCCACCTGTCTGCAGCTGATGCATCCACCTGTATGCAGCTGATGCATCCACCTTTATGCAGCTGATGCATCCACCTGTATGCAGCTGATGCATCCACCTGTATAAAGCTGATGCATCCATTTTTATGCAGCTGATGCATCCACCTGTATGCAGCTGATGCATCTACCTGTCTGCAGCTGATGCATCCACCTGTCTACAGTTGATGCATCCACCTGTATGCAGCTGATGCATCTACCTGTATGCAGCAGATGCATCCACCTGTCTGCAGCTGATGCATCTACCTGTCTGCAGCTGATGCATCCACCTGTCTACAGTTGATGCATCCACCTGTATGCAGCTGATGCATCTACCTTTCTGCAGCTGATGCATCCACCTGTCTGCAGCTGATGCATCCACCTGTATGCAGCTGATGCATCCACCTGTCTGCAGCTGATGCATCCACCTGTCTGCAGCTGATGCATCCACCTGTATGCAGCTGATGTATCCACCTGTCTGCAGCTGATGCATCCACCTGTATGCGCATCCACCTGTATGCAGCTGATGCATCCACCTGAATGCAGCTGATGCATCCACCTGTATGCAGCTGATGCATCCACCTGTATGCAGCTGATGCATCCACCTGTCTGCAGCTGATGCATCCACCTGTATGCAGCTGATGCATCCACCTGTTGATGCATCCACCTGTCTGCTGCTGATGCATCCACCTGTATGCAGCTGATGCATCCACCTGTCTGCAGCTGATGCATCCACCTGTATGCAGCTGATGCATCCACCTGTCTGCAGCTGATGCATCCACCTGTCTGCTGCTGATGCATCCACCTGTCTGCAACTGATGCATCCACCTGTCTGCAGCTGATGCATCCACCTGTCTGCAGCTGATGCATCCACCTGTATGCAGCTGATGCAGCCACCTGTATGCAGCTGATGCATCCACCTGTATGCAGCTGATGCGTAGACCTGTATGCAGCTGATGCATCCACCTGTCTGCAGCTGATGCATCCACCTGTCAACAGCTGATGCATCCATCTGTATGCAACTGATGCATCCGCCTGTCTGAAGCTGATGCATCCACCTGTCTGCAGCTGATGCATCCACCTGTATGCAGCTGATGCAGCCACCTGTATGCAGCTGATGCATCCACCTGTATGCAGCTGATGCGTAGACCTGTATGCAGCTGATGCATCCACCTGTCTGCAGCTGATGCATCCACCTGTCTGCAGCTGATGCATCCACCTGTATGCAGCTGATGCATCCACCTGTATGCAGCTGATGCATCCACCTGTATGCAGCTGATGCATCCACCTGTCTGCAGCTGATGCATCCACCTGTATGCAGCTGATGCATCCACCTGTCTGCAGCTGATGCATCCACCTGTATGCAGCTGATGCATCCACCTGTATGCAGCTGATGCATTCACCTGTCTCACCTGTCTGCAGCTGATGCATCCACCTGTATGCAGCTGATGCATCCACCTGTCTGCAGCTGATATATCCACCTGTATGCAACTGATGCATCCACCTGTATGCAGCTGATGCATCCACCTGCCTGCAGCTGATGCATCCACCTGTCTGCAGCTGATGCATCCACCTGTCTGCAGATGATGCATCCACCTCTATGCAGCTGATGCATCCACCTCTATGCAGCTGATGCATCCACCTTTCTGCAGCTGCTGCATCCACCTGTCTGCAGCTGATGCATCCACCTGTATGCAGCTGATGCATCCACCTGTCTGCAGCTGATGCATCCACCTGTATGCAGCAGATGCATCCACCTGTATGCAGCTGATGCATCCACCTGTCTGCAGCTGATGCATCCACCTGTATGCAGCTGATGCATCCACCTGTATGCAGCTGATGCATCCTCATGTATGCAGCTGATGCATCCACCTGTCCACAGCTGATGCATCCACCTTTATGCAGCTGATGCATCCACCTGTATGCAGCTGATGCATCCTCTTGTATGCAGCTGATGCATCCACCTGTCTGCAGCTGATGCATCCACCTGTCTACAACTGATCCATCCACCTTTATGCAGCTGATGCATCCACCTGTCTGCAGCTGATGCATCCACCTGTATGCAGCTGATGCATCCATCTTTATGCAGCTGATGCATCCACCTCTATGCAGCTGATGCATCCACCTGTCTGCAGCTGATGCATCCACCTGTAAGCAGCTGATGCATCCACCTTTATGCAGCTGATGCAGCCACCTGTATGCAGCTGATGCATCCACCTGTATAAAGCTGATGCATCCACCTTTATGCAGCTGATGCATCCACCTGTATGCAGCTGATGCATCTACCTGTCTGCAGCTGATGCATCCACCTGTCTACAGTTGATGCATCCACCTGTATGCAGCTGATGCATCTACCTGTATGCAGCAGATGCATCCACCTGTCTGCAGCTGATGCATCTACCTGTCTGCAGCTGATGCATCCACCTGTCTACAGTTGATGCATCCACCTGTATGCAGCTGATGCATCTACCTTTCTGCAGCTGATGCATCCACCTGTCTGCAGCTGATGCATCCACCTGTATGCAGCTGATGCATCCACCTGTCTGCAGCTGATGCATCCACCTGTCTGCAGCTGATGCATCCACCTGTATGCAGCTGATGTATCCACCTGTCTGCAGCTGATGCATCCACCTGTATGCGCATCCACCTGTATGCAGCTGATGCATCCACCTGAATGCAGCTGATGCATCCACCTGTATGCAGCTGATGCATCCACCTGTATGCAGCTGATGCATCCACCTGTCTGCAGCTGATGCATCCACCTGTATGCAGCTGGTGCATCCACCTGTTGATGCATCCACCTGTCTGCTGCTGATGCATCCACCTGTATGCAGCTGATGCATCCACCTGTCTGCAGCTGATGCATCCACCTGTATGCAGCTGAGGCATCCACCTGTCTGCAGCTGATGCATCCACCTGTCTGCTGCTGATGCATCCACCTGTCTGCAACTGATGCATCCACCTGTCTGCAGCTGATGCATCCACCTGTCTGCAGCTGATGCATCCACCTGAATGCAGCTGATGCAGCCACCTGTATGCAGCTGATGCGTAGACCTGTATGCAGCTGATGCATCCACCTGTCTGCAGCTGATACATCCACCTGTCAACAGCTGATGCATCCACCTGTATGCAACTGATGCATCCGCCTGTCTGCAGCTGATGCATCCACCTGTCTGCAGCTGATGCATCCACCTGTATGCAGCTGATGCAGCCACCTGTATGCAGCTGATGCATCCACCTGTATGCAGCTGATGCGTAGACCTGTATGCAGCTGATGCATCCACCTGTCTGCAGCTGATGCATCCACCTGTCTGCAGCTGATGCATCCACCTGTATGCAGCTTATGCATACACCTGTATGCAGCTGATGCATAGACCTGTATGCAGCTGATACATCCACCTGTATGCAGCAGATGCATCCACCTGTATGCAGCTGATGCATCCACCTGTCTGCAGCTGATGTATCCACCTGTCTGCAGCTGATGCATCCACCTGTATGCGAATCCACCTGTATGCAGCTGATGCATCCACCTGAATGCAGCTGATGCATCCACCTGTATGCAGCTGATGCATCCACCTGTCTGCAGCTGATGCATCCACCTGTATGCAGCTGATGCATCCACCTGTCTGCAGCTGATGCATCCACCTGTATGCAGCAGATGCATCCGCCTGTCTGAAGCTGATGCATCCACCTGTATGCAGCTGATGCATCCACCTGTCTGCAGCTGATGCATCCACCTGTATGCAGCTGAGGCATCCACCTGTCTGCAGCTGATGCATCCACCTGTCTGCTGCTGATGCATCCACCTGTCTGCAACTGATGCATCCACCTGTCTGCAGCTGATGCATCCACCTGTCTGCAGCTGATGCATCCACCTGAATGCAGCTGATGCAGCCACCTGTATGCAGCTGATGCGTAGACCTGTATGCAGCTGATGCATCCACCTGTCTGCAGCTGATACATCCACCTGTCAACAGCTGATGCATCCACCTGTATGCAACTGATGCATCCGCCTGTCTGCAGCTGATGCATCCACCTGTCTGCAGCTGATGCATCCACCTGTATGCAGCTGATGCAGCCACCTGTATGCAGCTGATGCATCCACCTGTATGCAGCTGATGCGTAGACCTGTATGCAGCTGATGCATCCACCTGTCTGCAGCTGATGCATCCACCTGTCTGCAGCTGATGCATCCACCTGTATGCAGCTTATGCATACACCTGTATGCAGCTGATGCATAGACCTGTATGCAGCTGATACATCCACCTGTATGCAGCAGATGCATCCACCTGTATGCAGCTGATGCATCCACCTGTCTGCAGCTGATGTATCCACCTGTCTGCAGCTGATGCATCCACCTGTATGCGAATCCACCTGTATGCAGCTGATGCATCCACCTGAATGCAGCTGATGCATCCACCTGTATGCAGCTGATGCATCCACCTGTCTGCAGCTGATGCATCCACCTGTATGCAGCTGATGCATCCACCTGTCAACAGCTGATGCATCCATCTGTATGCAACTGATGCATCCGCCTGTCTGAAGCTGATGCATCCACCTGTCTGCAGCTGATGCATCCACCTGTATGCAGCTGATGCAGCCACCTGTATGCAGCTGATGCATCCACCTGTATGCAGCTGATGCGTAGACCTGTATGCAGCTGATGCATCCACCTGTCTGCAGCTGATGCATCCACCTGTCTGCAGCTGATGCATCCACCTGTATGCAGCTGATGCATCCACCTGTATGCAGCTGATGCATCCACCTGTATGCAGCTGATGCATCCACCTGTCTGCAGCTGATGCATCCACCTGTATGCAGCTGATGCATCCACCTGTCTGCAGCTGATGCATCCACCTGTATGCAGCTGATGCATCCACCTGTATGCAGCTGATGCATTCACCTGTCTCACCTGTCTGCAGCTGATGCATCCACCTGTATGCAGCTGATGCATCCACCTGTCTGCAGCTGATATATCCACCTGTATGCAACTGATGCATCCACCTGTATGCAGCTGATGCATCCACCTGCCTGCAGCTGATGCATCCACCTGTCTGCAGCTGATGCATCCACCTGTCTGCAGATGATGCATCCACCTCTATGCAGCTGATGCATCCACCTCTATGCAGCTGATGCATCCACCTTTCTGCAGCTGCTGCATCCACCTGTCTGCAGCTGATGCATCCACCTGTATGCAGCTGATGCATCCACCTGTCTGCAGCTGATGCATCCACCTGTATGCAGCAGATGCATCCACCTGTATGCAGCTGATGCATCCACCTGTCTGCAGCTGATGCATCCACCTGTATGCAGCTGATGCATCCACCTGTATGCAGCTGATGCATCCTCATGTATGCAGCTGATGCATCCACCTGTCCACAGCTGATGCATCCACCTTTATGCAGCTGATGCATCCACCTGTATGCAGCTGATGCATCCTCTTGTATGCAGCTGATGCATCCACCTGTCTGCAGCTGATGCATCCACCTGTCTACAACTGATCCATCCACCTTTATGCAGCTGATGCATCCACCTGTCTGCAGCTGATGCATCCACCTGTATGCAGCTGATGCATCCATCTTTATGCAGCTGATGCATCCACCTCTATGCAGCTGATGCATCCACCTGTCTGCAGCTGATGCATCCACCTGTAAGCAGCTGATGCATCCACCTTTATGCAGCTGATGCAGCCACCTGTATGCAGCTGATGCATCCACCTGTATAAAGCTGATGCATCCACCTTTATGCAGCTGATGCATCCACCTGTATGCAGCTGATGCATCTACCTGTCTGCAGCTGATGCATCCACCTGTCTACAGTTGATGCATCCACCTGTATGCAGCTGATGCATCTACCTGTATGCAGCAGATGCATCCACCTGTCTGCAGCTGATGCATCTACCTGTCTGCAGCTGATGCATCCACCTGTCTACAGTTGATGCATCCACCTGTATGCAGCTGATGCATCTACCTTTCTGCAGCTGATGCATCCACCTGTCTGCAGCTGATGCATCCACCTGTATGCAGCTGATGCATCCACCTGTCTGCAGCTGATGCATCCACCTGTCTGCAGCTGATGCATCCACCTGTATGCAGCTGATGTATCCACCTGTCTGCAGCTGATGCATCCACCTGTATGCGCATCCACCTGTATGCAGCTGATGCATCCACCTGAATGCAGCTGATGCATCCACCTGTATGCAGCTGATGCATCCACCTGTATGCAGCTGATGCATCCACCTGTCTGCAGCTGATGCATCCACCTGTATGCAGCTGGTGCATCCACCTGTTGATGCATCCACCTGTCTGCTGCTGATGCATCCACCTGTATGCAGCTGATGCATCCACCTGTCTGCAGCTGATGCATCCACCTGTATGCAGCTGAGGCATCCACCTGTCTGCAGCTGATGCATCCACCTGTCTGCTGCTGATGCATCCACCTGTCTGCAACTGATGCATCCACCTGTCTGCAGCTGATGCATCCACCTGTCTGCAGCTGATGCATCCACCTGAATGCAGCTGATGCAGCCACCTGTATGCAGCTGATGCGTAGACCTGTATGCAGCTGATGCATCCACCTGTCTGCAGCTGATACATCCACCTGTCAACAGCTGATGCATCCACCTGTATGCAACTGATGCATCCGCCTGTCTGCAGCTGATGCATCCACCTGTCTGCAGCTGATGCATCCACCTGTATGCAGCTGATGCAGCCACCTGTATGCAGCTGATGCATCCACCTGTATGCAGCTGATGCGTAGACCTGTATGCAGCTGATGCATCCACCTGTCTGCAGCTGATGCATCCACCTGTCTGCAGCTGATGCATCCACCTGTATGCAGCTTATGCATACACCTGTATGCAGCTGATGCATAGACCTGTATGCAGCTGATACATCCACCTGTATGCAGCAGATGCATCCACCTGTATGCAGCTGATGCATCCACCTGTCTGCAGCTGATGTATCCACCTGTCTGCAGCTGATGCATCCACCTGTATGCGAATCCACCTGTATGCAGCTGATGCATCCACCTGAATGCAGCTGATGCATCCACCTGTATGCAGCTGATGCATCCACCTGTCTGCAGCTGATGCATCCACCTGTATGCAGCTGATGCATCCACCTGTCTGCAGCTGATGCATCCACCTGTATGCAGCAGATGCATCCACCTGTCTGCAGCTGATGCATCCACCTGTATGCAGCAGATGCATCCACCTGTCTGCAGCTGATGCATCCACCTGTATGCAGCTGATGCATCCACCTGTCTGCAGCTGATGCATCCACCTGTCTGCAGCTGATGCATCCACCTGTATGCAGCAGATATATCCACCTGTATGCAGCAGATGCATCCACCTGTATGCAGCTGATGCATCCACCTGTCTGCAGCTGATGCATCCACCTGTCTGCAGCTGATGCATAGACCTGTATGCAGCTGATGCATCCACCTGTATGCAGCCGATGCATAGACCTGTATGCAGCTGATGCATCCACCTTTCTGCAGCTGATGCATCCACCTGTCTGCAGCTGATGCATCCACCTGTATGCAGCTGATGCATCCACCTGTCTGCAGCTGATGCATCCACCTGTCTGCAGCTGATGCATCCACCTGTATGCGGCTGATGTATCCACCTGTCTGCAGCTGATGCATCCACCTGTATGCGCATCCACCTGTATGCAGCTGATGCATCCACCTGAATGCAGCTGATGCATCCACCTGTATGCAGCTGATGCATCCAGCTGTCTGCAGCTGATGCATCCACCTTTCTGCTGCTGATGCATCCACCTGTATGCAGCTGATGCATCCACCTGTCTGCAGCTGATGCATCCACCTTTATGCAGCAGATGCATCCACCTGTATGCAGCTGATGCATCCACCTGTCTGCAGCTGATGCATCCACCTGTATGCAGCTAATGCATCCACCTTTATGCAGCTGATGCATCCACCTATCTGCAGCTGATGCATCCACCTGTATGCAGCTGATACATCCACCTGTCTGCAGCTGATGCATCCACCTGTCTGCAGCAGATGTATCCACCTGTAAACAGCTGATGCATCCACCTGTCTGCAGCTGATGCATCCACCTGTATGCAGCTGATGCATCCACCTGTATGCAGCTGATACATCCACCTGTCTGCAGATGATGCATCCACCTGTATGCAGCAGATGTATCCACCTGTAAACAGCTGATGCATCCACCTGTCTGCAGCTGATGCATCCACCTGTATGCAGCTGATGCATCCACCTGTATGCAGCTGATACATCCACCTGTCTGCAGATGATGCATCCACCTGTCTGCAGCTGATGCATCCACATGTATGCAGCTGATGCATCCACCTGTATGCAGCTGATGCATCCACCTGTATGCAGCTGATACATCCACCTGTCTGCAGATGATGCATCCACCTGTATGCAGCTGATGCATCCACCTGTCTGCAGCTGATGCATCCACCTGTATGCAGCTGATGCATCCACCTGTATGCAGCTGATGCATCCACCTGTCTGCAGCTGATGCATCCACCTTTATGCAGCAGATGCATCCACCTGTATGCAGCTGATGCATCCACCTGTCTGCAGCTGATGCATCCACCTGTATGCAGCTGATGCAACCACCTGTATGCAGCTGATACATCCACCTGTCTGCAGCTGATGCATCCACCTGTATGCAGCCGATGCATAGACCTGTATGCAGCTGATGCATCCACCTTTCTGCAGCTGATGCATCCACCTGTATGCAGCTGATGCATCCACCTGTCTGCAGCTGATGCATCCACCTGTCTGCAGCTGATGCATCCACCTGTATGCGGCTGATGTATCCACCTGTCTGCAGCTGATGCATCCACCTGTATGCGCATCCACCTGTATGCAGCTGATGCATCCACCGGAATGCAGCTGATGCATCCAGCTGTCTGCAGCTGATGCATCCACCTGTCTGCTGCTGATGCATCCACCTGTATGCAGCTGATGCATCCACCTGTCTGCAGCAGATGCATCCACCTGTATGCAGCTGATGCATCCACCTGTCTGCAGCTGATGCATCCACCTGTATGCAGCTGATGCATCCACCTTTATGCAGCTGATGCATCCACCTATCTGCAGCTGATGCATCCACCTGTATGCAGCTGATACATCCACCTGTCTGCAGCTGATGCATCCACCTGTATGCAGCAGATGCATCCACCTGTATGCAGCTGATGCATCCACCTGTCTGCAGCTGATGCATCCACCTGTATGCAGCTGATGCATCCACCTGTATGCAGCTGATACATCCACCTGTCTGCAGATGATGCATCCACCTGTCTGCAGCTGATGCATCCACATGTATGCAGCTGATGCATCCACCTGTATGCAGCTGATGCATCCACCTGTATGCAGCTGATACATCCACCTGTCTGCAGCTGATGCATCCACCTGTCTGCAGATGATGCATCCACCTGTATGCAGCTGATACATCCACCTGTATGCAGCTGATGCATCCACCTGTCTGCAGCTGATGCATCCACCTGTCTGCAGCTGATGCATCCACATGTATGCAGCTGATGCATCCACCTGTATGCAGCTGATGCATCCACCTGTATGCAGCTGATACATCCACCTGTCTGCAGCTGATGCATCCACCTGTCTGCAGATGATGCATCCACCTGTATGCAGCTGATACATCCACCTGTATGCAGCTGATGCATCCACCTGTCTGCAGCTGATGCATCCACCTGTCTGCAGCTGATGCACCCACCTGTATGCAGCTGATGCATCCACCTGTCTGCAGCTGATGCATCCACATGTATGCAGCTGATGCAACCACCTGTATGCAGCTGATTCATCCATCTGTCTGCAGCTGATACATCCACCTGTATGCAGCTGATGCATCCACCTGTCTGCAGCTGATGCATCCACCTGTCTGCAGCTGATGCATCCACCTGTATGCAGCAGATGCATCCACCTGTATGCAGCTGATGCATCCACCTGTCTGCAGCTGATGCATCCACCTGTCTGCAGCTGATGCATAGACCTGTATGCAGCTGATGCATCCACCTGTATGCAGCTGATGCATCCACCTGTATGCAGCCGATGCATCCACCTGTCTGCAGCTGATGCATCCACCTGTCTGCAGCTGATGCATCCACCTGTATGCAGCTGATGCATCCACCTGTCTGCAGCTGATGCATCCACCTGTCTGCAGCTGATGCATCCACCTGTCTGCAGCTGATGCATCCACCTGTATGCAGCTGATGCATCCACCTGTATGCAGCTGATGCATCCACCTATCTGCAGCTCTAAGGTTCAGCTCTGAGGTTCAGCTCTAAGGCTCAGCTCTAAGGCTCAGCTCTGAGGTTCAGCTCTAAGGTTCAGCTCTAAGGTTCAGCTCTAAGGCTCAGCTCTAAGGTTCAGCTCTAAGGCTCAGCTCTAAGGTTCAGCTCTGAGGTTCAGCTCTGAGGTTCAGCTCTGAGGCTCAGCTCTAAGGTTCAGCTCTAAGGCTCAGCTCTAAGGTTCAGCTCTGAGGTTCAGCTCTAAGGTTCAGCTCTAAGGTTCAGCTCTAAGGCTCAGCTCTAAGGCTCAGCTCTAAGGTTCAGCTCTAAGGCTCAGCTCTAAGGTTCAGCTCTAAGGCTCAGCTCTAAGGTTCAGCTCTAAGGTTCAGCTCTAAGGTTCAGCTCTGAGGTTCAGCTCTAAGGTTCAGCTCTAAGGTTCAGCTCTAAGGTTCAGGTCTAAGGCTCAGCTCTAAGGTTCAGCTCTAAGGTTCAGCTCTAAGGCTCAGCTCTAAGGTCCAGCTCTAAGGCTCAGCTCTAAGGTTCAGCTCTAAGGTTCAGCTCTAAGGCTCAGCTCTAAGGCTCAGCTCTAAGGTTCAGCTCTAAGGCTCAGCTCTAAGGCTCAGCTCTAAGGCTCAGCTCTAAGGTTCAGCTCTAGGGTTCAGCTCTAAGGTTCAGCTCTAAGGCTCAGCTCTAAGGCTCAGCTCTAAGGCTCAGCTCTAAGGCTCAGCTCTAAGGTTCAGCTCTAAGGCTCAGCTCTAAGGCTCAGCTCTAAGGCTCAGCTCTAAGGTTCAGCTCTAAGGTTCAGCTCTAAGGTTCAGCTCTAAGGCTCAGCTCTAAGGCTCAGCTCTAAGGCTCAGCTCTAAGGTTCAGCTCTAAGGTTCAGCTCTAAGGCTCAGCTCTAAGGTTCAGCTCTGAGGTTCAGCTCTAAGGTTCAGCTCTGAGGTTCAGCTCTAAGGTTCAGCTCTAAGGTTCAGCTCTAAGGCTCAGCTCTAAGGCTCAGCTCTAAGGTTCAGCTCTGAGGTTCAGCTCTAAGGCTCAGCTCTAAGGCTCAGCTCTAAGTTTCAGCTCTAAGGCTCAGCTCTAAGGTTCAGCTCTAAGGCTCAGCTCTAAGGTTCAGCTCTAAGGCTCAGCTCTGAGGTTCAGCTCTGAGGTTCAGCTCTGAGGTTCAGCTCTAAGGTTCAGCTCTAAGGTTCAGCTCTGAGGTTCAGCTCTGAGGTTCAGCTCTAAGGTTCAGCTCTAAGGTTCAGCTCTAAGTTTCAGCTCTAAGGCTCAGCTCTAAGGCTCAGCTCTAAGGTTCAGCTCTGAGGTTCAGCTCTAAGGCTCAGCTCTAAGGTTCAGCTCTAAGGCTCAGCTCTAAGGTTCAGCTCTAAGGCTCAGCTCTAAGGTTCAGCTCTAAGGTTCAGCTCTAAGGCTCAGCTCTAAGGCTCAGCTCTAAGGTTCAGCTCTAAGGTTCAGCTCTAAGGCTCAGCTCTAAGGCTCAGCTCTAAGGTTCAGCTCTAAGGTTCAGCTCTAAGGTCCTATGAGGCAAAATAAAAAGACTTTTTCACTAAATGATTCCTGTAATACCAAAGCTCTTGTTTTGCAAGATTTTATATTTTTGTGTTTTTATATAATATTTAATTTTATTGATTGATTTATTGGATGTTTTATTTGCATTTTATCAGGATGTCTTAGTTTTATTTTGTAATTGACAGGGAACCAATGAAAAGGTTGCTTTTCCCCTTAAATGATAAATACAAATAAAATACAAAAGACTGACAATTATCATTGACATATGGAAAATTAAAAATAATCACATTTGGACTTAATCTGAAAATGTGCCTTAATTTGCTTTTCCTTATGTGTCCTCTGGTCAGTTTATTGTATTTGTTGTTTAATGCCTGCAATTTAGAAAATGAATAAATAAACATAAAACATGTCGCACGTTTTATAAAAAGTACTGAGTACACACGTAATCTGTGCCACTACAGCCAATCAGAGAGCAGACTCTGCCACTCTCTCCTGCTCTGCATTAATGACTCATCACGTTCACATGGCCTGCCCCGCCCATGGGCCTGCCCCACCCATGGGCCTGCCCCGCCTCAGCATATGGACCGGTCCATGCTAGATTGTCTTGTGTGTTTCCGTAGCTTCCAGCACCTGTCATCCTGATTCTGATCCTGCCTGTTCCTGTTTTGACCTGCCCTTTAGGACTTTGGACCTTCTCTTTGTGTTACGACCTTGTTTTGTTCTGACAGTATCTTTGCTGTTCCTGCACTTTTCTGGACCGAGATGTCTGATCTTTTTACTGGATCTGCTCAAGTTATTCCTCCAGTTTGGGGGTCACTGTCCCAAGTGCTCCGGTCACTACGGCCACCACTGATACCTTCAGGCTCCAGGCCTTCTCCAGCTCCTCTCTGAGGCCTTGGTATTCCTCTAGTTTCTCAGTTTCCTTTTTCCGGATGTTTCCATCTCATGCACTGCAATGTCCACCACCACGGCTTTCCTCTGACCCTGAGACCACCATTATGTCCGGTTGGTTCCAATAACATTCTGTCTGTCTGTATCTGGAAGTCCCAGAGGACCTTGGCTCAGTCGTTCTCCACCTTTGGAGGTGTTTCCCACTTTGTCCTTGGGGTCTCCAGCTCGTGCTCTGCACAGATGTTTCTTACACTATGTCAGCTCCTGGTGATGGAGCTCCATGTGTGCTGTCCCTGCAGCATCTGCACCTGCAGTTATGTGTGGGATGGTCTCAGGCCCTTTGCACAGCCTACACCTTGGGTCTTGTCTGGTGTGGTAGATCTGGGCCTCTATTGATCTGGTGTTCAGGTCCTGCTCCTGTCCTGCTCCTGTCCTGCTCCTGTCCTGCCATGATCAGGGCCTCTGTCCTTCAGACCGGCTCTTTCTAACCATTGGTATGATTTTGTGATATCAGCCACATCAGTTATGTTCCGGTGGTACATCCCATGTAGGGGCGTGTCCTCCCATGTAGGGGCGTGTCCTCCCATGTAGGGGCGTGTCCTCTCATGTAGGGGCGTGTCCTCCCATGATGGTCCCTCCAGCGCCTCATCATCCTCTGTCCCTCATTGTCTGAGACATTCACTGAGCACGTCCTCTGTAGGAGCCTTGTCCTTGATGTACTTATGGATCTTGGACGTTTCGTCCTGGATAGTGGCTCTCACACTCACTAGTCCCGCCTCCTTCCTTACGGCTAGTGTACAGTCTCAGGGTGCTAGTGTACAGTCTCAGGTGCTGGATTTGGGATGGAACCCTCCATGATCAGGAGCTTTCGTGTCTTAACAGCTGTGGTCTGTATCTCCTCCTTTGGCCACCTGATTATTCCTGCAGGGTCAGATCACTGGCAGGGCGTGGCAGGGTCTGATCACTGGCAGGGCGTGGCTGTTTTTTGCAGTAGTTACAGCAGTGAGGGGGTTCAGACCTCTGCAGAACAGCAGTGAGGGGGTTCAGACCTCTGCAGATGCAGAACAGCAGTGAGGGGGTTCAGACCTCTGCAGAACAGCAGTGGGGGGGTTCAGACCTCTGCAGAACAGCAGTGAGGGGGTTCAGACCTCTGCAGAACAGCAGTGAGGGGGTTCAGACCTCTGCAGAACAGCAGTGGGGGGGTTCAGACCTCTGCAGAACCGCAGTGAGGGGGTTCAGACCTCTGCAGAACCGCAGTGAGGGGGTTCAGACCTCTGCAGAACAGCAGTGGGGGGTTCAGACCTCTGCAGAACAGCAGTGAGGGGGTTCAGACCTCTGCAGAACAGCAGTGAGGGGGTTCAGACCTCTGCAGAACCGCAGTGAGGGGGTTCAGACCTCTGCAGAACCGCAGTGAGGGGGTTCAGACCTCTGCAGAACAGCAGTGGGGGGTTCAGACCTCTGCAGAACAGCAGTGAGGGGGTTCAGACCTCTGCGGGTTCAGACCTCTGCAGAACAGCAGTGAGGGGGTTCAGACCTCTGCAGAACAGCAGTGAGGGGGTTCAGACCTCTGCAGAACAGCAGTGGGGGGGTTCAGACAGTGGGGACAGTGCATCACCTTGGTATATGCCACATTTGATGGTCACTTGTGCCATTGGCCTCAAGGGTGGTTTTCCACAGCTTCATGGAGTTCCCTCTGAAGGCTCTTAGAGCTCCATTGATGTTGTACAACTCCAAACATTCAATGATCCAAGTGTGTGACATTGAGTCGTATGTTTTCTTGTAATCTCTCTGTGTGTGTGTGTGTGTGTGTATGTGTGTGTGTGTGTGTGTGTGTGTGCGTGCGTGTGCGTGTGTGTGTGTGTGTTGAACTCAACCTATAAGAAATATCAGGGAAAAAGCTAGTGATTTGTATTAATTTTATTTGGCACAGAACAAACAAAAACACTGGATTCATGTGACACGGTACAATACAAATAATGTCATGTCATACACACTTGTCTTCTGCCACACAAATACATTTGTATCAATATTACGCCTGTCACTCAAGTCCATCTCATTACAAGCGATGCCTGTGGAGAGTATGTCACATGTGTCTTCATATGTCACATGTGTCCTCATATGTATGTCACATGTGTCCTCATATGTATGTCACATGTGTCCTCATATGTATGTCACATGTGTCCTCATGTATGTCACATGTGTCCTCATGTATGTCACATGTGTCCTCATGTATGTCACATGTGTCCTCATATGTATGTCACATGTGTCCTCGTATGTATGTCACATGTGTCCTCGTATGTATGTCACATGTGTCCTCATATGTATGTCACATGTGTCCTCGTATGTATGTCACATGTGTCCTCATATGTATGTCACATGTGTCCTCGTATGTATGTCACATGTGTCCTCATATGTCACATGTGTCCTCGTATGTATGTCACATGTGTCCTCGTATGTATGTCACATGTGTCCTCGTATGTATGTCACATGTGTCCTCATATGCATGTCACATGTGTCCTCATATGTATGTCACATGTGTCCTCGTATGTATGTCACATGTGTCCTCGTATGTATGTCACATGTGTCCTCATATGTATGTCACATGTGTCCTCATATGTATGTCACATGTGTCCTCGTATGTATGTCACATGTGTCCTCATATGTATGTCACATGTGTCCTCGTATGTATGTCACATGTGTCCTCGTATGTATGTCACATGTGTCCTCGTATGTATGTCACATGTGTCCTCGTATGTGTGTCACATGTGTCCTCATATGTATGTCACATGTGTCCTCGTATGTATGTCACATGTGTCCTCATATGTATGTCACATGTGTCCTCATATGTATGTCACATGTGTCCTCGTATGTATGTCACATGTGTCCTCATATGTATGTCACATGTGTCCTCGTATGTATGTCACATGTGTCCTCGTATGTATGTCACATGTGTCCTCGTATGTATGTCACATGTGTCCTCGTATGTATGTCACATGTGTCCTCGTATGTATGTCACATGTGTCCTCGTATGTATGTCACATGTGTCCTCGTATGTATGTCACATGTGTCCTCGTATGTATGTCACATGTGTCCTCGTATGTATGTCACATGTGTCCTCGTATGTATGTCACATGTGTCCTCATATGTATGTCACATGTGTCCTCATATGTATGTCACATGTGTCCTCATGTATGTCACATGTGTCCTCGTATGTATGTCACATGTGTCCTCGTATGTATGTCACATGTGTCCTCGTATGTATGTCACATGTGTCCTCGTATGTATGTCACATGTGTCCTCATATGTATGTCACATGTGTCCTCATATGTATGTCGCATGTGTCCTCATATGTATGTCACATGTGTCCTCGTATGTATGTCACATGTGTCCTCGTATGTATGTCACATGTGTCCTCGTATGTATGTCACATGTGTCCTCATATGTATGTCACATGTGTCCTCGTATGTATGTCACATGTGTCCTCATATGTATGTCACATGTGTCCTCATATGTATGTCACATGTGTCCTCGTATGTATGTCACATGTGTCCTCATATGTATGTCACATGTGTCCTCATAAACATGTGAAATACACATTACAGCAGATTACAAGTGTTTGAATCGATTACATAAATACAACATAAATAATCAGTGCGACAGTTGAACATGGCTCAAAAATGATAATCTGATATCTAAAATTGAATTGAAATCTGAAATTCATTCATATGTTCTGTCTTGTCCTTCCTTTGTTTTATCCTGATCCTGGACATGAAGAAAACTCATACTTTTACTCAAAAGCTCAACTATGGCTTTGTTAATATAGAATATGTCACTTATAATCTCTTTTGGCAAAATCCTCTTGCTGTCTCCGCCTGTGTCTCCGCCTGTGTCTCCGCCTGTGTCTCCGCCTGTGTCTCCGCCTGTGTCTCCGCCTGTGTCTCTGCGTCTGAATCTGTCTCTGTCCTTATCTGTGTTCGTCTCTGTATCTGTCTTTGCACTGGCTCCTCCCGGGCCCCTCGTCCTCAGTGCTGGTGGTCCAGAGGCTCAGAACGGTCAGAAGCTCGGACGGTCCGAGGCTGGGAGCGGTCAGAGGCTCGGAGCGGTCAGAGGCTCAGAGTGGTCAGAGGCTGGTTCTTGCTGTGTCTTATGCGTCGCACTTTCCTCTGGACCGAGTGCTTTTTAAGCCCTGGAAAGAGAAGACACTGTGGACAAATGAAGGACAAAAGCAGCCAAAGTCCAAGTCAGTCCTAATATTAAGTATAACATTTTTGATATTTATCAAATTGATGGTCGGAGGGTCAGAGGGAGAGGGTCAGAGGAGCAGAGGGTCAGAGGAGCTGAGGGTCAGAGGGAGTGGGTCAGAGGGAGAGGGTCAGAGGGAGAGGAGCAGAGGGTCAGAGGGAGAGGGTCAGAGGAGCAGAGGGTCAGAGGAGCAGAGGGTCAGAGGAGCTGAGGGTCAGAGGGAGTGGGTCAGAGGGAGAGGAGCAGAGGGTCAGAGGGAGAGGGTCAGAGGGACAGGAGCAGAGGGTCAGAGGGAGAGGGTCAGAGGAGCAGAGGAGCAGAGGGTCAGAGGGAGTGGGTCAGAGGGAGAGGGTCAGAGGGAGAGGGTCAGAGGAGCAGAGGGTCAGAGGAGCTGAGGGTCAGAGGGAGTGGGTCAGAGGGAGAGGGTCAGAGGAGCAGAGGGTCAGAGGAGCTGAGGGTCAGAGGGAGTGGGTCAGAGGGAGAGGGTCAGAGGAGCAGAGGGTCAGAGGAGCTGAGGGTCAGAGGGAGTGGGTCAGAGGGAGAGGGTCAGAGGAGCAGAGGGTCAGAGGAGCAGAGGGTCAGAGGGAGAGGGTCAGAGGGAGAGGGTCAGAGGGAGAGGGTCAGAGGGAGAGGGTCAGAGGAGCAGAGGGTCAGAGGGAGTGGGTCAGAGGGAGAGGGTCAGAGGAGCAGAGGGTCAGATGAACACAAAGGTGACGGTGTCTCACAGACACTGTTGTGAAGCTCGTGAACAGGATTGATCTTTTACACCACCGTGTCCTGGGTCATTCATCCTCATAATTTTTTCCGTCCCTGTTTGGTTTTTACTTTGTTGTTTTAAAATCAGTCAATCCTGACAGCTTGTGTCCACTGTCTGGTACATGAGCCCTGTGAGCCCTATTGGAGCTAACATTTTGAGGCCAATCGCAAAAATCAAGTAGAAAACAATAATGCATATGCAAGTAAACATAGAGTTTAGTGAGAACTGGTTTTGATTGAAGACATCACATGGAAACAATGACAAATGCCAAGCAGCAAGTTCAGTCGGGCGTATCTGGCCCCGGCAGTGTTGGCTCAGCTTCTGCTCTGCACAATCACTGCATGTTCTCCCCGTGTCTTCCTCCGGGTGCTCTGGTTTCCCCTCGACCCCCCGACCCCCCCTCGACAGATCGCATCATCTCTCGTCTCCTCAGATTTCGTCTCTTTTGAGCTCGAACAGTCTTTCTCTGTCATTTTTGTTCTGTAACTGAAGGAACTCACTAAACACACACCGGCATATCAACCACACATGTGAAGCCAGGGCAACGTGCTGCTATGGGAACCAGGCTGCAGGTGTGCACTAGCACGCAGGGAATGATTGACATGTGGGACAATTACTCGGCTGTCCACGTCACCAGGAAATTAGTCTCAGATTTGGCGCCAAAAAAATCCTCTCTTCTTCCTTTAGCACACTTTCTAAAGCGCTGGATGCAGTACAGGCTGATATTGGACATTGTTGTTGCACATTGGGCCTCTCCATTTGGGCCTGGGCAGCCTAGAACCTACAGGCAGTACGTCTCCTCATATTTCACTTTTATCACACGTAACCAAAAACTATGACGAAATGATATTATTATTGTATAATTTATCATCAACACAGCTCATTAATAAGTCTATTATTTTACTATTTAAGTATAGTAATATATTCATTACTTGCATTTTTTTTTTATTCTTTAATGTATTAATTCATAAATTAACTTAATTTTGAAGGTCAGTGAGGCGTTATTTAGAGCACTCATCATTTTGAATTACTGGTGTTACTGGATAAAGTGCAGCCACTGGTTCTTTGCACACGTCCAGATCAATGTGTTCAACAGTCACACAGCGTGAGCATTAATCACAATCACAGGCCCTACGACTGTGTCCCAAGGCCGGCCCAGCCCACATTTCCCATTCATTGGCTGAAGTCCATGCTTTATGATCAGATCAATGCACTGCGCACACGTGTCAGCCGTGTTGGGACCCAGTGTCGTCTGGGGGCCAATCTGTATACGAGAATCTGCACTACGCTAGTTTACTTTACTTATTTACGACAGGCACAATATACGTACATTAAAAAGGGACTAACAGTCGCTTGAGTTCTCAAATCGGCGAAAAATCCTCTATAATTCCTTTAAGTCATGTAAAATCATGAAAATGAAATGATGTGTTTGATTATTGACCTACTGACCTGACACTGCACATGCTCATGCGTTTCAGCATTTTTAAATGTACATTTTAATGGCAGTATTTCAGAGGGACACGCCCCTGCACGCCCGTGTGCTCCAGGAGTTACCAGGAACAACAGCCCAGTGGGTCGTGGGTCGCTATACATCCAAATTCTGTCTCACTTTGGATCGCTGGGGCAACAGTGGAGGTGGCACTTTATTAATCCAGACCAAAGTGAACCAGTCTCAATGTGGCTTTTGTGTCCTCTAAAAGAAGAGGTGGGACGGAACTAGAACTGGGACTGAACTCTGAAACTGAATCGGCCCTGGCATTTAACCTTAAACTGTGCTAGGTGCTAGTCCTGGTACAGAACCTGGTACTGGCCCTGGTACTGGCCCTGGACTGGCCCTGGTACTGGCCCTGGTACTGGCCCTGGTACTGGCCCTGGTACTGGCCCTGGACTGGACCTGGTACTGGACCTGGACCTGGTACTGGACCTGATACTGGACTGGACCTGATACTGGACTGGACCTGGACCTCATACTGGACCTGGACTGGACCTGGACCTCATACTGGACCTGGACTGGACCTGGACCTCATACTGGACCTGGACTGGACCTGGACCTCATACTGGACCTGGACTGGACCTGGTTTTCTGTGTGCATAAGCCTGACCTGTTGGCAGATCTGGGCTGCACTCGTCCATGCAGCTCTGCCTGGACACAAAGTTGTTGCTGCTGCCCCCGCAGCCCGAGTACAGGAACTGTTCACACATCCGTGAGGCGGCGTTGTAGTAGAAGCGGGGGATGGACGCGGAACACGTGCCTTTGTCCAGAGGGTCCCGACACAGGACGGGGACGTCTGCAGAGGAACCACAGAGGGATGTAAGTACATGTTCAGAGGGTTATCATCAGCCCAGAATATATTCCAGATCAATGTAGAGCTATTGATTGGACATAAAACTATATAAATGTAAAAATAATCATATTCATAGTGCATGGGAACATTGTCTTCTTATGGTGGAGTGTGAGCAGAGACACCATGTGCAAATACCAGTAACACAATACAACAACCAGCCAATCACAGAACACATGTTATCAAATCCCTTTCAACCAATGAGCTCGAAGCATGAGCCCAAACCATGTTAAATGGCCAATCAAAATGATACAGACTCGATACAACGACAGGAAGTTCAGCTTGGACCATAGTCATTAGTTAACTTGACGCGTTAGTACTTTTTTAACGAGGAACATAACACGTTACTTTTGTGCACGCATGTAATCGAATACTTCCCAAGTTACTTTTTCAAACCATAAAGCGTTAGTTTTGGCATTGATCTGTGTTAATCTGTCAACACAAGAGATAAATAAAGCTCATATACTCTCCTTGTTTATTTGATATTTTAATGATTATGTTACGCAAAGAGAGTAAAACAATGTTAATTATTGGTAACGCAAGAGTATTCTAACGCGTTACTTTAATAACAAAGTAGCGCAGTAACGCAACACAATAGTTTTACCAGGGCAGTAATGAGGTCATGGCTGAAATGGTTGTAGTAACTTTGACAAGAATATAATATGATCAAATATTTTCACCAACAACAGAAAAACAAACGTAGTGATGAAAATAGTGCAATTATGTTTCCTTCCCAAATAGTGTAGTTGGAGATGTAATCGCTAACTTAGATTCGGGAGCAGGACCACGCCTCAACCTCTTACTTCCCCAGCAACCACACCTCCTCTCTTTAACCACGCCTCTTATTACCCAGAAGGCCTATATATGCAAAGGCCAATCCCAGCATCTCTTGTCGTCTCTGCTCTCTCGACAGAGAGACACTCAGTACAGCGCGTTCATTCAAACAACCATGAGCCATTTCCTCAGATTCTGATCCGTTCCTAATCTGAGCAATTCAGTCTGAAACATTCAGTCGGTCAGTTCCCCCCAGGACTCACCCAGCGTGATTCCACAGCTCCAAACACCACCAGCTCCTCCGCACCTGCGTCTCTCACGGACCCCACCTCCGGGCGTCCACACAGAACACCGACCTCCACTCCACAGCAACGGCCTGGACCCACGCGCGCTCCTTCTCGCTCTCTGACCCTCATTTTTACCGGGCGCTATCCGAGCTTCCGGAGCGGGGCACGGCTCCCGCGCCGGCCGGCGCGCTCCGTGCGTCGCTCCGTGTGCTGCGCCAGGCGCGCGTCTCCACTCAGGAGGACACCAGAGACAGTACCGCAGCGGGCGCAGCGGGCCGAAGCCGGTGGACATTTCTTTCAGACGCTACGTCAATAAATATCCATGTTTTCGTCAGCCTCACTTCCTGGTTCCACGTCCGTCCGGAGGTGCGCAGTTGATGACGTCACCATTGCTCCACGGGCCGCAGTGCGACCTCTCAGCTCCCCCTGGTGGCGGGAGCCAGGTTGTACAACTCAATTTAAAGCCAGATTAAACAACGTTCATAGGGACTCTGCAATGTCCCAGCTTGTCTTAACAATGTTGAGTTCAAACACTCCCTCTTTTCTCAAACTTTCTCATCAATTCTCATCACCTTTGCTGCAGCTGCACTCGACTCCCTCAACATTCTTTCCTCTATCCCTCCTCTGTACCTACATTTTACTGCATGTACCATCAACGTACCATCTTCTCTGCGCTGGCTCTTTACCATCCACTATCATTCTGGCTTAAGCTAATCTTTCTTTCACCTTCTGTTCATGCTGTTCATCGTTCCTACTCTTCTCACGTGAACTCTCAAGCTTCCTTTTTCTTTTCTCATGCAACCTTCACACCTCGTAGGCTCACAATTCATGCTTCCACTAAATTACTTTCATGTCACATTCAGCTGTCTGGCTTCGCCGCCACATGTTAGCCACAGGTATCTCCAAAGATTCTGTTTCTAGCATTGCGGCAGGTTCTCATCTTCTCATTCGCATATTACCTTAAGTAAAAAAAAAAAATTCCCCAGCTCTGGCTTTTCATGCTACCTCATCTTTCCATGTTCGCCTTGCAGCTCAACGCGCAGGCTCAACGCGCAGGCTCAACGCGCAGGCTCAACGCGCAGGCTCAACGCGCAGGCTCAACGCGCAGGCTCAACGCGCAGGCTCAACGCGCAGGCTCAACGCGCAGGCTCAACGCGCAGGCTCAACGCGCAGGCTCAACGCGCAGGCTCAACGCGCAGGCTCAACGCGCAGGCTCAACGCGCAGGCTCAACGCGCAGGCTCAACGCGCAGGCTCAACGCAACTCATCTCTCAGCTCAGCTCAACGCACAGCTCACAGCTCAAATAGCTCAATTCACAGCTACAGCTCACAGCTCAACTCACAGCTACAGCTCAATAGCTCAGCTCACAGCTCAATAGCATCCACGCTCGCCCACGCTCGCCCCAGAGCATCCACGCTCGCCCACGCTCGCCCCAGAGCATCCACGCTCGCCCACGCTCGCCCCAGAGCATCCACGCTCGCCCCAGAGCATCCACGCTCGCCCACGCTCGCCCCAGAGCATCCACGCTCGCCCACGCTCGCCCCAGAGCATCCACGCTCGCCCACGCTCGCCCCAGAGCATCCACGCTCGCCCACGCTCGCCCCAGAGCATCCACGCTCGCCCACGCTCGCCCCAGAGCATCCACGCTCGCCCACGCTCGCCCCAGAGCATCCACGCTCGCCCACGCTCGCCCCAGAGCATCCACGCTCGCCCACGCTCGCCCCAGAGCATCCACGCTCGCCCACGCTCGCCCCAGAGCATCCACGCTCGCCCACGCTCGCCCCAGAGCATCCACGCTCGCCCCAGAGCATCCACGCTCGCCCCAGAGCATCCACGCTCGCCCCAGAGCATCCACGCTCGCCCCAGAGCATCCACGCTCGCCCCAGAGCATCCACGCTCGCCCACGCTCGCCCCAGAGCATCCTCGCTCGCCCCAGAGCGTCGCAGCCTCGCTCGCCCCAGAGCATCCTCGCTCGCCCCAGAGCATCCTCGCTCGCCCCAGAGCAGCCGTTCATCCCTCATCCCGCTCTATTCCCCCCCCCCCTCCCCTTCCCCATTCATCCAAACCATTCGACCCCTTCCCCATTCATCCCACATCCCACTCAAGCTTTTCCGCATCCTCAGAGCCCCGCCCGCAGCCACACGCTCGCTCGGAGCCCCGCCCCGCAGCCACACGCTCGCTAAGAGCCCCGCCGGTAACACGTTCACTCCAAGCACGAATCTCATCAGCAGCCGCGCTCGCCCCGACCCACGGCAGCATCCTCATGCTCGCCCCAATCCATGTATTCATTTCCCAGAGCCTCTCTCTGAGCCACCGGGCACAGGGACGTCTACCACAGAGCCACCGGGATACGCCCCTCTGGTTCTCAACAGTCTCTCCTTCGACCCTCTGCTCGTACAGAGTCCGTTCTCCACTCGATCTTTCGACTCTTCATTCATCCCTCCCTTAATCACTCATCCCGCTCCATTCCCCCCCCCCCTCCCCTTCCCCATTCATCCAAACCATTCGACCCCTTCCCCATTCATCCCACATCCCACTCAAGCTTTTCTGCGTCCTCACCAGGGTCTCATCGGGCACCGGGAAGCAGTCTCTCTCCGGAACAGTCACCGGGCACCGGGATACTCATCCATCTCACATTCCCTCCTTCTTTTCAGAAGAAACATCTCTCAACGTGCGCCTTATCCACCGCGCATCGGTCGGTGCATTGGAGACCGCTCGGAGCGCTCCGGCCCCTTCCAACCCATTCCAGCTGCCGTGCGTACTACACGGTCCTCAGGCGCTTGGTCTCCTCTACCAGGCATTCACATAATGCCAGAATTATACCCCACTATCGTTCTGGACATTTTGGTGGTTTGATCAGTCGGGAGGCCTCCAGCTCCACGGAGAAGCTGGAGGCCTCCAGCTCCACGGAGAAGCTGGAGGCCTCCAGCTCCACGGAGAAGCTGGGAGGCCTCCAGCTCCACGGAGAAGCTGGGAGGCCTCCAGCTCCACGGAGAAGCTGGGAGGCCTCCAGCTCCACGGAGAAGCTGGGAGGCCTCCAGCTCCACGGAGAAGCTGGGAGGCCTCCAGCTCCACGGAGAAGCTGGGAGGCCTCCAGCTCCACGGAGAAGCTGGGAGGCCTCCAGCTCCACGGAGAAGCTGGGAGGCCTCCAGCTCCACGGAGAAGCTGGGAGGCCTCCAGCTCCACGGAGAAGCTGGGAGGCCTCCAGCTCCACGGAACAGCTGGGAGGCCTCCAGCTCCATGGAGCAGTCCGGGACTGACTCGCTGAGCCACGTCTCCGTGAAGCACAAAACAGGAGATGAAGAAAACAACGCCAGTTCCTCCAGTTTGTTGGAAAGTGAGTTCATGTTGGAGGCGTCCGTGCACCAGGTTTCCTAAGGGGCTCGAGGGGCCCCGCTTGTTCCACTCGGCCGCGCGTCTCACTCTTTTGACTAAAAAACGGACTAATTCTGCAGCAGATGTTAAAAAAACTGGAACTAAAATCCGTGGTTGTGATGGTTAAGAGCTCTTCATGGGTATAAAAGCATGCGGACACACAATTCACGCACAAAAACAGAAAAAAGCAAAGTGCACTGAAACACCGTGTGCGGTGCCATCTTGGACGAATGTGGGTCTGCAGGATTATTTAACCAAGGCTTTTGGCACGTGTTTGGGCTACGTTTGTTGTCCATCTCAAATGTTAAAGTGCTGACCTCTTTAGACAAACATAGAAGGACGTTGCTAATGTGATTGCATCCATAAAAAAGATGATCACAAAGATGTTAGTGGCAGCTCAACATTGATGTAAAAACACGTTTACTGTAGTCCAGCATCACAATGATCTAAATGTGATTCTTTTTTTAATTTTTGCAAATGAAACACAAATTTACATAAAAACACTGTATTATTTTCTCGCTTGAATCCTGTGCTGTTTATACCCTAATGATCAGGTTATGAAAAAATTATATATCCATACAATATATAGTATTTCCAATGTTAATTTAAGTTTGAAAAGCTTTTTTTCCATGCTTATTCTTTTGCTTGAGAAACATTTTCAAATTGTACAAATCATGTGGAACGTAGATTGACCAATTGGGAAAAAAGTGTAATTTATTCACAATAAATAAAAGTGATTTGTTCCAATCCAATACTAGCGAGTATTACCATAGTCGATTATCAATCGATATTGCTTCGTCTGTAACATAAAGTTATTTTAGTTTGGTCAGAAAACACACCACGTCCTGACAGTCTGGACATGACTGTCAAAACAGAACAATTTCAGCTCAGCAGTCGTCATGACAAGAAAATAGCAACTCAATATTAATGAGACTTTTGCAATACCCAAAACCCGACCTTGGTCCAAGTCAAAACCCATTTATTTCCCTGGACTATAAGAGCAGCTGTTTGGATCTGGACTATGGCACAACCCGAACGTAAAGTCCAGACGCTTTGGTGCAGTTGAAAAGCACTGGACACAGAGGACACAGTGAGCACAAAGTGGACTGACCTATTGTGGGGCTGCAGAAGTGACAGTGGAGTGGACACAGAGTGGACAGTGGTTGAGGACTGACCTTTTGGGGGGCTGCAGAGGTGCGTGCAGGATGCCAGGTCAGGGAAGCGGTTGGCGTTGCCATGGCAGCCTCCATAGTAGAAGGGCTCACACTGCAGAGAGCCCATGTTGAAGAAGAACCTGGGGAACAGTGCGCGGCAGGGGCCCTGGTCCATGGGCCAGCGGCACGTCCAGGGGACCTCTGAGACAACACAGTTTATCATGAGCAAGAACCACTGAGCCAATCCAATCACTCAGGAACAAAACATGAAGTGTAAAGTGTTACTACAAGTCCAAATGTTGTAGTGTTATTCACGTCCTCCCACTAGAGGGCATCAGGCTGCTCAGTGACGGTGGGGGCGGGGTTTATCTGACACTCTCCTCCCCTGCAGTATATCAGTATATCAGTATATCACGGATGTGCCACTATTGTCCAGCTGAGCCAGTTTTTGACCACAACCAAACAAAAGGAAAGTCGACCACAAAGAATATTTTCTGTTGTTTAAAATAAACAGTTCAAGGAGTTTACCAGCCTCTTCCAATGGCCAACGCACAGATAATGAACCATATACTGTTCGCTGGCCAAATGTATTAAAAGTTTTAAACAAATTTATAATAGGATTTAATCATTAAAAATATTGAGACTCTTTACGATGGTGCAACATCAATAATTTAAATTAAATTGTCATTTGACAGACTCGCTGACTCTGGAGAGAGGAGTAAGGCAGGGTTGATGGGCCAGAGCATAAAATTGCCCGCTCTGCAGAAGATGTTTTACTGTATTTAACCAAACTAGAAATGTCCATATCAAATGCGATGCATTTCGTACATGACATTGGTCCAATGTCTGGATACAAATTTAATGAGTGAAATGATTTTACTGAGAGTCATGTGGTGCCTGAGGTTCCTGTACAGGTCTTATACTGAGAGTCATGTGGTGCCTGAGGTTCCTGTACAGGTCTTATACTGAGAGTCATGTGGTGCCTGAGGTTCCTGTACAGGTCTTATACTGAGAGTCATGTGGTGCCGGGGAGGACAAAGTCACATGTCTGGATGGAATGTTGCTGATTTTTCCCTAACACCAGGTCAAAGTGTCCATTTCTCACCAGGAAATGCAACTGTTGGATAAACGGCGTCACCAGGAGACAAACCACCATCATGTTTCTCAATAATAATGGACTGAAATGAACAAAGCGCTGCAGACGGTTTTTGACAGTGTCACTTTTGGCGGCAGGAAAAAAGGACATAACACAAACATCACCAATGATCAAAGACGGAAATGACATGGAACAGACATCAGACAAATGGAAAAAAATACATTCAGACTGAATTTGGAAATTTAAAACAAATCTAACTTTAAATGTGCTTTGTTTATGTTGTGTTCTATGTTCCATGTTTGTTTTATACAAATATATATTAAAACCAAAAGGCTCCTGAAGACAGCATGAGTATTCTGTACATTAGATATGAGCACGTTTCCACATTTCTCCCATCACACACCATCAAACACCATCACACATCATCACAAACACCATCAAACACCATCACACATCATCACAAACACCATCAAACACCATCACACACCATCACACACCATCAGACACATCACACACACCATCAAACACCATCACACACACCATCACACACCATCACACACCATCACACACCATCGCACACCATCACACACACCATCACACACACACACACCACAAACACCATCAACACCCATCACACACCACCACCCACCATCAACCACCATCACACCCACCACACCCACCACCACACACCACACACCACCCACACACACCACACCACACCACCCCCAACCACACCCATCACACCCCACCCACCCCACCCCCCACACCCACCACCACACACCACCAACACCCCACACCCCACCACATACCACATCCCAACACCTCACACACACACACACCACACACCACCACACACCCCCACACACACCATCACACACACACACCATCAACACCACACACACACCACCAACACCATCACACACCATCAAACACCCACTACCATCACACACCATCACCCACCACCACACCACCCCCCCCACACACCCAACAAACACCACCAAACACAACCACACACCATCCCACATCACCACAACCCACCATCACACCCACACACCCACACACCATCACACACCACCACACACACCAACACACCATCAACCCCACACACCCCATCACACACCATCACACACCATCCACACCATCACACACACCAACCACCACACACACACACACCCATCACACACCATACACACACCACACACACCACACACACCACCCACACCATCACCACACCATCAAACACCATCACACACCATCAACACCATCACACACCAGCAAACACACACACACCCACACCACCATCACACACCCACACACACACCACAACACCACACCACACCACCATCACACACTCCATCACCCAACACCACACCCACACACCCACCAACACACACCATCACACACACACACACACCATCAAACACCATCACACACCACACACACATCACACACCATCACACACCATCAAACACCATCACACACCATCACACACATCACACACCATCACACACCATCACACACATCAGACACCATCACACACCATCAAACACCATCACACACCATCACACACATCACACACCATCACACACCATCACACACATCACACCATCACACACCATCAAACACCATCACACACCATCACACACCATCAAACACCATCACACACCATCACACACATCACACACCATAACACACCATCACACACCATCACACACCATCACACACCATCAAACACACCATCACACACCATCACACACATCACACACCATCACACACCATCACACACCATCACACACCATCACACACCATCAAACACCATCACACACACCATCACACACACCATCACACACCATCACACACCATCAAACACCATCACACACCATCACACACATCACACACCATCACACACCATCACACACCATCAAACACATCACACACCATCACACACCATCAAACACCATCACACACCATCAAACACACCATCAAACACACCATCACACACCATCACACACCATCAAACACCATCACACATCATCACACACCATCAAACACCATCAAACACACACACACCATCAAACACCATCACACACCATCACACACACCATCACACACACCATCACATCACACACATCACACACACCATCAAACAACATCACACACACCATCAAACACCATCACACACCATCAAACACACCATCAAACACAATCAAACACAATCACACACCATCACACATCATCACAAACACCATCAAACACCATCACACACCATCACACACCATCACACACATCACACACACCATCAAACACCATCACACACACCATCACACACCATCACACACCATCGCACACCATCACACACACCATCACACACACACACCATCACACACATCATACACACACACACACAAACACAACATCAAACACCATCACACACCATCGAACACACCATCACATCACACACATCACACACACACACACCATCAAACAACATCACACACACCATCAAACATCATCACACACACCATCAAACACCATCACACACCATCACACACACACCATCACATACCATCACACACCATCAAACACCATCAAACAACATCACACACACCATCAAACAACATCACACACACCATCAAACATCATCACACACACCATCAAACACCATCACACACCATCACACACACACCATCACATACCTTCACACACCATCAAACACCATCACACACCATCACACACACCATCACACACACCATCAAACACCATCAAACACAATCACACACCATCACACACCATCACACACCATCACACACCATCACAAACACCATCAAACACCATCACACACCATCACACACACCATCAAACACCATCACACACACCATCACACACCATCACACACCATGGCACACCATCACACACACCATCACACACACACCATCAAACACACCATCACACACATCACACACACCATCAAACACCATCACACACCATCACACACACACACACACACACACACACCATCAAACACCATCAAACACCATCACACACCATCAAACACAATGACACACCATCAAACACCATCAAACACCATCACACACCATCACACACCATCACACACCATCACACACCATCACACACACCATCACACACCATCACACACACCATCAAACACCATCAAACACCATCACACACCATCAAACACCATCATGCACCATCACGTACACCATCACAAACACACACACACACCATCAAATACCATCACACACACCATCACACACCATCAAACACACCATCAAACACCATCACACACCATCACACACCATCACACACACCATCAAACGCCATCACACACACCATCAAACACCATCAAACACCATCACTCAAAATCACACACCATCAAACACCATCACACAACATCACACACCATCACACACCATCAAACACCATCACATCACACACATCACACACACCATCAAACAACATCACACACACCATCAAACACCATCACACACACCATCACATACCATCACACATTACACACATCACAAACACCATCACACACATCACACACACACACCATCAAACACCATCACACACATCACACACACACACACACACCATCAAACACCATCACACACCATCACACACACCATCAAACAACATCACACACACCATCAAACACCATCACACACACCATCACATACCATCACACAGCATCAAACACCATCAAACACCATCAAACACCATCACACATCATCACACACACACACCATCAAACACCATCACACACATCACACACACACACACACACCATCAAACACCATCACACACCATCACACACACCATCACACACACCATCACATCACACACATCACACACACCATCAAACAACATCACACACACCATCAAACACCATCAAACACCATCACACACACCATCACATACCATCACACAGCATCAAACACCATCACACACCATCACACACACCATCAAACACCATCAAACACAATCACACACCATCACACATCATCACAAACACCATCAAACACCATCACACACCATCGCACACCATCACACACACCATCACACACACACACACCATCAAACACACCATCACACACACCATCAAACACATCACACACACCATCAAACACCATCATACACCATCACACACACCATCAAACACCATCAAACACCATCACACACAATCACACACCATCACACACCATCAAACACCATCACGCACTATCAAACACACACCATCAAACACCATCACACACCATCATACACACCATCACATACACCATCAAACACCATCAAACACCATCAAACACATCACACACCATCACACATCACACACACCATCAAACACCATCACACACACCATCACACACACCATCACATCACACACATCACACACACCATCAAACAACATCACACACACCATCAAACACCATCACACACCATCAAACAACATCAGATACCATCACACACCATCAAACACCATCACACACCATCACACACACCATCACACACACCATCAAACACCATCAAACACAATCACACACCATCACACATCATCACAAACACCATCAAACTCCATCACACACCATCACTAACACCATCACACACCATCACACACCATCGCACACCATCACACACACCATCACACACACCATCAAACACCATCAAACACCATCACACACCATCAAACACCATCAAACACCATCACACACTATCAAACACACACACACCATCAAACACCATCACACACCATCACACACACCATCACACACACCATCACACACACCATCACACACCATCACACACACCATCACACACACCATCACACACCATCAAACACACCATCACACACACCATATCACACACCATCACACACATCACACACACCATCAAACACCATCACACACACCATCAAACACCATCACACACCATCAAACACCATCAAACACCATCAAACACACCACACACCATCAAACACCATCATACACCATCACGCACACCATCACACACACACACACACCATCAAATACCATCACACACCATCAAACACCATCACAGACCATCACACACATCACACACCATCACAAACACCATCAAACACCATCACACACCATCACACACACACACATCACACACACCATCACACACACACACACACACACACACACACACACCATCAAATACCATCACACACCATCACACACACCATCACACACATCACACACCATCAAACACCATCACACACCATCACACACATCACACACCATCACACACCATCACACACATCAGACACCATCACACACCATCAAACACCATCACACACATCACACACCATCACACACACCATCACACACCATCACACACATCACACACCATCACACACCATCACACACACCATCACACACCATCACACACATCACACACCATCACACACCATCACACACATCACACACATCACACACATCACACACCATCAAACAAGGCAAGGCAAGGCAAGGCAAGTTTATTTGTAGAGCACATTTCATACACAAGGCAATTCAAAGTGCTTCACACAGCAGGAAAATGCATTCAAATCACAAAGAAATTACAAAAATACAATAAAATTAACTAAATTAAAAATTATCAATCCAACTGATTTTCTAAACTAATAAAATCACAAACAAAAGAGAAGAGTGCAACGATAAAAATTAACTACAATAAAATTAACTAAATTAAAAATTATCAATCCAACTGATTTTCTAAACTAATAAAATGACAAACAAAAGAGAAGAGTGCAAAGAAAAAATCCTTTCAGTCATATGCGCAGCTAAACAAAACTGTTTTTAGCTTAGATTTGAACATTGTCAGAGTAGAAGCCTGTCTCACATCTTCAGGAAGACTGTTCCAGATTTTAGCTGCATAAAACTGAAACGCAGATTCCCCATGTTTAGTCCTGACTCTGGCACCAGCAGGAGGCCGGTCCTTGAGGTCCTCAGAGTCCGAGATGGTTCATATGGCACTAACATATCCAAGATGTACTTTGGTGCTAGGCCATGGAGAGACTTGTACACAAGCAGAGCTGCTTTAAAGTCTCTTCTCTGAGCCACAGGGAGCCAGTGCAGAGACCTGAGAACAGGACTAATGTGATCATACTTCCTGGTTCTAGTCAGGACCCGAGCAGCAGCGTTCTGGATGTACTGCAGCTGTTTTACAACTCGTTTGGAGAGACCAGTCAGGACCCGAGCAGCAGCGTTCTGGATGTACTGCAGCTGTTTTACAACTCGTTTGGAGAGACCAGTGAGCAGGCCGTTACAGTCTAATCTACTGGAGACAAACACATGGATAAGTCTCTCTAAATCTGGTTTTGACACTATATTTTTGATTTTGGCAATGTTTTTTAGATGGTAAAAAGCTGCTGATGTTATTGATTTGACGTGGCTGTTAAAGTTCAAGTCTGAGTCCATTATTACCCCCAGATTTCTAATTTGGTTTGTAGGTTTTAGAGCGAGACTCTGGAGGTGACCGCTAACACTTTCTCTTTGTTTCTGTGGGCCAAAAACAATTATTTCAGTCTTGTCTGAGTTCAGCTGGAGAAAGTTGTTTTGCATCCACAAACTGATCTGTTGGATGCAGTGACAGAGTGAATCTACTGGTCCATTGTCACCTGCCGATAGTGAAATATAGATCTGAGTGTCGTCTGCATAATTGTGATAGGACACATTTTCACTGCGTATCAACTGACCTAACGGCAGCATGTAGAGGTTGAACAGAAGGGGACCCAGGACTGACCCTTGGGGCACTCCACAGGTCAGGGTCATGTGGTCTGAGACACAGCTACCAATTTCAACAAAGTACTTCCTGTCTTCCAGATAGGACCTTAACCAGTTTAGGGCAGTGCCAGTGATGCCCACCCAGTCCTCTAGTCTCTGTAAGAGGATCCCATGATCGACAGTGTCAAAAGCAGCACTCAGATCTAACAGAATTAAGACAGAGGCTTTGCCCGTGTCAGTGTTCAGGCGGATGTCATTTGTCACCTTGACAAGAGCAGTCTCAGTGCTGTGATGAGGTCTAAAACCTGACTGAAAAACATCAAATGAGTTGTTTATTAAGAGGAAATCTGTGAGCTGTTGGTAAACAACCTTTTCAAGGACTTTGCCCCAAAAATGGCAGATTAGAGATGGGCCGGTAATGACTCAGTACTGCGGCATCAAGACTGCTCTTCTTTAGGAGAGGCTTTATGACCGCAGTTTTCAAAGACATTGGGAATGTTCCAGATTGAAGCGACATGTTAACTATGTGAGTGAATGGTGCTAACAAACTGTTCAGCACAGACTTTAGAAATTTGGTGGGTCACACATCAAGGCAGCATGTAGATGAACTCAGACTGGTGATGATCTCATGGACAGTTTTGTCAGTTACTGGTGCAAAGTGAGTTAGCTCTAAGTGTCTTGGTGGTTTTAGGGTAATTTTTTGCATTGTGGGATTTATAGCATTTTTAATGCCCTGAACTTTGTCATTAAAGAATAATGCAAACTCATTACACTTGGATGTGGAAATGAGTTCTAACGGCAGCTGAGCTGGAGGGTTTGTTAATCTGTTTACTGTGGCAAACAGGACACGCGAGTTGTTACTGCAGCTTCCAATTATTTCAGAAAAATATCTTTCCCTAGTTCTACATAAGATTAGGTTGTACATGTTCAGCTTTTCTTTGTAAATCTCTTTTTGAACCTGGAGCTTTGACTTGCGCCATTTCCGTTCGGCCCTGCGGCACTCCCTTTTCTGTGCCCTGACCGAATCATCATTTCTCCACGGCGCCTTCTGCTTATTTTTAACCATTTTAGCCTTTATAGGGGCGATAGTGTCCAGAACATTCAAAACACTAGATGTAACAGAGTTCAACAAATCATTTACATTAGAACATGAGACATTTTCAAAGTTTATCATTTCCATAAACAGTGCACCTGTGCCATCACTTATGTGTCTCCTCTGAACAACTGCAGGAACAACCGGAGGTTTGGGAGAAACAGACAGGTCAAAGAAGACACAGAAATGATCAGACAGAGCAACATCGATCACATTAACATTTGAAATATTTACCCCCTTTGTAATTATGAGATCTAGAGTGTGTCCTTTGCTGTGGGTGGGGCCTCTCACATGATGAGTAAGACTGAAGGTTTCAAGGACAGCATCAAGATCTTTAGCGTTTCTGTCACAAATATTATCAACATGCACATTGAAATCACCTGTAATGACCAAACCATCAAAGTCTGTGCATATGACTGAAAGCATCTCAGTAAAATCATCAATAAAACGTTGGCAGTGCTGGGGAGGCTTGTATAAAACAATGAAGAGAATGGATGGAGACCGTTTTAGCTCCATTTTAAAGGATACATACTCAAATGATGAAAACACCCCAAAAGACAACCTGCAGGTAATTATTTCATCTCTAAAGACAGCACAGACTCCACCCCCTTTTTTGTTTTCTCGTGTTTCAGATTCAAACTTAAAGTTGGGTGGAGCAGATTCTATCAGAACTACATTTCCTGTGTTTTTGTCAAGCCATGTTTCAGTTAAAAACATAAAATCAAGATTATAAGAAGAAATACAATTATTAATTAAGAGAGATTTGTTACACAAGGATCTGACATTTAGCACAGCAAGTTTCAGACTAGTTTCAGTGAGACTGGGCTTTATCTTCTCACAGGGAATATGAATCACATTTCTCAGATTGGGCCTGACTCGCATTTTGTTTTTCCATCTGTGTGATGATGTGACTACAGAAATAGCACTAGGGGGGGCTCTTTTTACATAGGGCCCCGGGTTGGTTTGATTTTTAATGTGACAATAAGTCCCGGCAACGCTGAGACCCAGTGCATCCTAGCTATGGGAGATAGCTAGGATCACACACACCATCACACACACCATCACACACACCATCACACACATCACATACACTGTAGGGGAATGGAGATGGACATTCCACGGCCAGATAACAGAAAATCTCTCTTTGAACATTGGGGTTTTTTCGTTCTCCCTGTCTCCCTCACCGCAGGGGAGCCGCTGTGACTTTTTTGATAACAGATCTTCTTCTCCCCACAGTCTTACAGGAAGACGCCCCGATGAAAACTGTTTTATGTGATTATGCCATGAATGTTTGAATCAACTCCCTACACCGCATGTTTCACCTTGTGTTACGTATTTTTCCACTGTTTAAGGTTTTATATTCCCAATGCTTGATTTTCGAGCGCCCATCACAGGTGAAAGAAGATGTAAAATGTGTCTACCTCAAGAAATAATGTGCACAAACTGCCAAAAGTGTTTAACGTGTAAATGTTAAAACAGGGTTCAATGTTTTTACCATTATTATTTACGTTACTCCAGTTTTATTTTCTCGGTCAGGAAAATGTTAAACAGGAAGTTCTCGCAGTAGCGCCCGCCCCTGTCGCTCCCAGCATGCCCTGCGGGCCAGGTATCAAAAGGACGCTCCAAGCTAGAAACGCTCTTTTTGTTCTCTTCTTGTTCTTCTATCTTGAAGCCGTCTCCACGGACGCGCTTTCACTTTTCCTTTGTCTCAACAAAATCCGTCCGTCACGTGGTCGACAAGGCCATGCCAGTCTAGGACTCTGAAACCACCTGAAACCACCTGGAACTACCTGGAACTACGCTTAAGCGCTAAACCGGACAGAGACTTTCTTTGCTACTTCGTTTCTTTTCTTTTTGAAGTAATCTACGCCGTTTACGTGGATCAGCACTACGTCCTCATCTGAGTAAAGGCCGCGTGAGGAGCTAATACACCGCTAAAGCGTTCTACCGCCAAGGAACTCCCCGACATCGCCTCCGCTGCCGCCGCCGCTTCAAGGAGGTCGCAGCACACCGCTCCACGCGACCCCTCGCTCCCCGGCGCAGCACACCGCTCCCCGGCGCCAAGGACCTTACAGCACGTCGCAGCCTCCTCCGCTCCACGCGACGCATCGCTCCCCGACCGCCGCCAGCTCCACGGCCGCCGCCCGCTTCACGAACCTTCGCCGCCACACCGCTCCACGCGACGCCCCGCTACGGACCTCGTCCGCGGACAAGGACCAGTCGGACCGACTCTACAGAACCGTAAGCCGAGTCCATTGCGTGCGGTCCGTTTTGTGGCATGATTTGGGTAGAGCTCAGCTGTTCCTCCTCCCTTTAGCTTCTCACTTTCCCTCTTTTTGATATAGATTAGCATAGACACGTTTGATTATCAAAGGCAAAACCCTGGTTTAACATTATCTGCATGAAATCTGCTGTTAAATCTGATATAACGTCACCTGTGATTTACCTGTGCGCATTTCTGCTCCGGTGTTTTGATTGCCCTTTTGATAAATAAACTACACGAAAGAGTTATTGACTATTGTTTGTTTGATTAGACTATGTGAAAGTCCCTGAATCGTGAAACACCCTTCAGACCTTTTTAACGAGCGCGATTAAGGACCGTATCTTAGCTCTTTGGGTTTAACCCTGGTGCCCCGTCTTGTCTCGTTTCTGCTAAGAAATCTTCCTTAATCATAAACTGAATACATGTAGTTTGAGACCCTACATATTTGATGCCCCCGCGTGAGCCGATTAAAACTTTTCATAGTCTATGAATCAGATTAGTACTCATAAACTTTTGTGGACGTTTGAACTCAAACTGTATGCTGCTGTGTCGATGCTGGAATATGAGACTGCTTTGTGAACTTGCCTGCGCTGTAACGATGCTTGGATAAACCGTACGCTGCTGTTACTGTACGCAAACCGCCTAGTTACTTCACGAACACGTGCACAAGATAATTATCGAACCTGGGGAAGCTTATTAGGGCTGTAACGCCGCATAAGCACATCCACCCCAAGACGGCAGGGGCAGTACGGCGAGTTTCCCGTCCCCGAACAACTGCCACGCTCGTGAATATTTTTGGCTCGCTACCAAATGACACGAGCAGAAGCTAGTACGTAGGCTACGGCCCTGAGCTAGCACAAACACGAGCCGAGCTAGTACGCTAAATGCCATGTTGTTGTGCTAACCGCCATTTTGTCTTTACAAACCACGCGGCCGAGCGTGGATGCTAATGCTAACACATGAGCTAAATGCGAACAAAGCCGTGTAGAGCGCGCTGAGTGACGACTCGACGCTAACTCTGACCCCCCATAGAGGCGGTCCCAGGCGCCCTGCGCCCAGCTGGAATTCCTCCGGAGGAAAACTGTCCAGCCCAGGAGCTTTGTCTCCACCTAGTGGTCATTAAATTGAATCACACCCTTTGCGGAGCTCTGTCTCCACCTAGTGGTCATTAATTTGAATCACACTCTTAGCGGAGCTTTGCCTCCACCTAGTGGTCATTAAATTGAATCACACTCTTAGCGGAGCCTTGTCTCCACCTAGTGGTCATTAAATTGAATCACACTCTTTGCGGAGCTCTGTCTCCATCTAGTGGTCATTAAATTGAATCACACTCTTTGCGGAGCTCTGTCTCCATCTAGTGGTCATTAAATTGAATCACACTCTTAGCGGAGCTTTGTCTCCATCTAGTGATCATTAAATTGAATCACACGCTTAGCGGAGCTTTGTCTCCATCTGGTGGTGGGTAAATTGTACTACACTTTACCCTTAGGCTGACCCTGTTCCCCTGTCAACACACACCGGGGGGTGACAATCAAGTCTCACCTAGACACTAACAAGATTAGTGTTTACTTTCACACTGCATGCTCCTCGCTGCTAACACAGATTGTTTAAATGCTTTCGCACAGTTTCCCTACTGCTGTTTTAACGCTTTAATCAATATTTTTCTTTTAGAAGTGCATGGCCTGTTTTAACTAACCGCTTTGTACCTGTTCTGCTGCAAGTGTGTACACGCCCCAGAACAACACCTTGGTTAACGCTCGCTCTGCACAGCTGACGCTGTTTTAACGCGTTAATCAATATTTTTCTTTTGAAATGCATGGCCTGTTTTAATTAACCGCTGTGTATCTGTTTTGCAAGTGCTTGCATGCTCCTAAGCTCACACCTTGTTTAACGCTCGTTCTGCACAGCCGACGCTGTTGTAACGCGTTAATCAATGTTTTTCTTTTAGAAGTGCATGGCCTGTTTTAACTAACCGCTTTGTACCTGTTCTGCTGCAAGTGTGCACACGCCCCAGAACAACACCTTGTTTAAAGCTCGTTCTGCACAGCTGACGCTGCTGTTTAACGCTTTGATTAAACAAATTTTTTCCTTTCTATACACTGCATGAATTTCAACCAATCTCCGCAGGTGTACCCCGGCGCTAAGTAACACTTCACTGTGAATGCTGCACGCTATCAGAATAACAGCTTGTTTACCTGTTTGATTGCCTACTGAACGCCGGTCAAGAACAGCGAGTGTCGCCCCGATCAGACCTCTTGTTACGTAACTGCATGGCCCTGACCCCGCTAAGCCTTGCCGTGGAACCTAGTGAAGTGCCGTGGACACTGCATGCGTCCATGGTTGATGTCTAATTGCAATGCCATTTAACATGCCTTGTTAACTGTTGTTTCATCCAAACATCAACACCCGCACGACTGCATGCCCCGCTCACGCACGAACTAGCAAGCTCCACGCAGCTACACGCACAAAGGTTAGCCTAGCCACAGTAACTTAACACGAACACTCTAAAACGTTTCTTTTAAATTCTCCTAAGCGAGCGATTTTAATTCAGAAACTATCGGCGTCCCGACATATCGGTCCCACTTGACTGAATTGATCCAGGCAACTCACAGACCTGGCGACTTGGGACCCTCTCGTCCCGACCCTGCCTAAAGTAAACATGGCGGACTCTGATAGTGATGTCATTCACTGGCCTGTAGACAACCTACACAAGTCCATGGTAGACTATACCAGTGAAGTAGCCCCTGGTGTCCTGGGAAGGAACAGGCTCCTGTCCAACAGGAACCTTCACAAGGACCTCGCGCTGTGGATTGGACTCCAACAGGCGCCAAAGGCTAAGGACATGGCCGAATGGGCAAGCCACGTTGCTATCGATTTGTATCTCATCCTGGAAAGGACCTGGGAACTCCTTGAACTTGAGCATCACAAATCGGAAGCCAGGAAGACAGACCTGGAGGCACAGAGAACTGAGACCGCCGACCTCAGAACGGAGCTTGACCGAGCCAACGCAGACGTTGCGCTGCTAACACAGAGCGTTGACGCCAGGTCAAGATCTGAGAGAGCAAAGGAGGACGAAACCTCCTACCTCCGACAGGAGCTTCAACGGGCGGAGCAGAAATTTGCTGACCAGGAAGCTGATCTGGAAGATGCCAAGCACGCGCTCCATCGATCCATTCAGGCGACTGAAAAGGCAGAGACTGAGCTGCATGCCCTTAGACTCCAGATAAGAGACCTGACTGACAGGCAAAGCCGTGCGAAACCGTCCTACGACCGACCGAGTACAGACAACCGGGAGGACCACGGGCGGGGGACTCAACCCAGTCCAACCCCCGTGGCCCGCCTGGACCCACAGAGGAAGGAAGAAAGGGGAGACAGGACAGACTGTAGCTGGCCACCACGGGACCACGACTACGACAGACGTAAGAGCCCCACCCCGTACGCTGACCATGACCGACCCAGAGACGATCGAACCTCCGACTCTGACATGCATGGACGAACCTACGGGGGGAGGAGCCCAAGCCGGACCTACACTGACGGTAGACGACTGGGGGACGCCCGTGACCGAGACAAGTCCCGGTACCACCCCGGACCCGACTCTACCAGCTCCGCCCGACGTTATTCGGACTATGACCTACGGGACAGGCGACGCGACAGACGTGACAGCCCCCGTAGACATCACGCCGAACTACAGGACGCGCGACGAGACGACCACGGTAGCCCCCGCAGGCACTACGATGACCACAGGGACGCGCGACGAGATGACCGTGGGGACACTCGTAGGTACCCCGACGACTTCAGGGACACTCGTAGGTACCCCGACGACTTCAGGGATACTCGTGAAGACTATCGCGCGGGCAGAGACCCCGATAGACGCCACCGAGGCCCGACCGACCATGACTTCGACAAAATAGCCAGGCATATCTCTCGGTTTGAGCCCAAGCCAGGCGTCGCTAACGACACCAGCGCGTACCTGAGAGACATCGACTTCTATGCTGGACGCCTGTCGGATCCGTCAATCAAAGACAAGATCTTCTTGATCAAACTAACGTCCAGCCGAGACGTTAGCAGCTTCATGGAACGCCAACCTCCTTACGTCCTGAAGGACTATGAGCTCTTGTGTCATGCTCTCCTCGAAGAGTACTCAGATACAGGCACCTCAATAGGGTTGCCTGCTGCCCTGATGTGCAAGCAAGACAGACACGAGGCTCCTCAAGCCTACTACGACCGATTGAGGAAAGCGTATTTTGGAGCACAAAACGAAGCAGGGATGGAGGAGGACAAACATTTCAAATCTTTGTTCCTACAGAACCTCCACCCCGCAACCAGCTACCACCTGGGCGTGGCAGCCTGCCCAATAACTCAAAGCAGCCGCCAGCTGCGAGATTTAGCGGTAAGGAGCTACACCAAACAGGCAGGAACAACAATCAGAACCCAAGGCCACTCTTCCGTCCTGAGCGTCGAAAGACCTCTCGAGCTAGAGGGCACCTTGGAAAACCATCGCTCGGGAGACACCCGAGGACCGCAAAGACCGTTTAGGGACAGGGAGAACGCCTCAGGTAGGTATAACAACCGAAGGGATACCAGACCGTTCAGAAGGGACTCCCGGCCTAACGGCTCAACGAAGGAAGAAACCCAAGGAGACTCCGCAGGTAAGGCTTCCTCTAAACTGAGTCTCGACGCTTTGAACCTCAGTAAAGAACAGCTGAGTATGGTGCTGAAAATGATCCAAGACATGAAATGGAACCAGAAAAGTAAAGCGGAGGTCCTCGCCGTAACCTCCCTCGGACCTGAGACGAGTGATAACTCAGCGCTCAGCCAATTGGAAGACGAGTTAGAAGGCTTCTATCGGAGCCCTGTGGACCTGGACCCTCTGTCGGAAACACCTGTCACTGGGGACCAACCCCCTGAAGACCAGGAACTTGACAGCGACGATCAAACGCGACCGGAGGCCAACGACGTCTTTGTGGTCCAGGTAAGTTCTATCTCCAGCCCAAAGGATAACGACCCGTCGATCATCCAATGCGAGCCCCCCTTTACCCAGTTTCTTGGTAACCTTTCCGAAAAGGGAGCCTTATCTTTCAGTCCTCTTGGAGGACAACTTCGTGCATGATGCACTCCTTGATACAGTCGCCGACATCAGCTTGATCTCTCGCGAACTTTTCAGAACCTTACAAAAAGTGGCCCAGCACTCTCAACGAGAACTGAAGTCACAGCCCTGCTGCTTGGAAATCCGACCTTACTCTCAGGTCAACACCACCCTTGACGAGGTGGCCCTGATCCAGATAACGATCGGCCCCATGAAACTGATGCATCCTGTTTACGTTTCACCTTTGAATTCTATTCCCCTTCTTTTAGGTCAAGAGCTGCTCAGTCGCTTCGAGCCACTGGTTGATTTTAAACGACTCAAAATCTGGGCACAAGTCCGTCGACCTCTGCCCACGCCCCAATCAACTCCGCCAGTTCAGTGCAGTGCCATCGTGACCCCTCCCGAGGTCGACGTGCCGCCAGACAAAGACCTCAACGACCTAGCCGACTCCCTGGCAAAACAAGGGGCCCTTGAAGGGGCTCCCTGTAACTTACAGGCTGACTCACTGGACAGTGAGTTGATGCCCACCCAGCCCACCCTTTCGGTGGCCGCGATCACACGGCCCCAGCCCGATCGCGCCCTTCTTAAAGTGGCTCCGATCTTCGCTTCCTCTGACCTTGTGTCTCTACAAGCAGCCGATGGGGCTATAAGCCGCATCATCGGTTTCCCTCCTGACCCTGCGCCAAGTGCCATCCCTCCTGATGCACTTGCTGCCGACGCATCTCTCGCCGCGCTGTGGCGCACAAGAGAGAACTTCACCTTGCGTCATGGACTGCTGGTGTTTGCCTCTGAGATCCTCACTGCACCCGCATTTGTGGTACCTCAGAGCCTCCGGGGGGTTATGCTGACGCACGCACACGACGCGCCAACAGCTGGCCTCCGGGGGGTCAACGCCACATACGAACTCTTGACCGACCGACAGATGACCCTCCCCCTACACCTGTTGTACAAACCGGGAGAGGTTAGCATCGCAACCACCTACACCACCCACCAATACATGTTGGACTTACAGGAGCACCTGAAAGCGACCTTCTCTTTCGCTCAGAAGAAGCTTGAGAAAAGTGCAAAGGATTGCAAGGCTTACTACGATCAGAAAGCCCCAAACGACAAGGTATGGTATTACATCTTAGCGCACCCGATCGGACAGACAAGAGACTGGCTAACCAAGCTAACCCGAAAGCTCTTCCCACGTTGGTCCGGACCCTACGAGATTGTCAACAAACGATCTCCGGTGGTGTACCACGTGAAGATCACCAAAGGACGCAGAGAACCTACTCTGAAGTGGGTTCATCGCAACCAAATCAAAGCGCACCAAAACCCCATGGGACATGTCAGGGATGTCGATAGTTCCAACTAGAACACAACTCTGACATCACCAAAGGACGCAGAGAACCTACTCTGAAGTGGGTTCATCGCAACCAAATCAAAGCGCACCAAAACCCCATGGGACATGTCAGGGATGCCGATAGTTCCAACTAGAACACAACTCCGACAAACACACGCCCGTTAGGGACTGTACTAACAACTGTTTTGCACGGATTGTAAAGTCTACTAACCCTAACCACTAAAACCTAATCATCAAAGAATTACGTGTTAGTGTCTCTAAAAACATCCCCAGATGTATGTTGACAGAAGCATGTGGTCACAACGCCTCCTCCTGATGGCATGTGACACTTACAGACCCCAGACGTTATTGCGTATCGTGATAGCAATACATGACAGTACCGGCGGCGTTTGCTGTTAAAAACCTGTGACAGCAGGCAGCGCGTGCCCAACCTTCGTGGCGGTGCGAGACCAGGTCACAGAGACCTGGGCTAAAATAGTTGGGGGGCCGTTGACTCGTGAACACTTCCCTCCGAGAGGCGATCCTCCACTATGACAAGCATGACACAGCAGCACGAGTTGTTCTGCCCCAACGACACCTAACACAGGCGCCACCTACTGGAGCTTGGAAAATTTTAGCCAAATCCCCGACTTACAGCTGGTCCTAAGCCCGCAAAGTCCCTACCACTAGCCTCGTATGTTAATCTCCCCTGCATGCAAACCATAGAGTAGAATATCCTGTCACCTGTTTCGAACAGAAGCGGTCCAACCTAGAAGTTGCCCCTTCGCTAGGGTGAAACGTATGTCAAGAACCTTGTTAACCACTTTGTTTTTTTTTCCACCATAGACATCCACTTTGATAAGCTACCTCGGTGTCTTAGAGTCTTGTTTCTACGCCCAAATTCTTGCACTAGGAGTCAAGAGCTCTTGCATGGTTTACCACTCCCTCTGAGGATGATGTGCTGAGAGTTAGTAGCCTAGGGATAGTGTAACACCCACTAGCACCTGCCCCTCAGCCCAAATAGGATAAAGCGACCAGTCCAGGTTCAGAGGTTTACCCAAATCATGCCACTCTGTGCCGCTCGCTGACTCGGTAAGGACATTCCCTTTGACATTTGCCCGATGCTTCTTCATCGGAGAACCAACGGCCAATCGGGGGGTTGTAGGGGAATGGAGATGGACATTCCACGGCCAGATAACAGAAAATCTCTCTTTGAACATTGGGGTTTTTTCGTTCTCCCTGTCTCCCTCACCGCAGGGGAGCCGCTGTGACTTTTTTGATAACAGATCTTCTTCTCCCCACAGTCTTACAGGAAGACGCCCCGATGAAAACTGTTTTATGTGATTATGCCATGAATGTTTGAATCAACTCCCTACACCGCATGTTTCACCTTGTGTTACGTATTTTTCCACTGTTTAAGGTTTTATATTCCCAATGCTTGATTTTCGAGCGCCCATCACAGGTGAAAGAAGATGTAAAATGTGTCTACCTCAAGAAATAATGTGCACAAACTGCCAAAAGTGTTTAACGTGTAAATGTTAAAACAGGGTTCAATGTTTTTACCATTATTATTTACGTTACTCCAGTTTTATTTTCTCGGTCAGGAAAATGTTAAACAGGAAGTTCTCGCAGTAGCGCCCGCCCCTGTCGCTCCCAGCATGCCCTGCGGGCCAGGTATCAAAAGGACGCTCCAAGCTAGAAACGCTCTTTTTGTTCTCTTCTTGTTCTTCTATCTTGAAGCCGTCTCCACGGACGCGCTTTCACTTTTCCTTTGTCTCAACAAAATCCGTCCGTCACGTGGTCGACAAGGCCATGCCAGTCTAGGACTCTGAAACCACCTGAAACCACCTGGAACTACCTGGAACTACGCTTAAGCGCTAAACCGGACAGAGACTTTCTTTGCTACTTCGTTTCTTTTCTTTTTGAAGTAATCTACGCCGTTTACGTGGATCAGCACTACGTCCTCATCTGAGTAAAGGCCGCGTGAGGAGCTAATACACCGCTAAAGCGTTCTACCGCCAAGGAACTCCCCGACATCGCCTCCGCTGCCCCCGCCGCTTCAAGGAGGTCGCAGCACACCGCTCCACGCGACCCCTCGCTCCCCGGCGCAGCACACCGCTCCCCGGCGCCAAGGACCTTACAGCACGTCGCAGCCTCCTCCGCTCCACGCGACGCATCGCTCCCCGACCGCCGCCAGCTCCACGGCCGCCGCCCGCTTCACGAACCTTCGCCGCCACACCGCTCCACGCGACGCCCCGCTACGGACCTCGTCCGCGGACAAGGACCAGTCGGACCGACTCTACAGAACCGTAAGCCGAGTCCATTGCGTGCGGTCCGTTTTGTGGCATGATTTGGGTAGAGCTCAGCTGTTCCTCCTCCCTTTAGCTTCTCACTTTCCCTCTTTTTGATATAGATTAGCATAGACACGTTTGATTATCAAAGGCAAAACCCTGGTTTAACATTATCTGCATGAAATCTGCTGTTAAATCTGATATAACGTCACCTGTGATTTACCTGTGCGCATTTCTGCTCCGGTGTTTTGATTGCCCTTTTGATAAATAAACTACACGAAAGAGTTATTGACTATTGTTTGTTTGATTAGACTATGTGAAAGTCCCTGAATCGTGAAACACCCTTCAGACCTTTTTAACGAGCGCGATTAAGGACCGTATCTTAGCTCTTTGGGTTTAACCCTGGTGCCCCGTCTTGTCTCGTTTCTGCTAAGAAATCTTCCTTAATCATAAACTGAATACATGTAGTTTGAGACCCTACAACACCATCACACACCATCACACACACCATCAAACACCATCAAACAACATCACATACACCATCAAACACCATCACACACACCATCAAACACCATCACATACCATCACACCATCAAACACCATCACACACCATCACACACATCACACACCATCACACACCATCACACACATCAGACACCATCACACACCATCAAACACCATCAAACACCATCACACACATCACACACCATCACACACCATCACACACACCGTCACACACCATCACACACCATCACACACCATCACACACCATCACACATCACACACATCACACCATCACACACCATCAAACACCATCACACACCATCACACACACCATCACACACCATCAAACACACCATCACACACCATTACACACATCACACACCATAACACACCATCACACACCATCACATACCATCACACACCATCAAACACACCATCACACACCATCACACACCATCAAACACCATCACACACCATCAAAAACACCATCAAACACCATCACACACCATCATACACCATCAAATACACACCATCAAACACCATCACACACCATCAAATACACACCATCAAACACCATCAAACACACACCATCAAGCACCATCACACACCATCAAACACACCATCAAACACCATCACACACCATCACACACACACACACACCATCAAACACCATCACACACCATCACACACCATCACACACATCAAACACCATCACACACCATCACATCACACACATCACACACACCATCAAACAACATCACACACACCATCAAACACCATCACACACACCATCAAACACCATCACACACCATCACACACACACCATCACACACCATCAAACACCATCACACACCATCACACACACCATCACACTCACCATCAAACACCATCAAACACAATCACACACCATCACACACCATCACACACCATCACAAACACCATCACACACCATCAAACACCATCACACACACCATCACACACCATCACACACCATCACACACCATCACACACACCATCAGACACACACACACACACCATCAAACACACCATCACACACACCATCACACACATCACACACACCATCAAACACCATCACACACACACACCATTAAACACCATCACACACCATCAAACACAATGACACACCATCAAACACCATCAAACACCATCACACACCATCACACACCATCACACACACCATCACACACACCATCAAACACCATCAAACACCATCAAACACCATCATACACCATCACGCACACCATCACACACACACACAAACACACACACCATCAAATATCATCACACACACCATCACACACCATCAAACACACCATCAAACACACCATCAAACACAATCACACACCATCACACACACCATCAAACACCATCAAACACCATCACTCACCATCACACACCATCAAACACCATCACACAACATCACACACCATCACACACCATCAAACACCATCACATACATCACACACCATCACACACCATCACACACACACCATCAAACACATCACACACCATCACACATTACACACATCACAAACACCATCACACACATCACACACACCATCAAACACCATCAAACACCATCACACATCATCACACACACCATCAAACACCATCACACACATCACACACATCACACACACACCATCAAACAACATCACACACACCATCAAACACCATCAAACACCATCACACACCATCAAACACCATCACACACCATCACACACACCATCACACACACCATCAAACACCATCAAACACCATCACACACCATCAGACACATCACACACACCATCAAACACCATCACACACACCATCACACACCATCGCACACATCACACACACATCACACACCATCACACACACCATCACACACATCACACACATCACACACCATCACACACATCATACACCATCACACACCATCACACACATCACACACCATCAAACACCATCAAACACCATCACACACCATCACACACACCATCACACACCATCACACACACCATCACACACATTACACACACCATCAAACACCATCACACACCATCACACACCATCACACACACCATATCACACACCATCAAACACCATCACACACCATCAAACACACCATCACACACACCATAGACACACCATCACACACATCACACACACCATCAAACACCATCACACACCATCACACACCATCACACACACCATCAAACACCATCACACACCATCAAACACCATCAAACACATCACACACCATCAAACACCATCATACACCATCACGCACACCATCAAACCATCACACACCATCACACACCATCAAACACACACACACACACACACACAACATCAAACACCATCACACGCCATCACATCACACACATCACACACACCATCAAACAACATCACACACACCATCAAACACCATCACACACATCATCAAACACCATCACACACCATCACACACACCATCACATACCATCACACACCATCAAACACCATCACACACCATCACACAAACCATCACACACACCATCAAACACCATCAAACACAATCACACACTGTCACACACCATCACACACCATCACACACCATCACACACCATCACAAACACCATCAAACACCATCACACACCATCACACACCATCAAACACCATCACACACACCATCACACACCATCACACACCATCGCACACCATCACACACACCATCACACACACACACCATCAAACACACCATCATACACACCATCACACCCATCACACACACCATCACACACCATCACACACACACACACCATCAAACACCATCAAACACCATCACACACCATCAAACACAATGACACACCATCAGACACCATCAAACACCATCAAACACCATCACACACACTATCACACACCATCACACACATCACACACCATCACACACCATCACACACATCACACACCATCACACACCATCACACACATCACACACCATCACACACATCACACACCATCAAACACCATCACACACCATCACACAAACCATCACATACACCATCAAACACCATCAAACACAATCACACACCATCACACACCATCACACACCATCACACACCATCACAAACACCATCAAACACCATCACACACCATCAAACACCATCACACACACCATCACACACCATCACACACCATCGCACACATCACACACACCATCACACACACACACACACCATCAAACACACCATCATACACACCATCACACACACCATCACACACCATCACACACACACACACCATCAAATACCATCAAACACCATCACACACCATCAAACACAATGACACACCATCAGACACCATCAAACACCATCAAACACCATCACACACACTATCACACACCATCACACACCATCACACACATCACACACCATCACACACCATCACACACATCACACACCATCACACACCATCACACACATCACACACCATCAAACACCATCACACACCATCACACACCATCAAACACCATCACACACCATCACACACCATCACACACATCACACACCATCACACACCATCACACACATCACACACCATCACACACCATCAAACACCATCACACACCATCAAACACCATCACACACATCACACACCATCACACACCATCAAACACCATCACACACCATCACACACCATCAAACACCATCACACACCATCACACACATCACACACCATCACACACATCACACACCATCACACACACCATCACACACATCACACACATCACACACCATCACACACATCACACACCATCACACACCATCACACACATCACACACCATCAAACACCATCACACACCATCACACACATCACACACCATCACACACCATCACACACCATCACACACACACCATCAAACACCATCACACACCATCAAACACCATCAAACACCATCACACACACCATCAAACACCATCAAACACCATCACACACCATCACACACCATCAAACACCATCACACACCATCACACACACCATCAAACACCATCAAACACCATCACACACCATCACACACACCATCACACACCATCACACACACCATCACACACATCACACACACCATCAAACACCATCACACACCATCACACACCATCACACACACCATCAAACAAGACGCGGCGCAGAAAATGATGAAGAGATTATGCTCTAGTCACGTGCTGCGCACTGAAGAAGGACCAACACACACCCACATCAGGTTTCGGCCAATCACAGAAGACGTGAGATTCTCACTGAGACAAAAGGGCGTGTCCTGCTCCTGTCACTCAGACATGTCTCAGGTCTAAACTCAGACAAGTGACAATTACAGGTTTTGACAAGAAACATGAGTTTCTCACTCTCTCATCTCAATGTGGTCATCTCACAGTTTGGGTTGAATGGGATGTGCCGTAGGGCCTCTAGGGCCCCTAGGGCCCGTGGACCATGTGGATTGAGTAAACAAACATGAGTGACAGGTGACATTATTTGGAGAGTTCATAACTTCTAAATATAAACTTACTAAAGGATGTTCAGGATGTTCACTAGAGGTGAATCAGCTCCATCAAGCTACTATCGTTTTATCAACGCGTCACATGTGATGTGAAGACAGACATGAGGGGGAGGGGCCAGAACATGAGGGGGAGGGGCCAGAACATGAGGGGGAGGGGCCAGAACATGAGGGGGAGGGGCAGAACATGAGGGGGAGGGGTCAGAACATGAGGGGGAGGGGCCAGAACATGAGGGGGAGGGGTCAGAACATGAGGGGGAGGGGCCAGAACATGAGGGGGAGGGGCAGGGGCAGAACATGAGGGGGAGGGGTCAGAACATGAGGGGGAGGGGCCAGAACATGAGGGGGAGGGGCAGAACATGAGGGGGAGGGGTCAGAACATGAGGGGGAGGGGCCAGAACATGAGGGGGAGGGGCAGAACATGAGGGGGAGGGGTCAGAACATGAGGGGGAGGGGCCAGTACATGAGGGGGAGGGGCCAGGACATGAGGGGGAGGGGCAGAACATGAGGGGGAGGGGTCAGAACATGAGGGGGAGGGGCCAGAACATGAGGGGGAGGGGCAGAACATGAGGGGGAGGGGTCAGAACATGAGGGGGAGGGGCCAGAACATGAGGGGGAGGGGCCAGAACATGAGGGGGAGGGTCAAGAACATTCGGATGCCAAATGCCATAAAACAACAACAACAACAACAACAACATGAGGGGGAGGGGCAGAACATGAGGGGGAGGGGCCAGAACATGAGGGGGAGGGGCCAGAACATGAGGGGGAGGGGCAGAACATGAGGGGGGGGTCAGAACATGAGGGGGAGGGGCCAGAACATGAGGGGGAGGGGTCAGAACATGAGGGGGAGGGGCCAGAACATGAGGGGGAGGGGCAGAACATGAGGGGGAGGGGTCAGAACATGAGGGGGAGGGGCCAGAACATGAGGGGGAGGGGCCAGAACATGAGGGGGAGGGGCAGAACATGAGGGGGAGGGGTCAGAACATGAGGGGGAGGGGCCAGAACATGAGGGGGAGGGGCCAGAACATGAGGGGGAGGGGCAGAACATGAGGGGGAGGGGTCAGAACATGAGGGGGAGGGGCCAGAACATGAGGGGGAGGGGCAGAACATGAGGGGGAGGGGTCAGAACATGAGGGGGAGGGGCCAGAACATGAGGGGGAGGGGCCAGAACATGAGGGGGAGGGTCAAGAACATTCGGATGCCAAATGCCATAAAACAACAACAACAACAACAACAACATGAGGGGGAGGGGCCAGAACATGAGGGGGAGGGGCAGAACATGAGGGGGAGGGGTCAGAACATGAGGGGGAGGGGCCAGAACATGAGGGGGAGGGGCCAGAACATGAGGGGGAGGGGCAGAACATGAGGGGGAGGGGTCAGAACATGAGGGGGAGGGGCCAGAACATGAGGGGGAGGGGCAGAACATGAGGGGGAGGGGTCAGAACATGAGGGGGAGGGGCCAGAACATGAGGGGGAGGGGCCAGAACATGAGGGGGAGGGGCAGAACATGAGGGGGAGGGGTCAGAACATGAGGGGGAGGGGCCAGAACATGAGGGGGAGGGGCAGAACATGAGGGGGAGGGGTCAGAACATGAGGGGGAGGGGCCAGAACATGAGGGGGAGGGGCAGAACATGAGGGGGAGGGGCCAGAACATGAGGGGGAGGGGCAGAACATGAGGGGGAGGGGCAGAACATGAGGGGGAGGGGTCAGAATATGAGGGGGAGGGGCCAGAACATGAGGGGGAGGGGCAGAACATGAGGGGGAGGGGTCAGAACATGAGGGGGAGGGGCAGAACATGAGGGGGAGGGGTCAGAACATGAGGGGGAGGGGCCAGAACATGAGGGGGAGGGGCCAGAACATGAGGGGGAGGGGCAGAACATGAGGGGGAGGGGTCAGAACATGAGGGGGAGGGGCCAGAACATGAGGGGGAGGGGCAGAACATGAGGGGGAGGGGTCAGAACATGAGGGGGAGGGGCCAGAACATTAGGGGGAGGGGCCAGAACATTCGGATGCCAACCGCCATAAAACAACAACAACAACAACAACAACAACATGAGGGGGAGGGGCCAGAACATGAGGGGGAGGGGCAGAACATGAGGGGGAGGGGTCAGAACATGAGGGGGAGGGGCCAGAACATGAGGGGGAGGGGCCAGAACATAAGGGGGAGGGGCAGAACATGAGGGGGAGGGGTCAGAACATGAGGGGGAGGGGCCAGAACATGAGGGGGAGGGGCAGAACATGAGGGGGAGGGGTCAGAACATGAGGGGGAGGGGCCAGAACATGAGGGGGAGGGGCCAGAACATGAGGGGGAGGGGCAGAACATGAGGGGGAGGGGTCAGAACATGAGGGGGAGGGGCCAGAACATGAGGGGGAGGGGCAGAACATGAGGGGGAGGGGTCAGAACATGAGGGGGAGGGGCCAGAACATGAGGGGGAGGGGCAGAACATGAGGGGGAGGGGTCAGAACATGAGGGGGAGGGGCAGAACATGAGGGGGAGGGGCAGAACATGAGGGGGAGGGGTCAGAACATGAGGGGGAGGGGCCAGAACATGAGGGGGAGGGGCAGAACATGAGGGGGAGGGGTCAGAACATGAGGGGGAGGGGCCAGAACATGAGAGGGAGGGGCCAGAACATTAGGGGGAGGGGCCAGTACATGAGGGGGAGGGGCCAGTACGAAAAAAATTCAGTCTTTTCAGCTTCAACCCATTTTGAGACGATCCCTAACAATGACAGTGTTTGACTTGTGGTGGAGGGTTTAAGACACTGCACATATGCCACGTGATAACTGCATGTCCCTCCCTTTTCTCTCCTCTCACTCTTCAAGCCACAAAAGACTTTAAACTAAACTTACTTGGGATCCTGAAGCACGTCTTGTGGCACTTCTGGTACGTGAGGAAGTTGTTGGCGTTTCCCTGGCAACCTCCGTAGTAGAAGCGCTCGCACCTCTGGGTCAGTGTGTTGTAGTAGAAGCGCAGGATGTCCCCCCGGCAGGGGCCCTCGTCCGCGGGCTGAAGACACACTGCAGCGGCTGCACAAGAGCACAACGTCTCAACACCAAGTTCTACACGGGACTGACGTGTCCTGCGCGTGCGGGAGCTGCGCGTGCGGGAGCTGCGCGTGCGGGAGCTGCGCGTGCGGGAGCTGCGCGTGCGGGAGCTGCGCGAGCAGCTTTAGGCTGCGTGTTTCAAAGTTCCAAAATGTCTTATGACCAGGGTTAGGGTTCTGGAATGCACTTGGAATGATAGAAAAGTTACAATGGGACGAAGCAAACACTAAACCGGTCTGGACCGGGACAAAGGACTGAAGTGAGTGATAAAGTGGACAGAACAGTTAAGACCTACCGTGGTCCCGCAGAGACAGCGTCCTTCCCCTCCCGCACAGGACACTCAAGGACACGAAGACTCCGACCCAGCGCTGCATGCTGAAGCGGGACGGGCTCGGGACCGGGACGGGCTCGGGATGAGCCGGGACTGCGCTGCTCTGGACATTAAGTGCGTCAGTGAGGCGGGGCCGTGTCTGTGAATCACCGACACGCTCCGCGCGCGGATTACCGTACAGCGCGTGACGTCACTAATGCGCGTAAATGTGTAAAAGAGAAATAATAATGATAATAATAGGATTTAATGAAGGAGGAGGAGCTCACGGCTCTGTGGGTCAAGGGTCACGACCACAGCCATGGGTGGGTCTAAGTCTGGGGCCCCGGGAGACCACGGGAGACCACAAGAGACCACCGGAGACCACGGGAGACCACAAGAGACCACCGGAGACCACGGGAGACCACAGGATACCACGGGAGACCACGGGAGACCACCGGAGACCACGGGAGACCACCGGAGACCACGGGATACCACAGGGGACCACGGGAGACCACAATAGACCACAGGAGACCACCAGAGACCACGGGAGACCACAATAGACCACAGGAGACCACCAGAGACCACGGGAGACCACAAGAGACCACCGGAGACCACGGGAGACCACAGGATACCACCAGAGACCACGGGAGACCACGGGAGACCACGGGAGACCACCGGAGACCACCGGAGACCACGGGAGACCACAAGAGACCACCGGAGACCACGTGAGACCACAGGATACCACCAGAGACCACGGGAGACCACAGGATACCACGGGAGACCACGGGAGACCACCGGAGACCACGGGAGACCACCGGAGACCACGTGAGACCACAGGATACCACGGGAGACCACGGGAGACCACAAGAGACCACCGGAGACCACGGGAGACCACAGGATACCACGGGAGACCACGGGAGACCACCGGAGACCACGGGAGACCACAAGAGACCACCGGAGACCACGGGAGACCACAGGATACCACGGGAGACCACGGGAGACCACCGGAGACCACGGGAGACCACCGGAGACCACGGGATACCACAGGGGACCACGGGAGACCACAGGGGACCACAGGAGACCACAGGGGACCACAGGAGACCACAGGATACCATGGGAGACCACGGGAGACCACAGGAGACGACGGGAGACCAAAGGGGACCACAGGATACCATGGGAGACCACGGGAGACCACAGGAGACGACGGGAGACCACAGGGGACCACGGGAGACCACAGGGGACCACAGGAGACCACAGGGGACCACGGGAGACCACAGGGGACCACGGGAGACCACAGGGGACCACAGGAGACCACAGGATACCATGGGAGACCACGGGAGACCACAGGAGACGACGGGAGACCACAGGGGACCACGGGAGACCACAGGGGACCACAGGAGACCACAGGGGACCACAGGAGACCACAGGATACCACGGGAGACCACGGGAGACCACAGGAGACGACGGGAGACCACAGGGGACCACGGGAGACCACAGGGGACCACAGGATACCATGGGAGACCACGGGAGACCACAGGAGACGACGGGAGACCACAGGGGACCACGGGAGACCACAGGGGACCACAGGAGACCACAGGGGACCACGGGAGACCACAGGGGACCACGGGAGACCACAGGGGACCACAGGAGACCACAGGATACCATGGGAGACCACGGGAGACCACAGGAGACGACGGGAGACCACAGGGGACCACGGGAGACCACAGGGGACCACAGGAGACCACAGAGGACCACGGGAGACCACAGGGGACCACAGGAGACCACGGGAGACCACAGGGGACCACGGGAGACCACAGGGGACCACAGGAGACCACAGGGGACCACGGGAGACCACAGGGGACCACGGGAGACCACAGGGGACCACAGGAGACCACAGGGGACCACGGGAGACCACCCGAACACTTACTAACCCAGATGGAGTTGATGTGACACACGCCTGAGCTGAAGAGGAGGCAAGTTTCTGTCCCTTTTTAAATGTGAAAATGCAAAAATTTGACCTGGTTTATGGTTTATTCTAACACTGAGCACATCTTCCTGTTTTTTAAATGATTTCAGCGACAATATTCAAACAAATGTATAAAGTATAAGAGACTAAAATACATTGACCCATGAGGTTTGTCTTTTTGTTGAAACTTTGGACCACGTTTCACTCCATAAATAAACTGGTGATTCACAGTGTGTATTATTTTTACAGTATTTCCTGTTGCTCCATATTTAACTTAATATCATTGTTCTGCTGCTGTTTTTATAGCCAGGATGCCCTTCCTGTCTCAGCCCGGGCCTGAGCCACAGAGTTACTTTGCTTGGAACCTTCCATCATAGGGCATTATTCATCTCATCTCTTGTGCATTTATTCATGATGTTTTTCTCATGATTGTTACAGTGAGTGGGCTTGTCTCTGACCTGCACCTTGACCTCATGTCCACAGCCTGTTTCCATGGAAAGAGATATATTTAATGTAATATAGAACATTCTATGAAAAGCAAGAGCAAAAGACGGTTGAGAATCTGAAGTCGTGATGTTGAGCTCCGTAAAGTTAAGACAATGAAACTGTCAAAATCACTTTATACATTTCATAATCCAACTGAAAGAATAATTGAGTGAAAGTGTAAGTAAAATAAAATAAAAAATAATGCAAATTGAGATGATTACACATGAACTTTGAGTAAATAACACTTTTACACAGCCAAGAGTCATTTTCATACATATTATTGAAGCAGATACTGAGGACCAAGAAATGACTCGAGAAATATATATATTTTTTTGTATTTGTGGAAACTACTGTTCAAGTGTAACTGTACGTAACATCTGAGCTCATACTTTAGTGTATAATGTCTTGAAAGCGTGAGTGGACTGGATGAGCTGTTGCTGATGCAGTTGTTTGGCTAATGCTGGTTCACCTTGACTTGACCTTGACACTAAACTGTGATTAGCTGCTGTTGTAGCGAGAGCGCCGCCTGTGGCTGTGTGCGCCCGGCTGGTGGTCATAGAGCCACGCCCACGCCACACCCCACACGCCACACCCCACACGCCACACGCCCACTCACTCCACAGCAGGAGGTCCTCAGAACATCAGACTCTTTTCTGCTGCTCTCAATGAAAGCTGGAAGTTGCTGAGCACAAACATTTGGAGCTTGTTCTAATCAGATTATGGGATTACAATAGTTTATATAGAGGTCAGTCCAACGGGTCAGCAAAGACACCACAGCCTGTGTTTGGTCAACAGCCGTGAGTACCACATTGTCTATTCCTCTGTCTCTGCTCCTGCTCCTCTTCTGCTCCTTCTCCTCTGCTTCTCTGCTCCTCCTCTGCTCCTTTTCTGTCTCTGCGCTTCCTTCTCTGCTCCTCCTCCTCCGCTCCTCTGGCTCTGCTCCTTTTCTGTCTCTGCTCCTCCTTCTTTGCTCCTCTGGCTCGGCTCCTCCTCCTCCTCTCCTCCTCCTCCTCTGCTCTTCCTTCTTTGCTCCTCTGGCTCTGCTCCTCCTCCTCCTCCTCCTCCTCCGCTCTTCTGGTTCTGCTCCTGATCGACTCTTTGTTTCAGAAAATGCCTGTGATAAACGTGGACGACCTCACGGACAAGGATAAAGCTGTGATGGAGGTAACGCAGCTGAAGACAGAGGTGAAGCTGGAGAGGTGGAAGGTCAGTGAGGACTCGACAGTGGCGAGTATAGTACATGGAGATGGTAGTGACCCTCAGTATTGATCCTCTACACTGTTGTTGTGCCCCTGGTCAGGACACTGACCAGCGAACTGAAGTTAGAACAAAGTGAAGTGTTAGCAATTCATGGCTAAATATTGTGCATTATTTGTATTATTATTGGACTTTAAGCATGCTCTTGATTGTGGCATCCTGGGAAAGCTGTAAGACCAGACGGTGTCTCCCCTTCCATCCTGAGACATTGGGCAGAGGAGGTGTCTCCCGTCTCACAGACATTTTTAACACCTCCTGGAGTCATGCCATGTCCCAGCTTCAAGTCATCCAACATTGTCCCTGTCCCCAAGAAGCCCCAGATCACTGGACGTAATGACAACAGACCTGTGGCGCTGACATCTGTTTTGCGCCTGTCTTGCCCCATCTCATTTCCTTCTCCTCCCTCCTTCTGGACCCCCTGCTGGACCCTCTGCTGGACCCCCTGCTGGACCCCTGCTGGACCCCCTGCTGGACCCCCTGCTGGACCCCCTGCTGGACCCCCTGCAGTTCGCCTAAAGAGCTAACTAGGCTGTGCACTCCACTTCACCCTGAAGCATCTGGACTCCCCGGAAACCTACACCAGGATCCTGTTTGTGGACTTCAGCTCTATATTCAACACCACCTCCTGCTCTGCTCCAGGACAAGCTCTCCCAGCTCAACGTGCCTGACTCCACCTGCAGGGGGAGCACTGACTCCACCTGCAGGGGGAGCACTGACTCCACCTGCAGGGGGATCACTGACTTCCTGGTGGATCGGAGGCAGTGTTTGCAGCTGGGGAAGAATGTCTCAGAATTCCAGCACGGGAGCTCCACAGGGCTGTGTACTTTCTCCCCTGCTCTTCTCCCTGTACACAAACTGCCGCACATCCAGCGATGACTCCGTAATACTGACAACGCCACCCTCATCAGGCTCATCTTGGACGAGGATGAGTCTGTCTACAGGAAGGAAGTGGATCGGCTGGTGTCCAGGTGAATTGGTAACGACCTGGAGCTCAACGTCCAGAAGACAGTGGAGATGATCGTGGGCTTCAGGAAAGTCACAACCATACAGACCCCCTCCTGAAGGATTCCCCCATCACCACCGTGAACTCCTTCCGCTCCCTCTTCAGCACCATCACTCAAGACCTCAAGTGGAAGCCCACCATCAGCTCCCTTATCAAGAAGGCCCAGCAGAGGATGTACTTTCTGCGGCAGCGAGACTACTCGCCGTTGAGAAGGTGATCGGCTGCAGGACCTGTTCATCTCCTGAACTTGGGAATGAGCAGGTTTTTGACCCTTCTCACCCTGGACTCTGGGTATTTGAGCAACTCCCGTCAGGCAGGAGGCTACGGTCCATCCGGACCAGAACCTGCGGCCACAAGGAACGTTTCTTTCCCTCTGCCCTTGGACTGATGAACACCTCATTGCACCTTAATAATAAGGATAATGTTTATTAAAGGTTACAGCTTTGTAAACTTTGAGTCCTGTCTTTGAGCCGTATTTAGCTCTGATTAAGAGTTCTCCTTCACTGCTCTCTCTCTGAACGTTCTCCTTCACTGCTCTCTCTGAACGTTCTCCTTCACTGCTCTCTCTGAACGTTCTCCATCACTGCTCTCGCTCTGAACGTTCTCCTTCACTGCTCTCTCTCTGAACGTTCTCCTTCACTGCTCTCTCTCTGAACGTTCTCCTTCACTGCTCTCTCTCTGAACGTTCTCCTTCACTGCTCTCGCTCTGAACGTTCTCCTTCACTGCTCTCGCTCTGAACGTTCTCCTTCACTGCTCTCTCTGAACGTTCTCCTTCACTGCTCTCGCTCTGAACGTTCTCCTTCACTGCTCTCGCTCTGAACGTTCTCCTTCACTGCTCTCGCTCTGAACGTTCTCCTTCTCTGCTCTCTCTCTGAACGTTCTCCTTCACTGCTCTCTCTGAACGTTCTCCTTCTCTGCTCTCTCTCTGAACGTTCTCCTTCACTGCTCTCTCTCTGAACGTTCTCCTTCACTACTCTCTCTCTGAACGTTCTCCTTCACTGCTCTCGCTCTGAACGTTCTCCTTCACTGCTCTCTCTGAACGTTCTCCTTCACTGCTCTCGCTCTGAACGTTCTCCTTCACTGCTCTCGCTCTGAACGTTCTCCTTCACTGCTCTCGCTCTGAACGTTCTCCTTCTCTGCTCTCTCTCTGAACGTTCTCCTTCACTGCTCTCGCTCTGAACGTTCTCCTTCACTGCTCTCTCTCTGAACGTTCTCCTTACCTACTCTCTCTGAACGTTCTCCTTCACTGCTCTCGCTCTGAACGTTCTCCTTCTCTGCTCTCTCGCTCTGAACGTTCTCCTTCACTGCTCTCTCTCTGAACGTTCTCCTTCTCTGCTCTCTCTCTGAACGTTCTCCTTCTCTGCTCTCTCGCTCTGAACGTTCTCCTTCACTGCTCTCTCTCTGAACGTTCTCCTTCACTGCTCTCGCTCTGAACGTTCTCCTTCACTGCTCTCTCTGAACGTTCTCCTTCACTGCTCTCGCTCTGAACGTTCTCCTTCACTGCTCTCGCTCTGAACGTTCTCCTTCACTGCTCTCTCGCTCTGAACGTTCTCCTTCTCTGCTCTCTCGCTCTGAACGTTCTCCTTCACTGCTCTCTCTCTGAACGTTCTCCTTCTCTGCTCTCTCTCTGAACGTTCTCCTTCACTGCTCTCGCTCTGAACGTTCTCCTTCACTGCTCTCTCTCTGAACGTTCTCCTTCACTGCTCTCTCTGAACGTTCTCCTTCACTGCTCTCGCTCTGAACGTTCTCCTTCACTGCTCTCTCTCTGAACGTTCTCCTTCACTGCTCTCGCTCTGAACGTTCTCCTTCACTGCTCTCGCTCTGAACGTTCTCCATCACTGCTCTCTCGCTCTGAACGTTCTCCTTCACTGCTCTCGCTCTGAACGTTCTCCTTCACTGCTCTCTCTCTGAACGTTCTCCTTCACTGCTCTCGCTCTGAACGTTCTCCTTCACTGCTCTCGCTCTGAACGTTCTCCTTCACTGCTCTCTCTGAACGTTCTCCTTCACTGCTCTCGCTCTGAACGTTCTCCTTCACTGCTCTCTCTCTGAACGTTCTCCTTCACTGCTCTCTCTCTGAACGTTCTCCTTCACTGCTCTCTCTGAACGTTCTCCATCACTGCTCTCTCGCTCTGAACGTTCTCCTTCACTGCTCTCGCTCTGAACGTTCTCCTTCACTGCTCTCTCTCTGAACGTTCTCCTTCACTGCTCTCGCTCTGAACGTTCTCCTTCACTGCTCTCGCTCTGAACGTTCTCCTTCACTGCTCTCTCTGAACGTTCTCCTTCACTGCTCTCGCTCTGAACGTTCTCCTTCACTGCTCTCTCTCTGAACGTTCTCCTTCACTGCTCTCTCTCTGAACGTTCTCCTTCACTGCTCTCGCTCTGAACGTTCTCCTTCACTGCTCTCGCTCTGAACGTTCTCCTTCACTGCTCTCTCTGAACGTTCTCCTTCACTGCTCTCGCTCTGAACGTTCTCCTTCACTGCTCTCTCTGAACGTTCTCCTTCTCTGCTCTCTCGCTCTGAACGTTCTCCTTCACTGCTCTCGCTCTGAACGTTCTCCTTCACTGCTCTCTCTCTGAACGTTCTCCTTCACTGCTCTCTCTGAACGTTCTCCTTCTCTTCTCTCTCAGACGTCCAAATGCTGTGAGGAGATCCGTGACTACATTCAGGCCCTGGTGGACGAGGACACGCTGGTGAAAGGGATCTCAGAGGATAAGAACCCGTTCAAGGAGAAGGGCGGCTGCGTCATCTGCTGAATATCACTGTGTACTATGTGAATTATAAACAGCTTTACACAAATGTTTATGAACTCAATTGTACATGAATATGTAACGTATTTGAAAGACCATGGCCACCAGGAGGAGCTAAAGAGTGTGTCGATGTTCTCCTCATGAGCAGAGATGCTGGAAATTACATGATTAAATGACAATGTTGTGTAACGTCTCCATCTTTCAGCACGGCTCCTCGGACAGTTCATCTTCAGAATTGTGTTTGCATAAGAAGGCTTTTCTCCTTTGGATGAGAATATGCCACGACCTACAGAGAGTTAGTTCCAGCTTTTATTTTATTTAACAATATTGTTATGCAAAACCTTTAATATTGCTTCCATTACTAAGCATTTTTCCACATTTAACCAAATTTAAAGGGAGGAGTATTATTATTTAATACTCCTCCCTTTAAATATGTCGCTGTGTTCCAGATTTGAGGTACACGTGTTTAAATCAAATATAGTTTTTATTAAGAACAATTGTATGGATGATTTATTCTCAATTACAAAAACATTGGACCTAATGGACAAGTTGTTGCAGAATTCGCCTCACATGAGTCTTTCATTGCGTTGGGTGTTCAGACCTCTCTCTCTGTTTGAATGCTCATATATATTGGTCTTGCATGATCTCACACAAGGCATTTGTGCTGATCTAAAGCATGTTTCCAATAACAGATTAATCACAGATGGGCTTTTTCACTTCATCCAGCCCTAAACACATTGCACCCCTCAACGTTTTTGTGAATAAGCTCGCAAAACCACAGCCGTGCGTGAACGCAAAGACGACAACAGAAAATGACACTGGTTCTGTGTGTGTCTATGAAAAAGCAGATCCAATGTCTCTCGTGCGTTAACACACTTGCAACAGATCCTGGTCTTTCAAATAAAACGACATATTTTGTTGTTTTGTTTGATCACAAATTATGTCAAATGAAGTTGTTCAGATTCCAGACTTGCTCAATGCAATTTGTAGCATAGATCCAGGTAAAAACTTATTTTCTGATGATAACAGCCACTGATGCTGGTCAAAAACGTCTACTCGTAGTTTCACGACGTGGTTAGTACATTGCTGCCCCCTACCTGCAAGGCGGTTAAACACCACCAACATCTAGGGATTGTTTCCTTATGGAGTTTAAGAGTTAGGTTTTAGTGTTCATGACACAATCCATCCATCTTCTTCAGCTTATCCGCTTGTCGCGGGGGCAGCAGCCTCAGCAGGGACTCCCAGACTACCTCCTCCCCAGACACTTCCTCCAACTCTTCTAGGGGGATCCCGAGGCGTTCCCAGGCCAGCCGAGAAACATAGTCCCTCCAGCGTGTCCTGGGTCTTCCACTGGGCCTCCTCCAGGTGGGACATGCCCAAAGGTCCGGGTTTGATGGAGCCATCAGGACAACGTTGTCTGCAAACAGCAGAGATGGAATCCTGTGGTCCCCAAACCGGATACCCTCCGACCCCTGACCACACCCTCTGACCCCTGACTGCGCCTAGAAATTCTGTCCATAAAAACTATGAACAGAACCGGTGACAAAGCGCAGCCCTGAGGAGTCCCTCACTGGGAACAGGTCTGACTTACTGCAGTGAACACAGCTCCTGCTCCGGTCATACAGGGACCGGACAGCCCTGAGCAAAGGGCCCCGGACCCCGTACTCCCGGAACACCCCCCAAAGGACACCCCGAGGGACACGATCGAAAGCCTTCTCCAGATCCACAAAGCACATGTGGACTGGTTGGGCAAACTCCCATGAACCCTCGAGCACCCGATGGAGGGTATAGAGCTGGTCCAGTGTTCCACGAACTGGACGAAAACCACTCTGCTCCTCCTGAATCCGAGGTTCGACTATCGGTCGGATTCTCCTCTCCAGTACCCTGGAATAGACCTTACCCGGGAGGCTGAGGAGTGTGATCCCTCTGTAGTTGGAACACACCCTCCGGTCCCCCTTCTTGAACAGAGGGACCACCACCCCGGTCTGCCGGTCCAGAGGCACTGTCCCCGAACGCCACGTGATGTTGCAGAGACGTGTCAACCAAGACAGTCCTACAACATCCAGATACTTTAGGTACTCAGGGCGGATCTCATCCACCCCCGGAGCCACCGAGGAGTTTGCGAACAACCTCAGTGACTTCATCTTGGGTGATGGATGAGTCAGCCCCTGAGTCCCCGGTCTCTACTTCCTCTTCGGAAGACGTGATGGTGGGATTAAGGAGGTCCTCAAAGTATTCCTTCCACCGTCCGACCACATCCGCAGTCGAGATCAGCAGGTCTCCACCCGCACCGTAAACGGTGTTGGTGAGGCACCCCCTCCTGAGGCGCCAGACGGTTTGCCAGAATTTCTTTGGGGCCCACCGATAGTCCTCCTCCATGGCCTCCCCGAACTCCTCCCAGGCCCGGGTTTTTGACTCTGCGGCTGTCGCCCGCCTGGCATGTCGATACCTGTCGATGACCTCAGGAGACCTACAAGCCAGAGTGGCCTGATAGGCCTCCTTCTTCAGTCTGACGGCATCCCTTACATCCGGTGTCCACCACCGGGTTCGGGGGTTGCCGCCGCGACAGGCACCGGAGACCTTGCGACCACAACTCCGAGCAGCCGCATCGACAATGGAGGCGGCGAACATGGTCCACTCGGACTCAATGTCCCGGAGGTGCGAGTTTAACAGAGGGCTCCGCAAGACGTTCCCAACAGACCCTCACAATATGCTTGGGGTCTGCCAAGTCTGTCCGGCTTCTTCCTCTGCCAGCGGATCCAACTCACCACCAGGTGGTGCTCTATAACTCTGCCCCGCTCTTCACCCGAGCGTCCAAGACACGCGGCCGGAGGTCAGAGGTCAGATGAGAACAAAGTCGATCATTGACCTCCGGCCTGTGTCCTGGTGCCACGTGACCTGATGGACCTTCTGCTTGAACATGATGGACAATCCGTGGCTAGCACAGAAGTCCAATAACTGAACACCGCTCAGGTTCAGTTCAGGGAAACCGTTCTTCCCAATCACCCCTCTCCAGGTGTCACTGTCATTGCCAACATGGGCGTTGAAGTCCCCCAGTAGAACGGAGGCCCGGTGCACTGTCCAGTTCTCCTCCCAGGGACTCCAAGAAGGCCGGGTACTCTGCACTGCTGTTCAGCCCGTAGGCCGAACAGCAGTGAGAGACCTTTCCCCCACCCGAATGTGTAGGGAATAACTGGGGTGAACCCCAACACGTGGCGGCTGAGCTGAGGGGCTGTAAGCCCACACCAGCCCCGCCCACACCAGCCCCGCCTCTCCCCGCGGGCAACACCAGAGAAGTGGAGCGTCCAGCCCCTCTCGAGGAGCTGGTTCCAGAGCCCAAACTTCATGACACAATATTCTCCCATAAAAATATGACATAACCCTACTCAATGTTTAGTTATTCCATCTCTCGGACAGCTTCTTCCCTCAATGAGATTCCGGTCTTCTCTAGAAACATCATTTATGTTGAGGAACATTTTAGCTGCACTCAGAACCATGTACATCCGCTCAGAATCCCCTTTGATGCTAAATGTTCAATTTAGCACAGCTGAAATGAAGGAAAGAAAATTATTTAAAAGAGTTTTAGTGTCATTAAATAGATAAATATTTAGATTTCCTGTCATTAAATAGATAAATATGAATAATTAGTCGTTAACAGGCGGAGACAAAAAGGCTGTTGCACTGATTAAAAGATGAACCCGTCCACTTCACATCACAGGCTTATGTGTTTTTTTAAGATGTTGTTTGAGGTTATTGCGTTGCAGGAGAAGAACTCGCTTGACATTACTTCTGTATTTTAAAATATTTTTATTCACAGAAACAGCATCAATACAACAGACAAGGCGACATTTGACTGAGAGCTCCTTTGTGATCAAATCTGGAGTCAGCCGATCCTAATTTTACACAAGTTTATATAGATAGTCCCAGCCTCTTCAGAAAAGGCAGATCCCCCATTTGACCTCTTTTAGTGCTTACCAGCACTTCAAGCAGTAAAACAGTAAAGCAGCAAACAGGGTAAAACAGGGTTAAACTCGAAGTCTTATGACCAGCGAGTATGAGAGCGAAAAACCTACTAAACATTCTAAACACCTTCTTGTTTTTCCTGTTTTTGCTAAGTTGGCAAAAATGATCTCGTGGCCCCAATCGATTGTTGTCTTAAACGATCGGCTTCCACCCTTTGGCTCTCCTCGGTCACGTCCCCTTGATCCCTTGATGACCTAAATAACCTCCATTCCTTCATTAATGGCAACATTGAATTTAGAAGAAAATATTACGTTATCATCCATTTGACTGAATCTACAATCGCTACAGCGTGAGGACATCCATGTTACCGCACGAGTAAAACATCCAAACATGAGTATCACATCACTCTTTTCAATTTACTTCTTGCACACTCTGAACCTTCTCTCACAACCTTTCACCACTGGTATGTTGTCTTCAGAGATGTTGATATGTCCAAGCCTTCTCCTCTGATATTCTCAATGTCCACTCCAGTTATCGTCCATGTCCATTGTCCCTTGAACAGCACTTCAGCGGCGTCCTCGGAACAAAAATAACTGACCAGTATTACACATAATATATAAAGGTAACAAATAATGTGTTCATAAAAACGACCGAATTAGTAAAATAAATCATGAAATGTCTAATGACAAAAACAAAAACAAACGAATAATAAATGAGAAATGTACATAACTCCTCCCCACTTACATAACTCCTCCCCCTTAACATTTTAAGAAAAACATCAACATAAATTAGGACTCTTTGTGAGTTAAGGTAAATAACTATCAACTAATTCTAAAGCTATTCCCATTTCAGTTGTTGATGTAATAGTCAATGTTCTTGCTATTATAGTCGACAACTTCATATTCAGTGTAATCCCCTTCTCTGCTGCCTCCCTCTTAACTGTCGTAACCTTCTCTCCTTTGCAGACATTGGCTCTGACACTGAGCCGCTCACCCTCAGAGTCACTTTGCACATTTTGTACACGTCTATCCAAACGTTTTTACCCGGCACAAATGTATAATTTGGATTATAATATCTACAAGTCCCCTTGATCTTCACGTGTAACATTTCTCATTTCTAATGCACCAAAAGTTCCAAAGTCACAGCTACTTTTTCCCCCACAGTCACTTCAAGTTTAGTGACTGTATCTCTCTGGTTTCCAGACGGCTCTGTCATATGTAGACAATTTATTATCAAAACGCCACCGTATATATTTAACATATGCTTGCATCTCGTCCTCTATTAGCTCTAAACTATGGCCCTTCCCACTAGTGCGCGGAGTTGGCAGGTGTCTTCCCGTCACCAACTCATGTAGTGTCATTCCCAAGTTGAACGACCATCAAAACCAGCTGAAGCTGCTTCCACCCAGTTCAAACCTGTTTGTTGGCAAATTTTAACTCTGCAATTTTCCAAAACGCTATTCATTTTCTCACATATCCGTTGTGGCTGTGGTCTGCACACTGATCCAAATCTCTGATTAATTCCCAATTTCTGCTAAATCAATCTATCAGTTTTATCCAGTTTTATAAATTTTTTCAGGTTTATTCAACAAACTCTTTGTCTTTGCTTTTTTCCAATTTTCCTGAAAAGATTCTGTCTGGTTAACCCCGCCTACGACTTCTCCACACAAAAACATGACAACAGATTGTGTATTTCTTCTTACATTGTTTTTCACACATCTGCCTATGACATGGTATTATATCTACAAGAAACCCATTTAAAAGACTTGAACTAGAACCGGTTATGATAAACTTTACTACTCCTCATAAAGGAAACATAAGAGGGGCGTGGCAATATTGAGCTCAAGCAAAATAGCCTTTATACGCGAAACAATAAAGAACAATTGTGCTGGTTAAAGGAACTATAAATTATAAGCTATGTTTATTTGATAAATGTACATGTTCCACCAGGAAGCGACCTCACTTTCGTTACTATAGTAATAGATTTGCCTGCAAACCACTCTGAGCAAACCCTTGTCTGTGGCGGTGACTGGAACTTACATGTTCAGCCGACATTAGATGTTTCAAACTCACAAGTACTTTACCAAGTACTGGTAAAATGATAAATAATACATTTCTCAAACTAATTGATAATATCGGGTTTATTGATATCTGGAGAGAGGTTAATCCTAGAGTCCGCCAGTATACACACTTCTCTAGTCCACAAAAATATACTAGAATAGACTTTCCTTTTTTTACTTTTTTAAATTTTGAACAAAGATAGGTAAAAATGTACAGAGGTGGACATAGGTACAATAGATTTAAGAGATGATGCTCCTATTTACATCACTGTAGAGTTGGAACAAAAACAAACTCTAGAAATACTAGGAAAACTAGCGTTAGTTATAGATTTTGTTATTTCCTTCAAGCATAGTAGGGGATTCTTACTAGTACAAGTACTGTAAGGTTATTCATGTCCTCCCACTTCTGAAAGAGGGCGGGGCATTCAAGGTTGATATCGATTAAAGAATTGTTCAAGATTTCAAACATGACACACTGCATAAGTGTGGGTATGTTTGATATCATATTTTAAGAGTAAATTGGGGCACCAGCCGTATATTCGGCATTTAACAATTCTATAATCAAATATCTAAATTCATTAATTTATTAAAAATTAATGTTGCTTGTTAATCTGAAGGTTTTTGTGAATGTAAAAGTGACATTGACCCATTCTCTGGAAATGCATGAACACTCTGGAACTTCATGATGTAACTCTAGATGATACTCCAGATGAAACTGAGTTTGTCTTATTTCTCTCCCTGACTACCCCTGGAGGTTGGGTTTTGGCGCCATTGTTCAACCAATCAGCACGCACGCTGAGTCAGAGCTTGATAAGGGAAGAAGATCTGGAGTAATGCAGCCATTGTTTAGCTTTAACATTGGGCCACATAGTTACAAAGGTCAAATGATTCACAAGACAAGTTATAAAACAGTTAAATGAACATGCAGAACACAATAACATTATGTACAGTAAAGTCACTTGTGGACAAAGTCTGTAACCAGATGATCGTTTAGTAAAACCGCACAGACTTTTTAGCGTTTTATCTTTGGTCTTGGAGAGAAAATGACTTTGAGTTCATTTTAATCCAAAAGAAGTCATTCAATGGAAAAAGTTCTTTCCAACGTTCAAAGTGTATCTGCTCCCGCATTGACCATAAACCTCCACGTGGGGGTTGTACGTGGTACCACCTTAGCCCGCATTCCTGTCACCATGGCAACATCCAGAGGTCATCTGAAGGTCGCTACACATAAATGACCAATATTAACCTGTGTGGGTTTTATATTTCTGCCTGTTACAGGACCTGCACACGGCGCAGCGTGGACACTAGTGATGCGCAGGTTGGGTTTTGACCCACAGGTCGGGTTGGGTTTTGACCCACAGGTCAGGTTGGGTTTTGACCCACAGGTCGGATTGGGTTTTGACCCACAGGTCGGGTTGGGCCGGGATAAAAAATTCTCGTGTCATTACGGGTCAGGTTTGGATGGGTTACATTTTTCTCAAACGTCCGTGCTCCGCCAGTGTCGTTGTATTTTGCTTGTATTTTTTAGATAAAGAAACAACGCTCTGGGGCTGTATTTCAATATATTATTTTATTTATTTATTTTATATTTTAAATGTTGGGAAAATGGGGAAATCAAACATTGATATTGCTCCATTGCTTGTACATGAGGCCATGAGGAACATCCCTCTCACAGGAGGTGCTTTTGAATGCCACACTTATCAGTCATTGGTTCAAACACTATGACCATATATGGACTGGCATTATCTCAATCCAGCCTCAAGCGGCCAAGTCCAGCCTCTTCACGCCAGCCTCAAGGTCGGCAAGGTGGCAAGAGAGCGCCCTGGCCCCGCCCCCGGATACAAACTGAACATTTAAACACATTTCTATTTTACCGGCGACCCCCCTTTTCTCCTCCATAAAGAAAGACCTTGAAAAATGGAACCTTATCCCACACTTGAGTCTAAGTCGAAGAATAATATAAAATTAAAGCCGCAATGATGGTTCTCGCCTTCCCGCACGACCGCCTTCCCGCCGACCGCCTTTTGATCGCGATTGCCCCGACACTGCATTCTCTTAGACTTTATTCTTTAAACCCCTTCCTCCCTGTACCTCCGTCACCTAGCAACAGAGACCCGCCGGCCGCCGCTAATGCTGATGCTAAGGCTAATGCTAAGACCACAGCACGAGAGGAAATGTTCCATCGGAATAAAAGAGGAAGAGGAAGTGAAGGCATTCATTGCGCCTCTGCTGGCCAATTGTGAAAATACACAATATCTGCAATGCACTTTTTTCATGGCGTCTGGAGGAGAATATAAACCATGAGTTTCAAACAAACCAGACAATGTTGAGTTTTTCACACAATGTGTAGGGGGCGCTATAGAGTAAATTTGTTACATGGTATTCATTATTTCCAATCAGACATAAAAACACATTAGTGAGTGAAATATGAGCTCCGTACATCATTTCCATTAGACGTGACTTGTCCTTGAAAAAACAGGAAATTAAGCCTTTTTTGAGGGCGTGTTACGCAGAGACCGTAAAGAATATCAACATTCTTTTGAACATTTATCTCATGTGTCTAGGCCAAAGATTAAGAGTTTCATGTTTTTTCTTTGTTGAACTAGTCGTCACTGTTACGACAGGCGTTCTCACAACCTCCATTTTATTGGAGTTCGGGCCGAGCCGATCGCGTCTATGTCCCATGTGTGACCTATGACCCCATGTGTGACCTATGTCCCATGTGTGACCTATGACTCCATGTGTGACCTATGTCCCATGTGTGACCTATGACCCCATGTGGGACCTATGACCCCATGTGTGACCTATGTCCCATGTGGGACCTATGACCCCATGTGTGACCTATGTCCCATGTGTGACCTATGTCCCCATGTGTGACCTATGTCCCATGTGTGACCTATGACCCCATGTGGGACCTATGACCCCATGTGTGACCTATGTCCCATGTGTGACCTATGACCCCATGTGTGACCTATGTCCCATGTGTGACCTATGACCCCATGTGTGACCTATGACCCCATGTGGGACCTATGACCCCATGTGTGACTTATGTCCCATGTGTGACCTATGACTCCATGTGTGACCTATGACCCATGTGTGACCTATGACCCCATGTGTGACCTATGTCCCATGTGTGACCTATGACTCCATGTGTGACCTATGACTCTATGTGTGACCTATGACCCCATGTGTGACCTATGACTCCATGTGTGACCTATGACCCCATGTGTGACCTATGACCCCATGTGTGACCTATGACATCATGTGTGACCTATGTCCCATGTGTGACATTCATCAATGTTCAGGGTCAAAAATGCCCGAGTTGTGGCAAAATGACCATGAAAAAAGAAGAAGAAGAAGAAGAAGAAGAAGAAGAAGAAGAAAAAACCTGGCAAGAACAAAGTCTCGTTCAAGCCAATGAATGTCTTGCCCTGATGTGTCTATTTATTCCAGACAATTTCCATACCCAACCCGCTGTTTGAAGAATGGATTAAAACAAGATTAAAGGTGGTATGGACGATTTTTTTCAGCAAATTTTTTATCATATTTCCTCGTGGTGTGGATAAATAATTTGTCCTGCCACGTATCAATCATAAAACACACCTACCGCTCACCTGCAGCCGCGTCAGGCTCGTCCCCACGTTTCCGCGTGCCTAAGCGCATGGATCTATCATAATATAGTTCCCTCAGTGTACGGGGCAAAATGAAGACGGAGAAAGACAGTTGGAGCTGACGCAGAAGTGGACAGAAATCTACGGGAGACGAGAGATGCGATGCGCTCCGTTGCGCTAATAAACAAACGCACGTGTGTGTTATATCAGTCCGCACGGGGGAGTGGCATGCGCACTTCCGCCTGCGTTCTCAAATCGCCGAAAAATCGTCCATACCGCCTTTAAGGTTTGTATGGCAGGGTAAAAAAACATTTGTACGATTCAGGACCCTAAAGTTACCAAAGGAAGAAAGGGGGTTGGGGCCTGCTGTACTGGTGTGACCCGGAGTATGAGGCACAATGTAAAGTATTGAGTGTGATTTTGAAGCAGAACTTAATAAGTATTTACACATAAGAAGTTATTATGATCAATAAATAAAGCATTCATTTTCCACCACTAGTTCCCGTTAGGGGTCGGAGGTGACTGTAGCCTATCCCAGTGACCCGCTCATAAACAAACAAAGCTTGATTAAGACATAACAATCAGAACTCTCAAGGGGAATAATAACTAAAGTATATAAATGCATTAATGACCCGGACAACCAATATACAAAATACATTAGAATGAAATGGGAAAAAGAGGGTCATTTTGATTTGATGGACGAGGAGTTGGAAAGTGTTTGTATTTCACAAAGAAGAACCACAAGATCTCCTTCTGTTGGAAGATGTTGTTGTTGTTGTTGTTGTTTTATGGCGGTTGGCATCCGAGTGTTGCATTACCGCCAGACTTTATTCCTCAGACGTTTCGTAGTCCTTAGACTCTGTCGTAGTCCGTAAAAGTACTCCTCCCATTGCTTTGGTGTTACAAAGCCCATGAGGTCATGATATGTCTTTGTGACTAGAATAGTTGTTGTTGTGTCAGAGACCAACCGGCTTTATTCCAGGGAGACTCTTCTTCATCTTCCTCTCCCTCTTTGACGTTCGGTGCTTTGGAAGTACAAAGCCCATGAGGTCATGGGACGTCTTTGTTGTTTTACAAAGCCCATGAGGTCATGGGACGTCTTTGTCGTTTTATCCTTTAGAAGTCCTTCTTCCATCACTTTGGTGTTTCTAGGCCCATGATGTCAAAGCGCGTTAGAACATCCTCTTGCTCCTCATCCTCGGCTCAGTCTCCAACACCCCCCACCTCTATAAACGTTTACCCAGCCCTGTGCTACATAAGTAAGCAACCACAGCCTGACACAAACCCTGTGACTGAATCGCCAGAACGTTCCGCAGATTGAACTCCCGCCCATTATTCCGAAACCACAAGGCCAACCCGGCCCTTTCTCTATCATAAGCCTCACAGCAAACCAGTCTCTGGCACCCGACAGTGACCACACAGACCGGTCGGGTGTTTACCTATCCTACTCAGTGACCAATTGAGTCCAGTATGGCCAATCCTCATGCGGGCGAAGGCCCTTTCCTTCCACGCGTTCCTGCCCATAGACCCGCAAGGACCCACACTACCCTGTACGTGATAGAGATGCCGTCCAGTAACACAGTGGCTCCAAAATTCCTGCCAAAGGCCGACCACATGACTCTTGATAACGGGCTTGATTTCAGATTTGCTTAACTCAACCGCCACATCAATTGATGGCCGCCTAAGGGAACGTTTAGCCAGTGCATCAGCCATTTCGTTACCATCCACCCCCACATGCGCAGGGACCCAAAAGAAGGAAACCCTCACATCCTTCCTGGACAGGGAGAGCATCAGACAGAAGATGCCATTCAACACATCCTGTCTGCAATCCGATTTCCCAGATTTAATGCTTTGCAATGCAGAAAGGCTGTCAGAGGCCACCACAATGCCGCAACACTGCAAAGCAGATTCCGCCCATTCCAATGCCAACCGTATCGCTATGAGTTCCGACGTGAAAACAGAAAGGCGATCTGTCAACCTCTTCTTGACCGCCAGCCCCAGGTCAGGCACAAAATAAGCGGCGCCAGTACGCCCACTCTCAGGATCCCTAGACCCGTCGGTATAAATAAACACATCACCTGAGTGCTTATCGATGAGCGCTTGAACGGCAAACTGCGGTGCCCTCCCAGCGACTCCTCTAAGCTTGCCATGCAAGCTAACATCAACAGGAGCCGGGACAAACTTCCACGGAGCTATAGCAGACAAAGCCACCGACGGGCTCACACGCAGATCACCAACCCCCGCAAGCCGCGCCTTCGCATTTCCTACCTGGCTAAAAACCATACTGCTAGCCTCACTCTGCCCCCCATCAACCCTGAGAAAGTCCCTCACCGGGTGAGAGCTCGTATGACCTTGCACATTCACCCAGTAAGCCAACAGAAGTTCTAGCCACCGGAGCCGTAACGGCAATTCCCCCAACTCAACCTGCAGCGCCGAGACAGGGGAGGTCCTAAAAGCCCTACAGCAGATGCGCAAGGCCTGGGCTTGCTCCACATCAAGTTTCTTTAAGTTAGTCTCAGCCGCAGACATGTAGGCTATACAGCCATAATCAATAGCCGCCCTCATGACGGCCCGATAAATACCCAGGAGCGACCTTCTGCTGGCCCCCCAGTCCTGGCCGGATAGACAACGAAGCAAGTTATTCACCCTTTTGCATTTACCACTGACCTCATCAATGTGCTGACGCCAACTAAGCCTCTCGTCAAAGGTGACCCCCAAGAACCTCACCTCCCTGACCTGTTCGAGCACCTGCCCATGCAGTCGAAGGGAGACATCCCTATGCCCATTGAAGAAACAGATCACTTGAGACTTCCGTACGGACAGTTTAAACCCCCACTTCAGGGTCCACTGCTCCACCTGCTGTATTGCCCTTTGCAGTTTCGCCTCGTAAAACCGGAGATTCCTCCCTCTCACCCATAGAGCGCCATCGTCAGCATAAAGGCTCCTCCCAACAGACCCATCCACGTCGTCAAAGATGTCCTTAATCATAACATTGAACAAGATAGGGCTGCACACACTCCCCTGCGGGATCCCATTCTCCACCCCATAGACCCCAGAGTAAGCAGCGCCCACTCTGGTTTGGATACGCCGGCCAGACAGAAAGCTCCGGACCCAGTTAAACAGTTTACCCTTCACACCACACTTCCGCAGCTTAATGAGGAGCCCATCCTTCCAAACCATATCGTACGCCTTCTCCACATCGAAGAGCACCGCAATAACCTTTTCTTTCTGAGCCCTGGCCAGCTGGATATCAGATTCCAAACACAACACGGAATCCATGGTGTTCCTGCCCCTACGGAAACCACTCTGGTGCGCGGGAAGCAAACCCTGACTCTCCAAGAAGTAATCCAACCGCTCGGTAACCATGCGCTCCATCGTTTTCCCGAGCTGCGACGTCAAGGCAATCGGCCTATAACTTGAAGGGTCAGACGCTGGCCTACCCGGCTTCAGAACCGGCACCACCGTAGACTGTTTCCACGCAGATGGAACACAACCCAACACGGTTGAAAAGACCCAGGACTAGCCCAAGCGTGTCATCAGTCAAATGAGAGAGCATGTCATAGCACACCTCATCTTTACCCGGGGCTGTCTGTTTCGCCTTAGAAAGTGCTCTCCTTAGCTCAAACAAACTAAACGGAAGGTCAAGGTCATCTTGAGTCGAAGGCTGGTGCCCAATCAGCTCAGAATTCTGGGCCAGAGTACTCTCCCTGTAGTGCCTTTCTGCAGGTGAGAGATTGTCAGAGCTGTGCACCGACACAAAGGTGCTGGCCAACAGTTCAGCTTTGTCAACGTCGCTGACTGCTTCAACACCAATCAGTATTAGGACCGGGGTCCCATGACGGCGCTCAACCCCATGCATCCGCTTAATCATCCCCCAAACATCCCTGAGACGCGTTTCTCTCCCAATTTTGGAACAATACCGCCTCCAATAGGCACTCTTGGCCGTTCTTACAGTTTTCCGCACAACAGCGCGGGCCCTCTTGTAGTCAATGAGGGCACCCTCAGTGTGGGTAACCCTTAGCCGGCGAAACGCCGCATTTCTCGCCCTAACAGCATGACCACATGCTTCATTCCACCACGGCACCCGCTTCCTATGTCCACTACCACCACTCTTAGGAATCGTGCCTACCGCTGACTGCGTGATGAGCGAGACAATTGCACTATTGAGATCATCCACCTGAGTCAATCCTCCTTCCTGCAGAACCCTAGAACCATCATCAGCTTTCCTCAGGAAAGCCCCCCAGTTCGCCCTTGCCAACTGCCACCTCTGGATCCTCGTCCCCCTGACCACACAGCTCCCAAAGCCAATCTCGGTGCGGACTAGATAGTGATCGCTACCAAAAGAAAGATTACCAAGAACCTCCCAACTACAAACACCAGCTAACTCCTTGGACACAAGCGTAAGATCTATTGCACTTTCTGTACCGGTCCCCATATTATAGCGGGTCCCACTCCCATCATTCAGACAAACCAACTCCCTTTGATTGATAAAACCCTCTACCACCTGCCCATACCTATCGGTACCACTACCGCCCCACAAAGCGCTATGCGCATTAAAATCCCCACACCACACGGCCTTTCCCCGAACATCCTTACCGATACTATGTAAGGACTCTAACGTTAACTCACCACACGGATTATAAAGGTTAACCACAGTAACAGCTTCACCACCCAGCCAGACCCTCACCGCCAGAGCCTCCGGCGCTTTACTCACACTGACAACAACGTAATTTAGGTCATCTCGGACAAACACAGCCACACCTCCGCCTCTACACTGCTCCCTATCATTCCTAACACACACATACCCTTGTATCCCAAAACCCCACCTAGGTCGTAACCAAGTCTCCTGCACGCACATAACGTGAGGCTTGTTCAACAAGGTAGAGACAAAATGCTTAAATTCCTGGCCATTAGCAAGAAGACTACGCGCATTCCATTGCAAGACAACCACCGCCATTATGAGCCCCCGGAACCTGACGGCGCATCGGGAGCCCCCCCACTCCCACTGCCAGAATGGGGCAGGGTGCCTTCCCGCAGCGCATCCTCTATCTCCGTCCACTCGGGACCCCCAGCTCCAAAATACTTCCCTGCAGCCTTAGCGATGATCTTAGTCTTTTCGGATCTCTTCTTGGTTTGACCAGTACAGTTAATCACTTCCACCATAAAGAGGAAGAAATCTTTCCTCTTCACAACCAGTACATCCTCCGCACCCACAGGGCCTCTGCCCGTGGAAGCCACACTCACAGGCATCCCAGTGGGGACCTCCCCCTGGCCGCGGGCAACGCTGCCCCCTCCCCTGTCGCCTAGGACACCAGCAGCACTGGCAGCCCCCACTGCATCCACCGTCACCTGACTACCAGACACCTTCTTGACCGCATCCGCGTAGGATATGCCTTGAGAGGCTCTAACTTTTTGCACCTCAGCAGCCCTCTTGCTGAACACGCATCCCCCGTAGGCAGAGCTATGCTCTCCCCCACAGTTACAGCACTTGAGTTTTGCTCCGTCGTCACACTTCCCATACTCGTGGTCTCCTGCACATTTACCACACTTCTGCTTCCCTCTACAGACCGCTGCAATATGCCCAAAGCGCTGGCACTTGAAGCAACGCAGGGGCGGCAGAACATATGGGCGTACGCCATACCGCATGTACCCAACGCACACCACACGAGGCAGGATCCCACCTTCAAATCTAATCATTATCGACAGGCTGTCACACCTTACCCCATCCCGGGTCATCTTCAACCGCCTATCATCCACCACCTTAGCTCCAGTCAAATTCTCCTTTATGTCATCCACAGATGTCGTCGTAGGGACGCCTACGATAACTCCCCTGACCGTGCCTCTTACAGCATCAGACACAAGAATGTCCTTCCCCCCAGACACTTAGCTTCAATCGCCTTCCTTTGCTGAGCCACGTCCTTGCACACGACCAGCAGCGAGCCATCCCTAAGGACACTCGCATGCTTGACCACTCCCACAGCTACAGTCAGGCTCCTTGTCAACGCCATCGGATCCCACCCCTTAAAGGACGCATTATCCTGCGCGAGCTTTATGAACACCTTACACTGTGAACTCACATCCCCGATATCTGCAACCCCCCCGCCCTGCTCCTCACCGAGAGAGCCCTCCATAGACGAGCAAGAAGACGCCCTACGCTGCACAGAATCAGTGGCTCCAGGGGAGTCCTCCCCGCTGTTCATATCGTCACCGACCAGGTCACGCCTCCTCTTCCTCTTCCCCGTCATACGGACCGAGGCGCTCCTCTATGTTGCCGCAATATCCAAACAACGCTCAATAATCCACCGTCAGCGATGTTGTTATTGGCAGAGGCCCACCCGTCGTTGATGTGTAATCCATCCAAGTTGTGTTGTTGTTGTTGTTGTTGTTGTTTTATGGCGGTTGGCATCCAAGTGTTGCATTACCGCCAGACTTTATTCCTCAGACTTTGTCGTAGTTGTTGTTGTTGTTGTTGTTGTTGTTTTATGGCGGTTGGCATCCAAGTGTTGCATTACCGCCAGACTTTATTCCTCAGACTTTGTCGTAGTCCTCAGACTCTGTCGTAGTCCGTAAAAGTACTCCTTCCATTGCTTTGGTGTTACAAAGCCCATGAGGTCATGATATGTCTTTGTGACTAAAATAGTTGTTGTTGTTTCAGAGACCAACCGGCTTTATTCCAGGGAGACTCTTCTTCATCTTCCTCTCCTTCTTTGACGTTCGGTGCTTCCACCATACAGCTTTATTCTTTAGGCTTCATTCTATAGGCTTTAATATGTCCACTGATGTCGCCGCTTGGTAGCCGTGCGTCTACGAGACTGGGCGAGGACAGGAGACCACCCCCACCCACATCTCGTCACTCTGATCACTCTGACTCCCCACAAGCAGACCCCCATCACTCCGACTCCCATTTAGCGCCTTTAGCCTGTTTTCTATATCTGCCCAATCAAGCTCCTTTGTTCCAAGGAATCTCCCTGCAGCTTTAGCAATGATCCTGATCCTTTCAGTTCTGCTTTGAGTCTGAGCAGCACAGTTTACAACATCCACCATAAAGAGTACAAAATCCTCCCTATCCACAACCAGGGTATTCTCATTAATTCTGGAACCTGCACACTTGGGACCTCCACTCTTGAAACCTTCACACTTCTTGGGAGCCACGCTGGCCTCTCTCATTTCGCCCTGGCTGGGAGCAGCGCTGGCTCCTCTCTCTGTATTTACTCTAAACTCGTTACTTGAAACTTTCTTGACTGCATCTGCATAGGATATACCTTGAGAGACCTTTATTTTCTGCACCTCAGCAGCTCTTTTGCTAAACCTGCATCCCCCGTAGGCAGAGCTATGTTCTTCCCCACAGTTACAGCACTTCAGTTTTGCACCCACGTCACACTTCCCATACTCATGATCTCCTGCACATTTACCACACCTTTGCCTCCCTCTACAGACCGCTGCAATATGCCCAAAGCGCTGGCACTTAAAGCAACGCAGGGGCGGCGGAACATATGGCCTGACGCTATAGCACATGTACCCAATGAACACCTTACTAGGTAGGCACCTCCCTTCAAGTGTTACCATTACCGACAAGCTGTCACATCTTACCCCAAACCGGGTCACCTTCAAACGCCTAGCGTCCACCACCGTAACTCCCGTCAAATTCTCCTTAACTTCATCCACAGACGTCGCCGTAGGGACACCTACGATAACTCCTCTGACCGTGTTTCTTTCAGCATTAGACACAAGAATGTCCTTTCCACCCAGACGTTTAGTTCCAATCGCCTTCCGTTGCTGAGCCGCGTCCTTGCACACGACCAGCAGCGAGCCATCTCTAAGGACACTCGCACTCTTGATCACTCCCACAGCTACAGTTAGGCTCTTTGACAATGCCACTGAATTCCACTCCTTAAAGGATGCACTATCCTGTGCAAGCTTTATGATCACCTTACAGTCTCTGCTCTCACCCCGGACATCAATAGCTTCAGCCTCATCCTGCTGCTCATTCCCAGAACCCTCGGACGAGCTAAGGGACTTTTTACGTTTCCGGGCACGTGCAGGCAGAAAAGGCTGCTCCTCCACGCCGTCCAGAACGTCTTCCATCCCCGATCCACTCTCCTCCGCCATCTCCCGTCTCTCCAGACCGGGTAGTCCTCAGACTCTGTCGTAGTCCGTAAAAGTACTCCTTCCATTGCTTTGGTGTTACAAAGCCCATGAGGTCATGATATGTCTTTGTGACTAGAATAGTTGTTGTTGTTGGTCATGATATGTCTTTGTGACTAGAATAGTTGTTGTTGTGTCAGAGACCAACCGGCTTTATTCCAGGGAGACTCTTCTTCATCTTCCTCTCCCTCTTTGACGTTCGGTGCTTTGGAAGTACAAAGCCCATGAGGTCATGGGACGTCTTTGTTGTTTTACAAAGCCCATGAGGTCATGGGACGTCTTTGTCGTTTTATCCTTTAGAAGTCCTTCTTCCATCACTTTGGTGTTTCTAGGCCCATGAAGTCAAAGCGCGTTAGAACATCCTCTTGCTCCTCATCCTCGGCTCAGTCTCCAACACCCCCCACCTCTATAAACGTTTACCCAGCCCTGTGCTACATAAGTAAGCAACCACAGCCTGACACAAACCCTGTGACTGAATCGCCAGAACGTTCCGCAGATTGAACTCCCGCCCATTATTCCGAAACCACAAGGCCAACCCGGCCCTTTCCCTATCATAAGCCTCACAGCAAATCAGCACATGCTCGACAGTCTCTGGCACCCGACAGTGACCACACAGACCGGTCGGGTGTTTGCCTATCCTACTCAGTGACCAATTGAGTCCAGTATGGCCAATCCTCATGCGGGCGAAGGCCCTTTCCTCCCACGCGTTCCTGCCCATAGACCCGCAAGGACCCACACTACCCTGTACGTGATAGAGATGCCGTCCAGTAACACAGTGGCTCCAAAATTCCTGCCAAAGGCCGACCACATGACTCTTGATAACGGGCTTGATTTCAGATTTGCTTAACTCAACCGCCACATCAATTGATGGCCGCCTAAGGGAACGTTTAGCCAGTGCATCAGCCATTTCGTTACCATCCACCCCCACATGCGCAGGGACCCAAAAGAAGGAAACCCTCACATCCTTCCTGGACAGGGAGAGCATCAGACAGAAGATGCCATTCAACACATCCTGTCTGCAATCCGATTTCCCAGATTTAATGCTTTGCAATGCAGAAAGGCTGTCAGAGGCCACCACAATGCCGCAACACTGCAAAGCAGATTCCGCCCATTCCAATGCCAACCGTATCGCTATGAGTTCCGACGTGAAAACAGAAAGGCGATCTGTCAACCTCTTCTTGACCGCCAGCCCCAGGTCAGGCACAAAATAAGCGGCGCCAGTACGCCGAATGTGACCCGTTTCTTTATAAAACCATGTCAAAGTGGGAGGAGCTGAATGTTGGAGAAGTGTGGTTGCCAGGAGGCACATCATTATCATGTGGTTTGGGACTGTCCTGTTGCACAGAACTGTTGGACAGAAATGAATAAGACACTATAGACACCACCGTCCCATTGGACTTGACTCAGAACCCCAGAACAAGAATGGATTCCTCTGGAAGACACATTTGGCGGCTGGAAAAGACCATCACAAAACAAAATGGATGAGACAAACTGCTCAGATAATAAAGGACCAACACCATAACTGACATACAAAAAAAATCACTTATGGACTGAACTCGGAAAAGGACAAATTTGATATAAACTGAACTAAATGGGACTCAAATCTTTGACCTGGAGTGCTTTAACTTTGCTTTTTATTTTTATCTGGATGCACTATTTTTCTATGATAATTTACACCTTGTTTTTTCTCTGGTCCCGCTCTGTCTGTTCCTTTGGTACCGTTGATTGATCTGTGTTTAAAGTGAAATATTTCTACTAAACTCTATCTTATTTGGGCGTTAAAGTTGACAAGATTTGATACGTGTTGATCTTAACTTTGGACCAAAAAAAAACAAAATAAAAAAAAATCTCCAGAACTGGAGTTGAAAATAAATATTAATGTTACTGGAATAACTGAAAAAGAATACATCTTTGTTTTCCAAGCAATTTCCTGTTGTCAAAAATACTGTATGTGCAATAATGTCATATTCATGTGCAATACTCATGCGCAATAGTGTCATATTCATGTGCAATACTCATGCGCAATAATCTCATATTCATGTGCAATACTCATACGCAATAATGTCATATTCATGTGCAATACTCATACGCAATAATGTCATATTCATGTGCAATACTCATACGCAATAATGTCATATTCATGTGCAATACTCATACGCAATAATGTCATATTCATGTGCATATAACTGCTGTAAATAAGAGTGTTTACATTACCACTATGATTAGTATTTTTTGTCTTATGTTAGCTTGTTTTTTTCTTTTTCTTTTATTTATCTTTTTCATTTTTCATTTTATTTTTTTCTCTATTCCCTATCAAGAATATGAGAGGTTCTGTACATAGGGGTTTTGTTTATAAGAGGTTTTTTTTCCAATAAGAGTGTTATCTGTTCTTTTCTTCTGTATTGACTGCGTTGCAACACCGACATTTCCCCATTGTGTGGACAAATAAAGTCTTATCTTATCTTATCTTAAACTGAGGAAAATCATATTCAAAACTGTTCACAAAATCTGCCCTTGTAGAAATATTCTTCAAAGATTTCATGAATTCACTTTGCTCCTTCTGTAACTGTTCAGACCGTTTTACAAACCATTTGCCATTTGTATCTTGATTGTTTGTACTGTAATGGTCAAATACATCCCTCTTCTACACAAAACTGACAAGAAAAAGGCAATCAACATCATAAAGTACCTCACTGACAATATTAATCTTCCTCTCGACAGTTATCTTTGATTTTCTGACTGTACCTGTATTTATTTATCAGTTTTTTGTAATATCATTTGTTTGTGAATGCTGGAACTATCTTATTTGTTTCATTGGGTTTGTAAATTAATAAATAAAGTAGGGTTAGAACAAAAAAGAAGACGAACGCGGATCATATTATGAGCGTATTATATATATATATATATATATATATATATATATATATATATATATATATATATATATATACATATTAATAGATCATGACGTATATTCACGAGACACGCTAGGAGGAGCGACACTGCGCATGCGCATGGTTTGTTGTTGCGGAAATGGCGCTCCGCACTCAGCTCCGCTGCGGCCACAGTATTCTCTCCAGAACACGGCTCTTCTTCGGGCAATTTCCAGCTCTGGTCCGCGCGCTGTCCGAGCAAGCCTCCGGTAAAGTCTCCGGTACAACTGCCTCGTCCGGTGGAGAGCCCTCGGGGGCTCTCGTGGACCATCTGATCTACTCACACGAGCACCTGGCTCTCAAGGACTCTCTGCGGAAGGTACTGTCAACTCTGTCATCTCCAGCCCAGGCACGAGCCCACAGGGCCTGCGCATGCGCAGCTGACTGTGGGGGTGACTGTGGGGGTGACTGTGGGGGTGACTGTAGAGGCGACTTGGGGTGACTGTGGAGGTGACTGTGGAGGTGACTGTGGAGGTGACTGTGGAGGTGACTGTGGGGGTGACTGTGGAGGTGACTGTGGAGGTGACTGTGGGGGTGACTGTGGGTGACTGTGGGGGTGACTGTGGGGGGTGACTGTGGAGGTGACTGTAGAGGCGACTGGGTGTGACTGTGGAGGTGACTGTGGAGGTGACTGAGGGTGACTGAGGGTGACTGTGGGACTGACTGTGGGTGACTGTGAGGGTGACTGTGAGGGTGACTGTGAGGGTGACTGTGAGGGTGACTGTGGGTGACTGTGGGTGACTGTGGGGGTGACTGTGGGGGTGACTGTGGGGGTGACTGTGGAGGTGACTGTGGGGGTGACTGTGTGGGTGACTGTGTGGGTGACTGGAGGTGACTGTGTGGGTGACTGTGGAGGTGACTGTGTGGGTGACTGTGTGGGTGACTGTGTGGGTGACTGTGGAGGTGACTGTGGGGGTGAATGTGGAGGTGACTGGAGGTGACTGTGGGGGTGACTGTGGAGGTGACTGTGTGGGTGACTGTGTGGGTGACTGTGTGGGTGACTGTGTGGGTGACTGTGGGGGTGACTGTGGAGGTGACTGTGGAGGTGACTGTGGGGGTGACTGTGGGGGTGACTGTGGAGGTGACTGTGGAGGTGACTGTGGGGGTGACTATGGGTGACTGTGGGTGACTGTGGGGGTGACTGTGGAGGTGACTGTGGGTGACTGTGGGTGACTGTGGGTGACTGTGGAGGTGACTGTGGGGGTGACTGTGGAGGTGACTGTGGAGGTGACTGTGGGGGTGACTGTGGAGGTGACTGTGGGGGTGACTGTGGGTGACTGTGGGGGTGACTGTGGAGGTGACTGTGGGGGTGACTGTGGGGGGTGACTGTGGAGGTGACTGTAGAGGCGACTGGGTGTGACTGTGGAGGTGACTGTGGAGGTGACTGAGGGTGACTGAGGGTGACTGTGGGACTGACTGTGGGTGACTGTGAGGGTGACTGTGAGGGTGACTGTGAGGGTGACTGTGGGTGACTGTGGGTGACTGTGGGGGTGACTGTGGGGGTGACTGTGGGGGTGACTGTGGAGGTGACTGTGGGGGTGACTGTGGGGGTGACTGTGTGGGTGACTGTGTGGGTGACTGGAGGTGACTGTGTGGGTGACTGTGTGGGTGACTGTGGAGGTGACTGTGGAGGTGACTGTGGAGGTGAATGTGGAGGTGACTGTGGGGGTGACTGTGGAGGTGACTGTGTGGGTGACTGTGTGGGTGACTGTGGGGGTGACTGTGTGGGTGACTGTGGAGGTGACTGTGGGGGTGACTGTGGGGGTGACTGTGGAGGTGACTGTGGGGGTGACTGTGGGGGTGACTGTGGGGGTGACTGTGGGGGTGACTGTGGGTGACTGTGGGTGACTGTGGGGGTGACTGTGGAGGTGACTGTGGGGGTGACTGTGGAGGTGACTGGGTGACTGTGGGGGTGACTGTGGGTGACTGTGGGGGTGACTGTGGAGGTGACTGTGGGTGACTGTGGAGGTGACTGTGGGGGTGACTGTGAGTGAGACCTGCCCCTTTATGCAAAACTGAGATACAGGGGCAGTTTTGTTCCCTCAGCTATTAAAATACTAAATAGCCAGATTATAGACTACAAATGGTCAGACTACACACTCATTTATTAATTTATGGATTTATAGCTTTCTTAATCTATTTATTTATTTATTTATTCTGGACTATTATTATAGTATTTTATCCGCTGTATTCTGACACTAATCAGTGTGCCTCATGACAGGTTCTCGTGTCGTAATAGTGACTGCAGAAGAGAGTCCATGTTTCTGAAACTACAATGGAAAGTAATGAGCAACTTATATTGTATTCATCCATTTTTAATTTTAAAAAATGAATGAATGCCACAACTGAGCCCAAATAGCACAACAACAATGTAATAAAACACCAGGAATTGCTATAAAGCTAAAGAAGTGGGTACATCAGAAGAAATGTCAAAAGGGTCAGATTTACACTAGATTTACACCATAAAGGTCATAAGGTCATGGACCAGAGTGCAATATGTTTGGAATAATTTAATTATCCCAAACAGGGGAGATATTCAGGTTTTAAGAGTGTCAAAATGAGGCGAAAGTGAACCCACAAGCTGTGACCTCTGACCTCTGCTGGTCAGTGCTGCTGTGCAGGGGAGCGGTCACCTGCACAGGGGAGCGGTCACCTGCACAGGGGAGCGGTCACCTGCACAGGGGAGCGGTCACCTGCACAGGGGAGCGGTCACCTGCACAGGGGAGCGGTCACCTGTGTGTACACAACCCCCATGTGGTCAGTCTGTTACTGGATTCATGCTAAACCACATACTATTATGTTCTGATATGTCAGAATTGAAGTTATTGAAAGGGTTTCATCAAATGTTGATATTCCATGTTATAACTGTGTTAATTAAGGAGGAAACGGTGATGTATCTGAACTTTCTGGGCATGTTTCACAATCTGTATCATCTGTATCATCTGTATCATCTGTATCATCTGTATCATCTGTATCATCTGTATCATCTGTATCATCTGTATCATCTGTATCATCTCATACAGTCGGGCGAGCAACGAGCATTTTGAATGATGCCATGCAAATATTTATGACCCGACTTGGACCTCCCGGGAGCAGAAGGAGGTCACAGGCGGTCCAACAGGCGGGCCAGCAGGCGGTCACAGGCGGTCACAGGCGGTCACAGGCGGGCCAGCAGGCGGTCACAGGCGGGCCAGCAGGCGGTCACAGGCGGGCCAGCAGGCGGGCTAGCAGGCGGTCACATGTGGGCCAGCAGGCGGTCACAGGAGGGCCAGCAGGCGGGCCAGCAGGTGGTCACAGGCGGGCCAGCAGGCGGTCACAGGCGGGCCAGCAGGCGGTCTCAGGCGGGCCAGCAGGCGGGCCAGCAGGCGGTCTCAGGCGGGCCAGCAGGCGGTCTCAGGAGGGCCAGCAGGCGGTCACAGGCGGGCCAACAGGCGGTCCAAAAGGTGGTCACAGGCGGGCCAGCAGGCGGTCACAGGCGGGCCAGCAGGCAGTCTCAGGAGGGCCAGCAGGCGGTCACAGGCGGTCACAGGCGGGCCAACAGGCGGTCCAACAGGCGGTCCAACAGGCGGTCCAACAGGCGGTCCAACAGGCGGGCCAACAGGCGGTCCAACAGGCGGGCCAACAGGCGTTCACAGGAGGGCCAACAGGCGGTCACAGGAGGGCCAACAGGCGGTCACAGGCGGGCCACATACCTACATACTGAGAAGAGGACTTACCTGGCCTTCGTACAGGTCCATGTACCATTCAAGGACGTGTCATATGGTCAGATATTTATTTATGGTCACACTTGTGACTTTGTGTAAAGCCTAGAACCATCATGAGGGTGTCGGTTCATGAGGGCGTCGGTTCATGAGGGCGTCGGTTCATGAGGGTGTCGGTTCGCGAGGGTGTCGGTTCACGAGGGCGTCGGTTCACGAGGGCGTCGGTTCACGAGGGCGTCGGTTCACGAGGGCGTCGGTTGTGCTGACTTTAGCCCCAGTGAACTAAACTGTGCCAAAGTGTTTAAAACTAACTGCTATGACACATTAACCACAGTATTTTGAATCATCTGTGACTTCCTGTGGAAGGATTCAGAGGCTAAAAACAGAACTTCAGACAGGGTCACGGGGCCACGTACACTCCGCCCACTGTGTTTGTTGCACAATCTGGGCCCCTGCTCCAGACTCCATGGCTTCCTATGCGCTAATCTAAATCTAATGTTTTCCGTTTTGCACGTTGTTGCCAAGTCGAGCAAAGCGTCACGCAAATTCTAATACCTGAAGGTCCAACCCCAAAAACAGTCCAGTCCCCAGTGCAGCCGAGTCCTAGGGCTGTTTTCAGTGTTTGAGTCACGTAAAGCACTTATAGCCCAGTGGAGGTCGAGGAATGTTTGATAAACTGAATATGTATTATTCATCCAGAGTAAAGGGTTTCATCTCTAACACTGACACCCTCAGCTCTAGTGTAATCAGGGGCTTTGTGTACGCTGTACACTGATGAGAACTACTTATACAGTCATTGATTGTTTTTATAAGCGGCGTTCTCTCATCCTGATTTCTATTCATTGAAATGTAATCCCCTGTGTCCTGGTGCAAGCAAGGCCTTTTTTCACCAGGACACTTCATGCATCATAACTCTGTATTTAAACTGTTTCTACTTGTAATATATCGCCTGATGTTTGTCTAGATCATTGACCAGGAGATCAACCCTCATGTTGACCAGTGGGAGAAAGAGGGCATTTTCCCCGCCCACAAAGTCTTCAAGATTCTGGGGAACGCTGGTTTCCTGGGAGTGAACAAGCCAGTGGGTAAGAGAGACCTTTGCACCCGACTCTGCATGGCTGGAATCCACTTCACAATCTAATTATAATAAGGAAACTAAAGGTCCTCACTCCTATCTTGTATACATGGAGTTTACTTTGAAGTGTATTATTGAGTGGCCATATTTGTTGTTGGCGGTGGGCCTTCTTCTGGGCGGTGTTGACACCTGACCATGTCTCTGGTTCTGTACCTGATTCTTCTTCTTCCAGGGCCCATATGCTCTAAACGCTAGGTTCCATAGCATGACGTCATCAGGTCTTGATCCAGAACCTTCACCGGGTTCCTTCAGATCATTTCAGCGCTCTAATGTCCTGCACTTCAAAGCAAGTCTTGTTAATAGCTAGTCTTATTGCCTGGGCTGCTTTAAGATAAGATAAGATATTCCTTTATTGTCTGGGAAATGTCATTGTTCCAACGCAGTAGATACAGAGGAAAGGAAGTTTAAAAAACACTCTTAATAGAAGAATTCTTATAAACAAAAACTCCTATAGACAAAACCTCTCATTTCTTAATAAGGAATGGAGGGAAAAATAAAGATAAAGATAAAATAAAAACAGCTAGCGTAAGACAAAATAAAATAATACTAATAATAACGGTCAAATTTACGTCCTCTGATGGCAACAGTGGTATTTCAAAGTGATAATGCCTTAAATTTTACCCCTGAGCCTCTGATCCCATTGAATTGAGAATCTTAAGAGAAAATGTATTACTCATTCTGTGAAAAAAATCATGTGATCGGTATCAACATCTGCAAAATGGGCCGATCAAACGCACCAATCATACTTGTCTTAGTCATCACGTTTGCCTTGAGGTAGATGATCTGTAAGTTATTGCAGTGGTGTAATTTGTAATTTAATCTTCTTATGAAACCCTTTTGGTTAAAACGCTCTGCTGTGGTCCTTTTAAAGGGCCCATATCCTGCAAAATCCACTTTTCAGAGCTTTTAATCTTCAATACCTACAGTGCTATTGGTGCCTTGTATAAGTGTTCTTTATTGAAGTCTGCAGTCTTTAGCTAGAGAACAGTCTTTATCATTCCCCTCGGATGAGCAGATGGATGGGGCGTGCTTTCCTGTTTCAGCCCATCCTCCAGGAAGCACTCTGAACCTGTAACACGGGAAAAATAGCATCAAGTGGCATCTTTAAGTCCCGATGTATCTGCTCCCCCTAACCCCCTAACCCCCTAACCCTGCTCCCGCTCACACCTCGTCTGTTCCCGAAACTACGAGCTCACCCACTTGTCCATCTTCTTCTGTTTATCCGGAGCCGGGTTGAGGCTGAGGCGTTCCCAGGCCAGCCCAGAGACATATTCCCTCTAGCGTGTCCTGGGTCTTCCCTGGGGCCTCTTCCCGGTGGGACATGCCCGAAACACCTCCCCAGGGAGGGGCCCAGGAGGCTCCGGAACAGAAGCCCGAGCCACCTCAGCTGGAGGAGCAACGGCTCTACTCCGAGCTCCCCCCGTGTGACTGAGCTCCTCCCCCTATCTCTAAGGGAGCGCCCAGCCACCCGGTGGAGGAAACTCATTTCGACCGCTTGTATCTGTGATTTTGTCCTTTCGGTCACTACCCAAAGCTCAAGACCATAGGTGAGGTCAGAACGTAGAGTGACCGGTAAATCCAGAGCTTTGTCTTTGGACTCCACAACAGCTGCTGCAGCGACTGCATCACTGCAGCAGCTGCAGCGATCCAACTGTAAAACATAATGTTGCTTGTTAATCTGAAGGTTTGTGTGAATGTAAAAGTGACATTGACCCATTTTCTGGAATTGAATGAACACTTTACCAAATGTGGTTTATGAAGATTTATTGACCAAATAACTAAACAGATATATGAATATGGAATATGCAAATGAGTCCATAACAGATGGAGAGGCTGGACATGATTGTTCTAGATCTAGTTGTGTGTTAGAGTTAATTCTAGGACGATATTATCAGCCTGTGAAGTGCATCATACGACCAGAACCAGAAGCAGTGAGGAGATGGGCCTGTGTGTGTCTGAGAGCCTTCGTGTTCCCTCCAGGGGTCACTCAGGGGTCACGCTGCAGCTCGGTCCACACGCTGGGCAGGGCACGGACAGTGTCAGGCTGAAGAAGCACTGGATCAGGTTCAGTGCTCTGAGTTCTCTTTGGCTCTGAGGCGTTCCTCAGATAAAAAGGGCAGATTCACGGATGAGGCTGGTCTGAACAGACTGTCCTGGACTTGAAAAGTTGCAAAAAGGTCCTTTGCTTGAGTTTGCATGAATTAGTTTTAATCACGTCTAAAAACGGGCACAGAATTCTTATTTATGGGAGAGAAAAGTTAGCTTCCGCGGGCGTGTCTCTCTGGAATGTTCTTTGTACCGTGGGTTAGCTTAGCATTGCTAGGCCAGAGATGAGGCCTTTTTCTCATCTCCTGGGTTGAGGTCATTCCTTTCTTGAAGACCTGATGGAACTGAGTTTGTCTTGTTTGGGTTGGTTTTGCACCAGTGTTCGACCAATCGGCATCATGCATTCTGAGTCAGAGTTAATCCGAGAAAAAGATCCGGAATGATGCAGCCATCGTGTAGCATTAACATTAACAAGACGAGCTATAAAACAATGAAATGAACATGCAGAACACAGTAACATTCTTTAGAGTAAACTTATCTTGTGTACAAAGTTACTAAAACCGTCTTTGTTGCATTTTAGCTAATGGCTTTGTGAGTTAATTTTAATCCAGTCATTTGATGTAAACGGTTTTAGTGATATCTATTTGTTTGGTTCTGCGCTAACTGTGTGGCAAATTAGGCTAAAATGTGCCTAACTAAAAGCTAAGGTGTACGTAGACTAATGTTGATTAAAGTTTATAAGTGATCAAAAAGTGATTATGAATTTTCAAATTCTTATAGTATAACATAGTAATTTGGATAGCTGTTCAGAATCTTTTGTTTTGATAACGCTGCCTCTGTACATTTTTGAAGTTGAAAACTAAGCCTACAAAGCTTAAGATTTACATCAATACTAAAATAATTTGCAAAAATTTGATAAGAAAAATATTTTTTTGCTATTGAAAACATTAACCTCATTAAAAGGAAAAGTGTGCATAGATATTAGTTCAAGGTTTGGCAAAGGTTAGTATAAATTTAAACGGCTCCTGTGGTTAAAGAAGGGATTGTTGTTTAAGCAGCTCAGCGTTGCTTGTGTAACGCTGAAGGGTTTGAGACTGACGGACCCAAGAGTGCAGAGGTCGTTGTTCTGGACTTTAGTTGGTCTGTGTCTTTGTCCATGTGTCTGGTGTCTTGTGGTGACCTCCATGTGTGTCTTGCAGAGTACGGTGGGCTGGGGCTGGACTTCAGCTACAGCATGGCTGTGGCAGAGGAGCTGGGACACATCCGCTGTGGAGGCGTGCCCATGGCCATCGGAGTGCAGACCGACATGGCCACGCCCGCGCTGGCTAGGTATGACCACGTGAATACTTCATTTACTCGTTTCCCCACTGCTCTGTACTATTGTACTATATATATATATATATATATATATATATATATATATATATATATATATATATATATATATATATTTGTATAAATTATTGCATGCATTATTAGCAAGTATTGAAGAAATCTACATTATAGCAGTTGGAATATAGACAGATTTAAAATAAAAAAACATCACTCAACAAAGTAATACAATTTGACGGATTGAAATGACAGGGTGACTCATGAGATCCTTGAGGATAAAGAAAACATATTTATGGTCTGTCGGTCTCTGATGTCTCGTCTGTGCTTGCTCAGGTTTGGCTCTGAGGCTTTGAAGAGCGAGTTCCTGCTCCCGTCCATCCTGGGGGACAAAGTGTCCTGTCTGGGCGTGAGTGAGGCGGGAGCCGGCTCCGATGTCTCCAGTAAGTCTTTTCTTTCCAAATTGACTCTTACACATATTATAACAGATTTTGACGTGCGGTGATGAGAGCAAGGGAGGCGGAATGAAGAGTAAATGTATCATGTAACATATTTGTCTGCTTGATGTTAAATATATTTTATTATATGTCAGTGAAAGCACTTTTCTTACATAAAAGTGAAAACATGTGTTTTTGTTTTCAGTAATAACACTAAATTAACTGTACATAATTACAGATTTATTTAAGATGGTTGTTTTTGTTCTCTTGGTTTGAATGTGTAAGAGCGTGACCTGAGCTTGTGGTGCAGGCGTCCGGACTCAGGCCGTGAGGAAAGGCGACGACTATGTCATCAACGGAGGCAAAATGTGGACCACAAACGGCACTCAGGCCGACTGGATGTGTCTGCTCGCCAACACCAGCCACGGGCCCCCGCACAAGAACAAGTCTCTCATCTGCCTTCCCATGGACCTTCCAGGTACTCTCTGTCTGCCCTTTGACCCATAGTGTAGCGTCTCCCCATCGCCGCCGTCTCCTCGTCTCTTACGACATTCTCTCACACATGAGGCAAAGCAGCATCAGAACACACTTGAAACTATTTAATCAAGCAAACGGTCTGAAGTGTCTAAAATAATCTAATATACAGGTATTTTCCCTTGTAGTAAATATTGAAAGGGTGGCAGAGTAATTGCAACACTGCTGGAAGAAACATTTCATCTTTAATTTGAAGTTGATGTCATTGGAAGAACAAAATATGGAGCATGATATTTTTTACAGAAAAGACCACAACAATGAGTAAAAACAAATCATACTTTAAGGAGTAGCAGAAATGATGTCATATGGAGCTCATAGACTCACACTGGGAAGAGTAAGAGTACTGTTACTTAAATACAAATGTTACTCAGGTAGGAGTAAAGATTTCGTGCTAGAAGTATAAATTGTGTGTGTATAATTTGACCACCCCTCACATCAGAACATATGGAGTGTTGTGTTGTGCCGGAGGTTCCTGTACAGGCCCAACTGGCAGATGATAAACAGTGGAGTCATTTGAAGGAGGTGGAAAATCTGTGTCTCTGACCTGGAAAGACCTAAACAAAGATGTTAAAATCTTAAACTGGTTGGCTACATTGACGTCCGTTTGCATTTTCATTAATTCGCTCTTTTACGTCTCCGTGAATATGAGGTAGCTTGTCATCAAATGACCTTCATTATTTAGCTTTACACCAGCAGAACGTGCTGTGCCAGCTCTTTCCCCCTGACCTTGATGCCCGTATCTGTTCAGAGTCTGCTGTGAGAGAGTTACTAAAGAGGAATGAAAGTGACAATGGGGAAATGGGAGAGTAAAGTTTGTGCACGTCTAAACTGAGAGAAAGGAGATATGATATGCATCATCAGCACTCAATTTGTAGTGGGCACACACAAATCCAACCGCACTTCTACTGAGTGTATGGCGTATCATTAGTTTGTTCAACAAAGCGTAGTTCTGTTATAATAGGCTCCACGCCGCTGTGAGCTCTCCTCCAGAGAGAGGACACGCTCTCACGCTCTCACGCTCTCACGCACACACTTCTGCTTGTGTCATTGTTGTGTCCTGTAGAGCCGGCACTCAGGCTCAATCTAACCTTTTTGCACGGGCTGCTACTCTGTTATGTAGTACATGAGCGTGCAAGCTGGGACGAGGTGTTTAGGTGGAAAACAGAGCGTCTCACAAGTGAACAAGGCTAACATGGCTAACTGGCCCTGTGCGGCTGCGGGCGGCCATCCCTCCGATGCTAAACTTGAACGGCCCTGTGTGGACTCTCCAGGGACTTGCCCGTCAAAATGAGGAGAGTAGATAACTTAACAAGAGTTGGCCCTTATGATGCGTGAAATGCATCGGGACACGACATCAAGAGCGGGGCCTGGCGCAGCCCAATACGACCAAATTGAATCTGACATAAAGGAGCTGAAAGCCAGAGGAGGAGACAAAGTGTGCATCAGTTACAGGTGCTGAGGGCCAAGGTGGTGGAGCTGTGGACGGAGGTAAAGGATATGATTCTGGAGTCACGGAAGGAAAAGATGGAGACAACACTGAAATTTCCCATAAGAAGGTGATTTGAGAAGAGAAAGAGCACATCTGTGAGAATAAGGCAGAGGTGATCATCAGGAAAATGCAAAACACAGAACTGAACAGCGACAAGAGGTGGAGCCATCAATGTGGGGAATGTGAGTTCAGGATGTGGTCACATGGGACTGATGGTTGTGACATGACATTACGCTCCGTGTTGTCTGCTTTGTACATAAACTCATCCACTCATTAATGTGCCAAATGTGGGAGAATTAAAATGGAACAAAACAAAAAAATATTACTATTCATCATCCAGAAGCAAACATAGGAGGGGAGTTTCCATGTTGATTTCAAACTGAAGCTGTAAAGACAAAGATGGCTTTGGATGGCCTTCTATATTAATATTATGGACCTGATTGCAAACAACTCAAGGAGAACCCTAATCTGTGGCGGTGTTTAGCAATATTTGCCTTCAACCTTCATTAGACGTGTCAAACTCGAGAGGCGCTGGAGGGAAGTAAATAATAAATGACATAAATTAATTAAAAAGATGGGACTGATTGACATCTGGATTCATCTGGATGTATTTAAATTTGTGGCGCTGGTGAGACCCATCCATCCATCCATCTTCTTCAGCTTATCCGGGGCCGGGTCACAGGGGCAGCAGTCTAAGCAGGGACTCCCAGACTTCCTTCTCCCCAGACACTTCTTCTAACTCCTCCGGGGGGATCCCGATGTGCTCCCAGGCCAGCCGAGAGACATAGTCTCTCCAGCGTGTCCTGGGTCTTCCCCGGGGCCTCTTCACTGTGGGACATGCCTGAAACGCCTCCCCAGGGAGGGGCCCAGGAGGCTCCGGAACAGATGCCCGAGCCACCTCAGCTGGAGGAGCAGAGGCTCTACTCCGAGCTGCCCCCGTGTGACTGAGCTCTTCCCCCTATCTCTAAGGAAGCGCCCAGCCACCCGGTGGAGGAAACTCATTTCGAGCGCTTGTATCTGTGATTAAAGGACCACATCAGGGTGTTTCATAAGGATAAACAACAGAACTGCAAACTTACAGATCATCTACAAGACAAATGTTATGACGTGTAAAGTGTGATTAGTGTCTGATTGGCCCATTTTGCAGATCACTGATCATGTGATTTTTGCTGTGATCGCGGCCGATCGATTTGCGCACCTCTAGTTATAATAATAATTTCTCAAAGCGGGTCATGGATACAGCGAAGCGCTAATGTAGATGGTCCAGGACTGACACGCATCATTTACAGATGGACTGTAGACTCAAGGGGTCATCCAGCCAGGTACGGGACTGAGGGGGTCACCACTGGTGCAGCAGGAGCCAGGCATCTGGGGACCTAAAATATTGAACATTGTTGATGGGGAAAGTCGGAGGAATCAGAGGATGTGGTCGAGCTGCCATACTTCCCCCAAGGCAGCGCCGCTAAAACTGTGGGTTTTATGTGTGTTCCTCACAGGAACGAGCTGGTCCTTCATGAGACTGTGTTGGCGTCTTTAATGTGGACACCTCTGTAGACACATTGAACACCACCACAGCATTTTCTATCTTAAGCCTATGTAGAGGCGCATTGACGTGTAACCAAAATGGCGTGAATGAGGCGTGAATGAGGCGTAAAGTACGATGCCTTTCCACTATTTTGGTCGAATCAAGCGGCACAAACACAGCGAACGGGAATCAAAGCACGAACAACCTGTGTGAACACTGGACGAAGCTTAGAGCCATCAATGTGAATACAGCATTCAACAAGCGACTGGACTATGTCTAATAATCATAGGCCAAACGTCCCTTTAAGTCCAAGATTGTCATTAAAAGCTGTAAAATATAACTTATGTGCAATGATAGAAAATGTCTCCATGAAAGTTCTGTCCGGCCTCTGTCACAGATCGAATGCCCAAATTTAATGTTTAATTTGCCGTTAGAAGAAATCCTAGGCCACAATTTCTGTTTCTGTTAGTGCTGTTAGTGCTGTTAGTGCTGTTGTACTGTTAGTACTGTTAGTACTGTTAGTACTGTTAGTGCTGTTAGTGCTGTTGTACTGTTAGTACTGTTAGTGCTGTTAGTACTGTTAGTGCTGTTGTACTGTTAGTACTGTTAGTACTGTTAGTGCTGTTAGTGCTGTTAGTGCTGTTGTACTGTTAGTACTGTTAGTACTGTTAGTACTGTTAGTGCTGTTAGTACTGTTAGTGCTGTTGTACTGTTAGTACTGTTAGTACTGTTAGTACTGTCAGTACTGTTAGTGCTGTTAGTACTGTTAGTACTGTTAGTACTGTTAGTACTGTTAGTGCTGTTAGTACTGTTAGTGCTGTTAGTACTGTTAGTACTGTTAGTACTGTTAGTGCTGTTGTACTGTTAGTACTGTTAGTACTGTTAGTGCTGTTAGTACTGTTAGTGCTGTTAGTACTGTTAGTGCTGTTGTACTGTTAGTACTGTTAGTGCTGTTGTACTGTTAGTGCTGTTAGTGCTGTTGTACTGTTAGTGCTGTTAGTACTGTTAGTACTGTCAGTACTGTTAGTGCTGTTAGTACTGTTAGTACTGTCAGTACTGTTAGTGCTGTTAGTGCTGTTAGTACTGTTAGTGCTGTTGTACTGTTAGTGCTGTTAGTACTGATGTTGTTGTAGTTACTGATGATGCCATTCCAGGGATAAACCAGTACTTGGGTGTTTTAGGTCAGACTGCTAAACCAAGTCTTAGAAACTTGGGTGTTGTCTTTGACAAAGACATGTCTTTAGAGCACCACTCCAAGCTGTTGACGAGGAACTGTTTCTTTCAGTTGAGGAAAATCTCTAAGCTCAGGAAAATGGTGTCTCAAAATGACCTGGAACTTATAATTCATGCATTTGTGTCTTCACGTTTAGACTATTGTAACAGTTTGTTTTCCTGTCTTAACAAGAAGGAACTCTCTCGTCTGCAGCTGGTCCAGAACTCTGCAGTGAGGATCTTGACCCGCACAAATAGAAGGGCCCACATTTAAATGCACTTGTTTTACGGACTGATTTTACTGTATATTGTTGTATATGTATTGTTCACTGTAAGTTTTTTGTGTTTTTATTGTTTTATTCTGTGTTTTGTGAAGCACTTTGTGACCTCTGTCTGTGAAAGGTGCTATATAAATAAAATTTACTTACTTACTTACTTACTGTTAGTACTGTTAGTACTGTTAGTGCTGTTAGTGCTGTTAGTACTGTTAGTGCTGTTAGTACTGTTAGTACTGTTAGTACTGTTAGTACTGTTAGTGCTGTTAGTACTTAGTGCTGTTGTACTGTTAGTACTGTTAGTACTGTTAGTACTGTTAGTGCTGTTAGTACTGTTAGTACTGTTAGTGCTGTTGTACTGTTAGTACTGTTAGTGCTGTTAGTACTGTTAGTGCTGTTGTACTGTTAGTACTGTTAGTACTGTTAGTACTGTTAGTACTGTTAGTACTGTTAGTACTGTTAGTGCTGTTGTACTGTTTGTACTGTTAGTACTGTTAGTGCTGTTGTACTGTTAGTGCTGTTTGTACTGTTAGTACTGTTAGTACTGTTAGTACTGTTAGTGCTGTTAGTACTGTTAGTGCTGTTAGTACTGTTAGTGCTGTTGTACTGTTAGTGCTGTTAGTGCTGTTAGTGCTGTTAGTGCTGTTAGTACTGTTAGTACTGTTAGTACTGTTAGTGCTGTTAGTACTGTTAGTGCTGTTGTACTGTTAGTGCTGTTAGTACTGTTAGTACTGTTAGTGCTGTTAGTGCTGTTAGTGCTGTTAGTGCTGTTAGTGCTGTTAGTACTGTTAGTACTGTTAGTACTGTTAGTACTGTTAGTGCTGTTGTACTGTTAGTGCTGTTAGTACTGTTAGTACTGTTAGTGCTGTTAGTGCTGTTAGTACTGTTAGTGCTGTTAGTACTGTTAGTGCTGTTGTACTGTTAGTGCTGTTGTACTGTTAGTGCTGTTAGTACTGTTAGTACTGTCAGTACTGTTAGTGCTGTTAGTACTGTTAGTACTGTCAGTACTGTTAGTGCTGTTAGTACTGTTAGTACTGTCAGTACTGTTAGTGCTGTTAGTGCTGTTAGTACTGTTAGTGCTGTTGTACTGTTAGTGCTGTTAGTACTGATGTTGTTGTAGTTACTGATGATGCCATTCCAGGGATAAACCAGTACTTGGGTGTTTTAGGTCAGACTGCTAAACCAAGTCTTAGAAACTTGGGTGTTGTCTTTGACAAAGACATGTCTTTAGAGCACCACTCCAAGCTGTTGACGAGGAACTGTTTCTTTCAGTTGAGGAAAATCTCTAAGCTCAGGAAAATGGTGTCTCAAAATGACCTGGAACTTATAATTCATGCATTTGTGTCTTCACGTTTAGACTATTGTAACAGTTTGTTTTCCTGTCTTAACAAGAAGGAACTCTCTCGTCTGCAGCTGGTCCAGAACTCTGCAGTGAGGATCTTGACCCGCACAAATAGAAGGGCCCACATTTAAATGCACTTGTTTTACGGACTGATTTTACTGTATATTGTTGTATATGTATTGTTCACTGTAAGTTTTTTGTGTTTTTATTGTTTTATTCTGTGTTTTGTGAAGCACTTTGTGACCTCTGTCTGTGAAAGGTGCTATATAAATAAAATTTACTTACTTACTTACTTACTGTTAGTACTGTTAGTACTGTTAGTGCTGTTAGTGCTGTTAGTACTGTTAGTGCTGTTAGTACTGTTAGTACTGTTAGTACTGTTAGTACTGTTAGTGCTGTTGTACTGTTAGTGCTGTTGTACTGTTAGTACTGTTAGTACTGTTAGTGCTGTTAGTGCTGTTAGTGCTGTTGTACTGTTAGTGCTGTTGTACTGTTAGTACTGTTTGTACTGTTAGTGCTGTTAGTGCTGTTAGTACTGTTAGTGCTGTTAGTACTGTTAGTACTGTTTGTACTGTTAGTACTGTTAGTGCTGTTGTACTGTTAGTGCTGTTAGTACTGTTAGTGCTGTTAGTACTGTTAGTACTGTTAGTGCTGTTGTACTGTTAGTACTGTTAGTACTGTTAGTACTGTTAGTACTGTTAGTGCTGTTAGTACTGTTAGTACTGTTAGTACTGTTAGTGCTGTTGTACTGTTAGTACTGTTAGTACTGTTAGTGCTGTTGTACTGTTAGTACTGTTAGTACTGTTTGTACTGTTAGTACTGTTAGTGCTGTTGTACTGTTAGTGCTGTTAGTACTGTTAGTGCTGTTGTACTGTTAGTACTGTTAGTACTGTTAGTACTGTTAGTACTGTTAGTGCTGTTAGTACTGTTAGTACTGTTAGTGCTGTTGTACTGTTAGTACTGTTAGTACTGTTAGTGCTGTTGTACTGTTAGTACTGTTAGTACTGTTTGTACTGTTAGTACTGTTAGTGCTGTTGTACTGTTAGTGCTGTTAGTACTGTTAGTGCTGTTGTACTGTTAGTACTGTTAGTGCTGTTAGTACTGTTAGTGCTGTTTGTACTGTTAGTGCTGTTTGTACTGTTAGTGCTGTTGTACTGTTAGTACTGTTAGTACTGTTAGTGCTGTTGTACTGTTAGTACTGTTAGTACTGTTAGTGCTGTTGTACTGTTAGTACTGTTAGTACTGTTAGTGCTGTTGTACTGTTAGTACTGTTAGTACTGTTAGTGCTGTTAGTACTGTTAGTACTGTTTGTACTGTTAGTACTGTTAGTACTGTTAGTGCTGTTGTACTGTTAGTGCTGTTAGTGCTGTTAGTACTGTTAGTACTGTTAGTGCTGTTAGTGCTGTTAGTGCTGTTAGTGCTGTTAGTGCTGTTAGTACTGTTAGTGCTGTTAGTACTGTTAGTGCTGTTAGTACTGTTAGTGCTGTTAGTACTGTTAGTACTGTTTGTACTGTTAGTACTGTTAGTGCTGTTGTACTGTTAGTGCTGTTAGTACTGTTAGTGCTGTTGTACTGTTAGTACTGTTAGTACTGTTAGTACTGTTAGTACTGTTAGTGCTGTTAGTACTGTTAGTACTGTTAGTGCTGTTGTACTGTTAGTACTGTTAGTACTGTTAGTGCTGTTGTACTGTTAGTACTGTTAGTACTGTTAGTGCTGTTGTACTGTTAGTACTGTTAGTACTGTTAGTGCTGTTAGTACTGTTAGTACTGTTTGTACTGTTAGTACTGTTAGTACTGTTAGTGCTGTTGTACTGTTAGTGCTGTTAGTGCTGTTAGTACTGTTAGTACTGTTAGTGCTGTTAGTGCTGTTAGTGCTGTTAGTGCTGTTAGTGCTGTTAGTACTGTTAGTGCTGTTAGTACTGTTAGTGCTGTTAGTACTGTTAGTGCTGTTAGTACTGTTAGTGCTGTTGTACTGTTAGTACTGTTAGTACTGTTAGTGCTGTTGTACTGTTAGTGCTGTTAGTACTGTTAGTACTGTTTGTACTGTTAGTACTGTTAGTGCTGTTAGTACTGTTAGTGCTGTTAGTACTGTTAGTGCTGTTGTACTGTTAGTGCTGTTAGTACTGTTAGTGCTGTTAGTACTGTTAGTGCTGTTGTACTGTTAGTGCTGTTAGTGCTGTTAGTACTGTTAGTGCTGTTGTACTGTTAGTGCTGTTAGTACTGTTAGTACTGTTAGTGCTGTTAGTACTGTTAGTGCTGTTAGTACTGTTAGTACTGTTAGTGCTGTTAGTACTGTTAGTGCTGTTAGTACTGTTAGTACTGTTAGTACTGTTAGTACTGTTAGTGCTGTTGTACTGTTAGTGCTGTTAGTACTGTTAGTGCTGTTAGTACTGTTAGTACTGTTAGTGCTGTTGTACTGTTAGTGCTGTTAGTGCTGTTAGTACTGTTAGTGCTGTTGTACTGTTAGTGCTGTTAGTACTGTTAGTACTGTTAGTGCTGTTAGTACTGTTAGTGCTGTTAGTACTGTTAGTACTGTTAGTACTGTTAGTACTGTTAGTGCTGTTGTGCTGTTAGTACTGTTAGTACTGTTAGTGCTGTTAGTACTGTTAGTGCTGTTAGTACTGTTAGTACTGTTAGTACTGTTAGTGCTGTTAGTGCTGTTAGTGCTGTTAGTACTGTTAGTGCTGTTGTACTGTTAGTGCTGTTAGTACTGTTAGTGCTGTTGTACTGTTAGTGCTGTTGTACTGTTAGTACTGTTAGTACTGTTAGTACTGTTAGTACTGTTAGTACTGTTAGTACTGTTAGTACTGTTAGTACTGTTAGTGCTGTTAGTACTGTTAGTACTGTTAGTACTGTTAGTACTGTTAGTACTGTTAGTGCTGTTAGTACTGTTAGTGCTGTTGTACTGTTAGTACTGTTAGTACTGTTAGTGCTGTTGTACTGTTAGTGCTGTTAGTACTGTTAGTACTGTTTGTACTGTTAGTACTGTTAGTGCTGTTAGTACTGTTAGTGCTGTTAGTACTGTTAGTGCTGTTGTACTGTTAGTACTGTTAGTACTGTTAGTACTGTTAGTACTGTTAGTGCTGTTAGTACTGTTAGTACTGTTAGTGCTGTTGTACTGTTAGTACTGTTAGTACTGTTAGTGCTGTTGTACTGTTAGTACTGTTAGTACTGTTTGTACTGTTAGTACTGTTAGTGCTGTTGTACTGTTAGTGCTGTTAGTACTGTTAGTGCTGTTGTACTGTTAGTACTGTTAGTGCTGTTAGTACTGTTAGTGCTGTTTGTACTGTTAGTGCTGTTTGTACTGTTAGTGCTGTTGTACTGTTAGTACTGTTAGTACTGTTAGTGCTGTTGTACTGTTAGTACTGTTAGTACTGTTAGTGCTGTTGTACTGTTAGTACTGTTAGTACTGTTAGTGCTGTTGTACTGTTAGTACTGTTAGTACTGTTAGTGCTGTTAGTACTGTTAGTACTGTTTGTACTGTTAGTACTGTTAGTACTGTTAGTGCTGTTGTACTGTTAGTACTGTTAGTGCTGTTGTACTGTTAGTGCTGTTGTACTGTTAGTGCTGTTAGTGCTGTTAGTACTGTTAGTACTGTTAGTACTGTTAGTGCTGTTGTACTGTTAGTGCTGTTAGTACTGTTAGTACTGTTAGTGCTGTTAGTGCTGTTAGTGCTGTTAGTGCTGTTAGTGCTGTTAGTACTGTTAGTGCTGTTAGTACTGTTAGTGCTGTTAGTACTGTTAGTGCTGTTGTACTGTTAGTACTGTTAGTACTGTTAGTGCTGTTGTACTGTTAGTGCTGTTAGTACTGTTAGTACTGTTTGTACTGTTAGTACTGTTAGTGCTGTTAGTACTGTTAGTGCTGTTAGTACTGTTAGTGCTGTTGTACTGTTAGTGCTGTTGTACTGTTAGTGCTGTTAGTACTGTTAGTACTGTTAGTGCTGTTGTACTGTTAGTGCTGTTAGTACTGTTAGTACTGTTAGTGCTGTTAGTACTGTTAGTGCTGTTAGTACTGTTAGTACTGTTAGTACTGTTAGTACTGTTAGTGCTGTTAGTACTGTTAGTGCTGTTAGTACTGTTAGTACTGTTAGTACTGTTAGTACTGTTAGTGCTGTTGTACTGTTAGTGCTGTTAGTACTGTTAGTGCTGTTAGTACTGTTAGTACTGTTAGTGCTGTTGTACTGTTAGTGCTGTTAGTACTGTTAGTGCTGTTGTACTGTTAGTGCTGTTAGTGCTGTTAGTACTGTTAGTGCTGTTGTACTGTTAGTGCTGTTAGTACTGTTAGTACTGTTAGTGCTGTTAGTACTGTTAGTGCTGTTAGTACTGTTAGTACTGTTAGTACTGTTAGTACTGTTAGTGCTGTTGTGCTGTTAGTACTGTTAGTACTGTTAGTGCTGTTAGTACTGTTAGTGCTGTTAGTACTGTTAGTACTGTTAGTACTGTTAGTGCTGTTAGTGCTGTTAGTGCTGTTAGTACTGTTAGTGCTGTTGTACTGTTAGTGCTGTTAGTACTGTTAGTGCTGTTAGTACTGTTAGTACTGTTAGTACTGTTAGTACTGTTAGTGCTGTTAGTACTGTTAGTGCTGTTGTACTGTTAGTACTGTTAGTACTGTTAGTGCTGTTGTACTGTTAGTGCTGTTAGTACTGTTAGTACTGTTTGTACTGTTAGTACTGTTAGTGCTGTTAGTACTGTTAGTGCTGTTAGTACAAACAGTACTAACAGTACTGTTAGTGCTGTTAGTGCTGTTAGTACTCAAATCAAATCAAATCAATTTATTTTTGTAAGGCCCAAAATCACAACAACAGTTGCCTCTGAGGGCCACAGGGAGAAATGAATCAACAATGTCTGTGGTGGCGATGGAGTCAGACAATGTCTGTGGTGGCGAGGGACGATGTCCCAGGGTCCTCTGTCCTTAGACTCTTCCTTCTCGGCCAGGAAAAACTACAAAAAAAACCTCTTTGGGGAAAAAAGCGTAGAAACCTGGAGGAGTTCCAGTGAAGGAGAGATCCGACTCTCACAGACGGACAGACGGACACGAGGGAGACTGGAGCTGGACCCACTCTTCAGGCAGATGAGGGACCGTCTGATTCGAGCTGGACCCACTCTTCAGGCAGATGAGGGACCGACTGAGGCGAACTGGACCCACTCTTCAGGCAGATGAGGGACCGACTGAGGCGAACTGGACCCACTCTTCAGGCAGATGAGGGACCGTCTGAGGCGAGCTGGACCCACTCTTCAGGCAGATGAGGGACCGTCTGAGGCGAGCTGGACCCACTCTTCAGGCAGATGAGGGACCGACTGAGGCGAACTGGACCCACTCTTCAGGCAGATGAGGGACCGACTGAGGCGAACTGGACCCACTCTTAAGGCAGATGAGGGACCGTCTGAGGCGAGCTGGACCCACTCTTCAGGCAGATGAGGGACCGTCTGAGGCGAGCTGGACCCACTCTTCAGGCAGATGAGGGACCGTCGGAGTCGAGCTGGACCCACTAACAGTACTAACAGCACTAACAGTACTGTTAGTACTGTTAGTGCTGTTAGTACTGTTAGTGCTGTTAGTACTGTTAGTACTGTTAGTGCTGTTAGTGCTGTTAGTGCTGTTAGTGCTGTTAGTACTGTAGTACTGTAGTACTTTAGTACTGTTGTCCTCTGCAGCTGCATTTTGAACCTGTTAAAGCTTTTGATAAAGGTTCACTAAAATATGCAGGTTGTGGGTTTGCTCCTCTCTCATGACAGTGGACATCTGTGTGTAACTGTGTGTAACTGTGTGTAACTGTGTGTATCTGAGTGTAACTGTGTGTAACTGTGTGTAACTGTGTGTAACTGTGTGTATCTGTGTGTAACTCTGTGTAACTCTGTGTAACTGTGTATAACATGCCACTGTTTCTGAGATAACGTCACTCCTTCCAAATATTATGGCTAAGCATGGAGGAGCTAAACAGCTGATTGTGCACGTGGGTGCAGTGGACATGCGGCGGGAACAGACTGAAGTTTTGAAAAAAGACTTCTTGAAGTTATTCGACGTGCTTGATAAAATGGAAATCAAAACATTCATAAGTGGACCTCTTCCAAACATCGACAGGAGGATAAACAAGTTTAGCCGGCTTCTTCAGCTGAACACATGGCTGTCCAAAGAGTGTTCCCCGAGAGGACTACACTACATTGAGAACTTCTATCTATTTTGGAAACGAGAGGACCTGTTTAAGAGAAATGGCCCCCACCTATGCAGAGGTGGAGTGAGGGTGCTGACAGAGAACCTGCTCCACGCTCTGAGGCATTGGACGGGGCCTGGACAGGGTCCTGAGCAGATAGTTAGAGAAGAGAGGAATGAGAGAAGAATTCCTGCTCCATCAGCCAGAGACCGAGCCAATGTTTCAACATCAAAAGCACCACAACCTCAGCCTCCACCAAAGGATTCATCAGCAGCTGCTCCACCACCACCAGCAAAGGATTCAGCTCCAGCTGCTCCACATTCCCCTCCACCGCCTCCAGCAAAGGAACAATCTTCAAAGGCCTTGGACCCATCTGTGACAAGCTCAACAACATCCCTGTCATCGCCCCTGCCTTCACACCAGCCCTGGGTTCCCCCTGCAACATCTACTCCCACTAAAGATTCATCATTCTCCTTCTCATCTCCACTCTCACCCATGGGCCTTCCCAGCCATTTTGAAAGCCTGATCAAATCAGGCATTAAGATGGCTCCACTCACGCCCAATATAGCAAGGGCTATGTCAGTACCGACTACACCAACAAAAGCCCCACCACCCATCCCCCCTCGCCTCTCACCTGGTCCCAAACTCTCCTTGGCTACAAAAGCCCCACCACCCATCCAACCTCGCCTTTCACCTGGTATCTCCCATAGCTAGGATGCACTGGGTCTCAGCGTTGCCGGGACTTATTGTCACATTAAAAATCAAACCAACCCGGGGCCCTATGTAAAAAGAGCCCCCCCTAGTGCTATTTCTGTAGTCACATCATCACAGAGATGGAAAAACAAAATGCGAGTCAGGCCCAATCTGAGAAATGTGATTCATATTCCCTGTGAGAAGATAAAGCCCAGTCTCACTGAAACTAGTCTGAAACTTGCTGTGCTAAATGTCAGATCCTTATGTAACAAATCTCTCTTAATTAATAATTGTATTTCTTCTTATAATCTTGATTTTATGTTTTTAACTGAAACATGGCTTGACAAAAACACAGGAAATGTAGTTCTGATAGAATCTGCTCCACCCAACTTTAAGTTTGAATCTGAAACACGAGAAAACAAAAAAGGGGGTGGAGTCTGTGCTGTCTTTAGAGATGAAATAATTACCCGCAGGTTGTCTTTTGGGGTGTTTTCATCATTTGAGGATGTATCCTTTAAAATGGAGCTAAAACGGTCTCCATCCATTCTCTTCATTGTTTTATACAAGCCTCCCCAGCACTGCCAACGTTTTATTGATGAATTTACTGAGATGCTTTCAGTCATATGCACAGACTTTGATGGTTTGGTCATTACAGGTGATTTCAATGTGCATGTTGATAATATTTGTGACAGAAACGCTAAACAGCTTGATGCTGTCCTTGAAACCTTCAGTCTTACTCAGCATGTGAGAGGCCCCACCCACAGCAAAGGACACACTCTAGATCTCATAATTACAAAGGGGGTAAATATTTCAAATGTTAATGTGATCGATGTTGCTCTGTCTGATCATTTCTGTGTCTTCTTTGACCTGTCTGTTTCTCCCAAACCTCCGGTTGGTCCTGCAGTTGTTCAGAGGAGACACATAAGTGATGGCACAGGTGCACTGTTTATGGAAATGATAAACTTTGAAAATGTCTCATGTTCTAATGTAAATGATTTGTTGAACTCTGTTACATCTAGTGTTTTGAATGTTCTGGACACTATCGCCCCTATAAAGGCTAAAATGGTTAAAAATAAGCAGAAGGCGCCGTGGAGAAATGATGATTCGGTCAGGGCACAGAAAAGGGAGTGCCGCAGGGCCGAACGGAAATGGCGCAAGTCAAAGCTCCAGGTTCAAAAAGAGATTTACAAAGAAAAGCTGAACATGTACAACCTAATCTTATGTAGAACTAGGGAAAGATATTTTTCTGAAATAATTGGAAGCTGCAGTAACAACTCGCGTGTCCTGTTTGCCACAGTAAACAGATTAACAAACCCTCCAGCTCAGCTGCCGTTAGAACTCATTTCCACATCCAAGTGTAATGAGTTTGCATTATTCTTTAATGACAAAGTTCAGGGCATTAAAAATGCTATAAATCCCACAATGCAAAAAATTACCCTAAAACCACCAAGACACTTAGAGCTAACTCACTTTGCACCAGTAACTGACAAAACTGTCCATGAGATCATCACCAGTCTGAGTTCATCTACATGCTGCCTTGATGTGTTACCCACCAAATTTCTAAAGTCTGTGCTGAACAGTTTGTTAGCACCATTCACTCACATGTCGCTTCAATCTGGAACATTCCCAATGTCTTTGAAAACTGCGGTCATAAAGCCTCTCCTAAAGAAGAGCAGTCTTGATGCCGCAGTACTGAGTCATTACCGGCCCATCTCTAATCTGCCATTTTTGGGGCAAAGTCCTTGAAAAGGTTGTTTACCAACAGCTCACAGATTTCCTCTTAATAAACAACTCATTTGATGTTTTTCAGTCAGGTTTTAGACCTCATCACAGCACTGAGACTGCTCTTGTCAAGGTGACAAATGACATCCGCCTGAACACTGACACGGGCAAAGCCTCTGTCTTAATTCTGTTAGATCTGAGTGCTGCTTTTGACACTGTCGATCATGGGATCCTCTTACAGAGACTAGAGGACTGGGTGGGCATCACTGGCACTGCCCTAAACTGGTTAAGGTCCTATCTGGAAGACAGGAAGTACTTTGTTGAAATTGGTAGCTGTGTCTCAGACCACATGACCCTGACCTGTGGAGTGCCCCAAGGGTCAGTCCTGGGTCCCCTTCTGTTCAACCTCTACATGCTGCCGTTGGGTCAGTTGATACGCAGTGAAAATGTGTCCTATCACAATTATGCAGACGACACTCAGATCTATGTTTCACTATCGGCAGGTGACAATGGACCAGTAGATTCACTCTGTCACTGCATCCAACAGATCAGTTTGTGGATGCAAAACAACTTTCTCCAGCTGAACTCAGACAAGACTGAAATAATCGTTTTTTTTTGGCCCACAGAAACAAAGAGAAAGTGTTAGCGGTCACCTCCAGAGTCTCGCTCTAAAACCTACAAACCAAATTAGAAATCTGGGAGTAATAATGGACTCAGACTTGAACTTTAATAGCCACGTCAAATCAATAACATCAGCGGCTTTTTACCATCTAAAAAACATTGCCAAAATCAAAAATATAGTGTCAAAACCAGATTTAGAGAGACTTATCCATGTGTTTGTCTCCAGTAGATTAGACTGTAACGGCCTGCTCACTGGTCTCTCCAAACGAGCTGTAAAACAGCTGCAGTACATCCAGAACGCTGCTGCTCGGGTCCTGACCAGAACCAGGAAGTATGATCACATTAGTCCTGTTCTCAGGTCTCTGCACTGCCCCCTGTGGCTCAGAGAAGAGACTTTAAAGCAGCTCTGCTTGTGTACAAGTCTCTCCATGGCCTAGCACCAAATCTTACTTACATCTTGGATATGTTAGTGCCATATGAACCATCTCGGACTCTGAGGACCTCAGGGACCGGCCTCCTGCTGGTGCCCAGAGTCAGGACAAAACATGGGGAATCTGCGTTTCAGTTTTATGCAGCTAAAATCTGGAACAGTCTTCCTGAAGATGTGAGACAGGCTTCTACTCTGACAATGTTCAAATCTAAGCTAAAAACAGTTTTGTTTAGCTGCGCATATGACTGAAAGGATTTTTTCTTTGCACTCTTCTCTTTTGTTTGTGATTTTATTAGTTTAGAAAATCAGTTGGATTGATAATTTTTAATTTTATTAATTTTATTGTATTTCTGTAATTTCTTTGTGATTTGAATGCATTTTCCTGCTGTGTGAAGCACTTTGAATTGCCTTGTGTATGAAATGTGCTCTACAAATAAACTTGCCTTGCCTTGCCTTGCCTATAACTGTGTATAACTGTGTATAACTGTGTATAACTGTGTATAACTGTGTGTAACTGTGTGTAACAGTGTGTAACAGTGTGTAACAGTGTGTAACAGTGTGTAACAGTGTGTAACAGTGTGTAACAGTGTGTATCTGTGTGTAGTGTAACAGAGTGTAACAGAGTGTAACAGTATCTGTGTGTAACTGTGTATCTGTGTGTAACTGTGTGTAACTGTGCTTGTGTTGTGTTGCAGGGATCCACATTGCTCGCTCCATCAGTAAAATGGGCATGTGGTCCTCGGACACAGCGGAGGTTTTCTTTGATGACGTCCGTGTGCCCTGCTCCAACGTGATTGGCCAGGAGGGCATGGGCTTCACCTATCAGATGCTCCAGTTTCAGGAGGAGCGCCTCTGGGCTGTGGCAAACAGTGAGTCTGAGGAAACCTCTTATTTGGGTTTTAGAGTGTGTCCTGGGCCTGAGTCCAGTACACACCTGAGGGGGGGGGGGGCTCCAGGTTGTTACCGCTGCACCAGGACACCAGCCGCTCCACCTCCTGTAGACACTCATCCCCGTCCAAGAAGGTGGAGTCAGTGCTCCCCCTGCAGGTGGAGTCAGGCACGTTGAGCTGGGAGAGCTTGTCCTGGAGCAGAGCAGGAGGTGGTGTTGATGCAGAGCTGAAGTCCACAAACAGGATCCTGGTGTAGGTTCCCCGGGAGTCCAGGTGCTGCAGGTGAAGTGGAGAGCCAGGTTGATGGCGTCGTCCACAGACCTGTTGGCTCTGTAGGTGAACTGCAGGGGGTCCAGCAGGGGGTCCAGCAGGAGGTCCAGCAGGGGGTCCAGGAGGGGGTCCAACAGGAGGTCCAGCAGGAGGTCCAGCAGGGGGTCCAGGAGGGGTCCAGCAGGGGGAGGTGAAGGACTTGAGGTGGGGCGGGACCAGGCGCTCAAATGACTTCATGACAGACGTCAGCGCCACAGGTCTGAAGTCATTAAGTCCAGTGATCCAGGGCTTCTTGGAGACAGGGACAATGATGGACGACTTGAAGCTGGGACATGGCCTGACTCCAGGGAGGTGTCTGTGAAGACGGGAGACAACTCTTCTGCACAGTGTCTCGGAGTGGCAGGGGAGACACTGTCTGGTCCAGCAGCTTCTTGGGGGTTGGATTTCCGAAATAGTCTGTTCAAATCCTGTCTCTAAACAGAGATAGACGCGGGGGAGGAGGAGGAGGAGGGTCCCGGGGTTGGGTTGGGTTGGTAGAGGTGGTCACAGTGGGGGGGAGGAGGGTCCCGGGGTTGGGTTGGTAGAGGTGGTCACAGTGGGGGGGAGGAGGGTCCCGGGGTTGGGTTGGTAGAGGTGGTCACAGTGGGGGGGAGGAGGGTCCCCGGGTTGGGTTGGTAGAGGTGGTCACAGTGGGGGGGAGGAGGGTCCCCGGGTTGGGTTGGTAGAGGTGGTCACAGTGGGGGGGAGGAGGGTCCCCGGGTTGGGTTGGTAGAGGTGGTCACAGTGGGGGGGGAGGAGGGTCCCCCGGGTTGGGTTGGTAGAGGTGGTCACAGTGGGGGGGGAGGGTCCCGAGGTTGGGTTGGTAGAGGTGGTCACAGTGGGGGGGAGGAGGGTCCCGGGGTTGGGTTGGTAGAGGTGGTCACAGGGGGGGAGGAGGGTCCCGGGGTTGGGTTGGTAGAGGTGGTCACAGTGGGGGGGAGGAGGGTCCCCGGGTTGGGTTGGTAGAGGTGGTCACAGTGGGGGGGAGGAGGGTCCCCGGGTTGGGTTGGTAGAGGTGGTCACAGTGGGGGGGAGGAGGGTCCCCGGGTTGGGTTGGTAGAGGTGGTCACAGTGGGTGGGAGGAGGGTCCCGAGGTTGGGTTGGTAGAGGTGGTCACAGTGGGGGGGAGGAGGGTCCCGGGGTTGGGTTGGTAGAGGTGGTCACAGTGGGGGGGAGGAGGGTCCCGGGGTTGGGTTGGTAGAGGTGGTCACAGTGGGGGGGGGGGAGGGTCCCCGGGTTGGGTTGGTAGAGGTGGTCACAGTGGGGGGGAGGAGGGTCCCCGGGTTGGGTTGGTAGAGGTGGTCACAGTGGGGGGGAGGAGGGTCCCCGGGTTGGGTTGGTAGAGGTGGTCACAGTGGGGGGGGAGGAGGGTCCCCGGGTTGGGTTGGTAGAGGTGGTCACAGTGGGGGGGGAGGGTCCCGGGGTTGGGTTGGTAGAGGTGGTCACAGTGGGAGGAGGAGGAGGGTCCCGAGGTTGGGTTGGTAGAGGTGGTCACAGTGGGGGGGAGGAGGGTCCCGAGGTTGGGTTGGTAGAGGTGGTCACAGTGGGGGGGAGGAGGGTCCCCGGGTTGGGTTGGTAGAGGTGGTCACAGTGGGGGGGAGGAGGGTCCCCGGGTTGGGTTGGTAGAGGTGGTCACAGTGGGGGGGTTAGTAAGTGAACGGTCTCTTGAGTGTGAGATGTTGACCTCTGCCCTCTGCTGCAGTCATGACGACCATGGAGACCATCATCCAGGAGACGGTGGAATACACCCGGCAGAGGAAGGTCTTCAGCCGGTCCGTGCTGTCCCATCAGGCAGTGCACTTCAGGCTGGCCGAGCTCCAGACCGAAGTGGAGCTGCTGCGCTCGCTCTTCTACAGAGCTGTGGGTACGATTCCCCTGGGGCACGACACACACTGGGGCACGACGCACACTGGGGCACGACGCACACTGGGGCACGACGCACACTGGGGCACGACGCACACTGGGGCACCACGCACACTGGGGCACGACGCACACTGGGGCACCACGCACACTGGGGCACCACGCACACTGGGGCACGACGCACACTGGGGCACCACGCACACTGGGGCACCACGCACACTGGGGCACCACGCACACTGGGGCACCACGCACACCGGGGCACCACGCACACCGGGGCACCACGCACACCGGGGCACCACGCACACCGGGGCACCACGCACACCGGGGCACCACGCACACCGGGGCACCACGCACAGTGGGGCACCACGCACACTGGGGCACGACGCACACTGGGGCACGACGCACACTGGGGCACGACGCACACTGGGGCACCACGCACACTGGGGCACCACGCACACTGGGGCACCACGCACACTGGGGCACCACGCACACTGGGGCACGACGCACACTGGGGCACCACGCACACTGGGGCACCACGCACACTGGGGCACCACGCACACTGGGGCACCACGCACACTGGGGCACCACGCACACTGGGGCACCACGCACAGTGGGGCACCACGCACACTGGGGCACCACGCACACCGGGGCACGACGCACACCGGGGCACCACGCACACCGGGGCACCACGCACACCGGGGCACCACGCACACCGGGGCACCACGCACACTGGGGCACCACGCACAGTGGGGCACCACGCACAGTGGGGCACCACGCACACTGGGAAACACAAACATTCTGGCGTAAGGTCAGTGTATTTATGGTTATTTGATTTTTGTTTTTAAAATGCCAAAAAATAATACCAGGGATTTTTGGTTTTAATCTTCCAATAAATAAATAAATGTATGATTTTGAAAACAAATGTAATTTACTTTTTAACTATAGCAAACAATACAAGAAAAAAAGGAGGACAGTGTCAGGGACCAGGAGGACAGTGTCAGGGGGACCAGGAGGACAGTGTCAGGGGGACCAGGTGGACAGTGTCAGGGACCAAGAGGACAGTGTCAGGGACCAAGAGGACAGTGTCAGGGGGACCAGGAGGACAGTGTCAGGGGGACCAGGAGGACAGTGTCAGGGGGACCAGGTGGACAGTGTCAGGGACCAAGAGGACAGTGTCAGGGACCAAGAGGACAGTGTCAGGGGGACCAGGAGGACAGTGTCAGGGGGACCAGGAGGACAGTGTCAGGGACCAAGAGGACAGTGTCAGGGACCAAGAGGACAGTGTCAGGGGGACCAGGAGGACAGTGTCAGGGGGACCAGGTGGACAGTGTCAGGGACCAAGAGGACAGTGTCAGGGACCAAGAGGACAGTGTCAGGGGGACCAGGAGGACAGTGTCAGGGGGACCAGGAGGACAGTGTCAGCGACCAAGAGGACAGTGTCAGGGACCAAGAGGACAGTGTCAGGGGGACCAGGAGGACAGTGTCGGGGACCAGGAGGACAGTGTCAGGGACCAAGAGGACAGTGTCAGGGACCAAGAGGACAGTGTCAGGGGGACCAGGAGGACAGTGTCAGGGACCAAGAGGACAGTGTCAGGGACCAGGAGGACAGTGTCAGGGACCAGGAGGACAGTGTCAGGGACCAGGAGGACAGTGTCAGGGACCAGAGGACAGTGTCAGGGGGACCAGGAGGACAGTGTCAGGGACCAGGAGGACAGTGTCAGGGACCAGGAGGACAGTCTCACAGTGTCAGGGACCAAGATGACAGTGTCAGGGACCAGGAGGACAGTGTCAGGGACCAGGAGGACAGTGTCAGGGACCAAGAGGACATTGTCAGGGACCAAGAGGACAGTGTCAGGGACCAGGAGGACAGTGTCAGGGACCAGGAGGACAGTGTCAGGGACCAGGAGGACAGTGTCAGGGACCAGAAGGACAGTGTCAGGGACCAGGAGGACAGTGTCAGGGACCAGGAGGACAGTCTCACAGTGTCAGGGACCAGGAGGACAGTGTCAGGGACCAGGAGGACAGTGTCAGAGGGACCAGGAGGACAGTGTCAGGGACCAGGAGGACAGTGTCAGGACAGTGTCAGGGACCAGGAGGACAGTGTCAGGGACCAGGAGGACAGTGTCAGGGACCAGGAGGACAGTGTCAGGGACCAAGAGGACAGTGTCAGGGACCAGGAGGACAGTGTCAGGGACCAGGAGGACAGTCTCACAGTGTCAGGGACCAGGAGGACAGTGTCAGGGACCAAGAGGACAGTGTCAGGGACCAGGAGGACAGTGTCAGGGACCAGGAGGACAGTGTCAGGGACCAGGTGGACAGTGTCAGGACAGTGTCAGGGACCAGGAGGACAGTGTCAGGGACCAGGAGGACAGTGTCAGGGACCAAGAGGACAGTGTCAGGGACCAGGAGGACAGTGTCAGGGACCAGGAGGACAGTGTCAGGGACCAGGAGGACAGTGTCAGGGACCAGGAGGACAGTCTCACAGTGTCAGGGACTAGGAGGACAGTGTCAGGGACCAGGAGGACAGTGTCAGGGACCAGAAGGACAGTGTCAGGGACCAAGAGGACAGTGTCAGGGACCAAGAGGACAGTGTCAGGGACCAGGAGGACAGTGTCAGGGACTAGGAGGACAGTGTCAGGGACCAGGAGGACAGTCTCACAGTGTCAGGGACCAGGAGGACAGTGTCAGGGACCAAGAGGACAGTGTTAGGGACCAGAAGGACAGTGTCAGGGACCAGGAGGACAGTGTCAGGGACCAGGAGGACAGTGTCAGGGACCAGGAGGACAGTGTCAGGGACCAGGAGGACAGTGTCAGGGACCAAGAGGACAGTGTCACGGACCAGGAGGACAGTGTCAGGGACCAGGAGGACAGTGTCAGGGACCAGGAGGACAGTGTCAGGGGGACCAGGAGGACAGTGTCAGGGACCAGGAGGACAGTGTCGGGGACCAGGAGGACAGTGTCGGGGACCAGGAGGACAGTGTCAGGGACCAGGAGGACAGTGTCAGGGACCAGGAGGACAGTGTCAGGGACCAAGAGGACAGTGTCACGGACCAGGAGGACAGTGTCAGGGACCAGGAGGACAGTGTCAGGGACCAGGAGGACAGTGTCAGGGGGACCAGGAGGACAGTGTCAGGGACCAGGAGGACAGTGTCGGGGACCAGGAGGACAGTGTCAGGGACCAGGAGGACAGTGTCGGGGACCAGGAGGACAGTGTCGGGGACCAGGAGGACAGTGTCGGGGACCAGGAGGACAGTGTCGGGGACCAGGAGGACAGTGTCGGGGACCAGGAGGACAGTGTCGGGGACCAGGAGGACAGTGTCGGGGACCAGGAGGACACAGAGCCAGTCAAATCCTTTCATTGGAGCTGGTTTGTTGCAGCTTTTCTCCTTTTTGACTTTAAGCTAAAAATAACTGTGTTTTTGTGTTATTAATTTATTCTATTGCATTTTTTGGATTCAATTTATTTTTGTAACGCCCAAAATCACAACAGTGACGGCCTCAGGGGGATAAAATACTCTTTATATACTCTTTATATACTCTTTATATACTCTTTATATACTCTTTATATACTCTTTATATACTCTTTTTATACTCTTTATATACTCTTTATATACTCTTGTAGGATATGCAGATGTCCTACCCCTGTTGCCATGGTGACAGGAATGCGGGCTAGGTGTTATCTACTGCCCGTGTGGAGTTTTACGGCCCTCAGAAGAAAGAGGATGTTATAGCGACAACAGAGACGCTCTGAACTTTGAAAATAACTTTTCATCAAATGACTCCTTTTGGATTACAGAGAGTAACGATCTCTCCAAGACAAACGCTCAAACGCTGAAAGACTTTGCGGTTTTAGTGGTTTTAACAGACAATCATCGGATTGCAAAAATGTGTCCACCAGATGACTTTACATGTACATATTGTGATATCGTGTTTAACATGTCATTTTAACTGTTTCATAACTTGTTTTGTGGACAATTTTACCTTTTGTGTAACTCTTGTGGCCTAAAGCCAGATCTCGTCTCCTTATCAGCTCTGACCCCAGCGTGCATGCTGATTGGCTGAAGCCACGGCGCCAAAACCCCGCGGGGAAAGACAAAGGAAAGAGCAGGAGTTACAGACCAGTTCCATCCAGAGTTCCATCCGAGCTCCAGAGCGACTTCCATCCGAGTTTCTTTCGAAGCTCGACCCTCCATCCAGGGTCCCACCAGCAAGGTCCATGAGGCCTTGGGAGCAGGCCTCGGGCCTAGTTAGCGTGAGCGATGCTACGCTACGGGACAAAGACTTTTCCAAGAGAAGCTAATGTTCCCTCCCGGAACTAAGAAACCTGTGCCCGTTTTTAAAAACGTGATTGATGCTGCATCACGCAAAATCAAGCATGGACCTTTTGCTACTTTTCAAGTCCACAGCCTTTTACCAGCCACATCTGTGGAGCAGCACGACCGCCTTTTCATTCGGGAACGCCTCAGAGCCAAGGAGAACGCCTCAGAGCCAAGGAGAACGCCTCAGAGCCAAGGAGAACGCCTCAGAGCCAAGGAGAACGCCTCAGAGCCAAGGAGAACGCCTCAGAGCCAAGGAGAATGCCTCAGAGCCAAGGAGAACGCCTCAGAGCCAAGGAGAACGCCTCAGAGCCAAGGAGAACGCCTCAGAGCCAAGGAGAATGCCTCAGAGCCAAGGAGAACGCAGATCGCAGAACCGATCCAGTCCTTCTTTGGCCAGACGACGTCAGAGCCGAGCTCCAGAGCAGGCCCTTGGACCCCACGCAGGCCCTTGGACCCCACGCAGGCCCTTGGACCCCACGCAGGCCCTTGGACCCCACGCAGGCCCTTGGACCCCAAGCAGGCCCTTGGACCCCACGCAGGCCCTTGGACCCCAAGCAGGCCCTTGGACCCCTCGCAGGCCCTTGGACCCCTCGCAGGCCCTTGGACCCCTCGCAGGCCCGTCTCCTCAGGATCACAGCTTCTGGTTCCGTTCGTATGAATGCACTTCACAGGCTGAATTTCATCTTAGACTTAACTCTAACACAGATAGATCTAGAACCATCATGTCTAGTGTTTTCCATCTGTTATCGACTCATTTGCATATTCCTAATTCATATTTATCTGTTTAATTCTTTGGTCATTAAATCTTCATAACCCACATTTGGTTAAGTGTTCCTTCATTTCCAGAAAAGGGGTCAATGTCACGGTTACGTTCTCAAACCTTTAGATCAACGAGCAAAATAATTTCTAATTAATTAATTAACTTAGATATCTGATTTTAGAGTTGTTAAATTGCCGATTATCCGGCTGGTGCCCCCATTCTACTCTTAAAAACATGATTCAAACTCACCCACACTTATGCAGTGTGTCATGTTTGAATTCTTGAACAATTCTTTAATCAATATCAACCTGAATGCCCCGCCCCCTTCACAAGTGGGAGGTCATTCAGAACCTTACAGTACTTGTACTAGTACTTACAGTACTTGTACTAGTATGTTACCCTACACTCTTTATATACTGTAGGCCAAAATTGAATAATAATTTGCCATTTTTTCTCGTTGAGAAACCATGAAATCTCCAGAGTTCTGTGTCTCCTGGGGCCAAAGTGGCTGTGTCTCCTGGGGCCAAAGTGGCTGTGTCTCCTGGGGCCAAAGTGGCTGTGTCTCCTGGGGCCAAAGTGGCTGTGTCTCCTGGGGCCAAAGTGGCTGTGTCTCCTGGGGCCAAAGTGGCTGTGTCTCCTGGGGCCAAAGCGGCTGTGTCTCCTGGGGCCAAAGTGGCTGTGTCTCCTGGGGCCAAAGTGGCTGTGTCTCCTGGGGCCAAAGTGGCTGTGTCTCCTGGGGCCAAAGCGGCTGTGTCTCCTGGGGCCAAAGTGGCTGTGTCTCCTGGGGCCAAAGTGGCTGTGTCTCCTGGGGCCAAAGCGGCTGTGTCTCCTGGGGCCAAAGCGGCTGTGTCTCCTGGGGCCAAAGCGGCTGTGTCTCCTGGGGCCAAAGCGGCTGTGTCTCCTGGGGCCAAAGCGGCTGTGTCTCCTGGGGCCAAAGCGGCTGTGTCTCCTGGGGCCAAAGCGGCTGTGTCTCCTGGGGCCAAAGCGGCTGTGTCTCCTGGGGCCAAAGCGGCTGTGTCTCCTGGGGCCAAAGCGGCTGTGTCTCCTGGGGCCAAAGCGGCTGTGTCTCCTGGGGCCAAAGCGGCTGTGTCTCCTGGGGCCAAAGCGGCTGTGTCTCCTGGGGCCAAAGCGGCTGTGTCTCCTGGGGCCAAAGCGGCTGTGTCTCCTGGGGCCAAAGCGGCTGTGTCTCCTGGGGCCAAAGCGGCTGTGTCTCCTGGGGCCAAAGCGGCTGTGTCTCCTGGGGCCAAAGCGGCTGTGTCTCCTGGGGCAGCGAGTCAAAGCCAATGAAGGGCTCTGGGCGTAACACATGGTGCATGTGGACCAGAGACAGAGCGGCTTCTGGTCTATAGTATAATGTATAGTATAATGTATAGTATAATGTATATAATAGTATAATGTATAGTATAATGTATAGTATAATGTATAGTATAATGTATATAATAGTATAATGTATAGTATAGTATAATGTATAGTATAATGTATAGTATAATGTATAGTATAATGTATAGTATAGTATAATGTATAGTATAATGTATATAATAGTATAATGTATAATGTATAGTATAGTATAATGTATAGTATAATGTATAGTATAATGTATATAATAGTATAATGTATAGTATAATGTATAGTATAGTATAATGTATAGTATAATGTATAGTATAATGTATAGTATAATGTATAGTATAGTATAATGTATAGTATAATGTATATAATAGTATAATGTATAATGTATAGTATAGTATAATGTATAGTATAATGTATAGTATAATGTATATAATAGTATAATGTATAGTATAATGTATATAATAGTATAATGTATAATGTATAGTATAGTATAATGTATAGTATAATGTATAGTATAATGTATAGTATAGTATAATGTATAGTATAATGTATAGTATAGTATAATGTATAGTATAATGTATATAATAGTATAATGTATAATGTATAGTATAGTATAATGTATAGTATAATGTATAGTATAATGTATATAATAGTATAATGTATAATGTATAGTATAGTATAATGTATAGTATAATGTATAGTATAATGTATAGTATAGTATAATGTATAGTATAATGTATAGTATAATGTATAGTATAGTATAATGTATAGTATAATGTATAGTATAATGTATATAATAGTATAATGTATAGTATAATGTATAGTATAGTATAATGTATAGTATAATGTATAGTATAATGTATAGTATAATGTATAGTATAGTATAATGTATAGTATAATGTATAGTATAATGTATAGTATAGTATAATGTATAGTATAATGTATAGTATAATGTATAGTATAATGTATAGTATAATGTATATAATAGTATAATGTATAGTATAATGTATAGTATAGTATAATGTATAGTATAATGTATAGTATAATGTATAGTATAATGTATAGTATAGTATAATGTATAGTATAATGTATAGTATAATGTATAGTATAGTATAATGTATAGTATAATGTATAGTATAATGTATAGTATAATGTATAGTATAATGTATAGTATAATGTATATAATAGTATAATGTATAGTATAATGTATAGTATAATGTATAGTATAATGTATATAATAGTATAATGTATAGTATAGTATAATGTATAGTATAATGTATAGTATAATGTATAGTATAATGTATATAATAGTATAATGTATAGTATAATGTATAGTATAATGTATAGTATAGTATAATGTATAGTATAATGTATATAATAGTATAATGTATAGTATAATGTATAGTATAGTATAATGTATAGTATAATGTATAGTATAATGTATATAATAGTATAATGTATAGTATAATGTATAGTATAGTATAATGTATAGTATAATGTATATAATAGTATAATGTATAGTATAATGTATAGTATAGTATAATGTATAGTATAATGTATAGTATAAAAGCAGTGTTTCTTTTTGTCATTAAACAGTGAGACTTAGTTCTTTAGATCTTTATCAATTCAAACTAAAGTCTCTCCATAGCGAGTTTGAGAAGCGAAGGGGCGGAGCTACAAAAGCGTTACACGTTTGAAGCTGACGCCGAGCGCTCAGGGCGCTCAGGGCGCTCAGGGCTCAGGGCGCTCAGGGCGCTCAGGGCTCAGGGCGCTCAGGGCGCTCAGGGCTCAGGGCGCTCAGCGCTCAGGGCGCTCAGCGCTCAGGGCGCTCAGGGCTCAGGGCGCTCAGCGCTCAGGGCGCTCAGGGCGCTCAGCGCTCAGGGCGCTTAGGGCGCTCAGGGCTCAGGGCGCTCAGCGCTCAGGGCGCTCAGGGCTCAGGGCGCTCAGGGTTTGAATGTATTCTACAAACCACAAGGAGCAGAGTCGTCTTTAGATGATTCAAAATTGCCTCTTATTTAATTATAAACCGTGAAAAAGACGGTTCAGCAAATCCAACGTTTTCAACCTCTGACAATTGTGTAAATAACGTTTTTATAAATGCAACAGAAAAGCATCAGTAGTTTGTAGTGTTTCTAAAGCCTCGATCTGATCTGAGACAAGCTTCAGGTGCTGATAATATAACTAATCTAAAACACTTTATAACCCGCTGACCCCTGTGCCCGCTGACCCCTGTGCCGGTGCCCTGTGCCCGCTGACCCCTGTGCCGGTGCCCTGTGCCCGCTGACCCCTGTGCCCGCTGACCCCTGTGCCCGCTGACCCCTGTGCCGGTGCCCTGTGCCCGCTGACCCCTGTGCCCGCTGACCCCTGTGCCGGTGCCCTGTGCCCGCTGACCCCTGTGCCCGCTGACCCCTGTGCCCGCTGACCCCTGTGCCGGTGCCCTGTGCCCGCTGACCCCTGTGCCCGCTGACCCCTGTGCCCGCTGACCCCTGTGCCGGTGCCCTGTGCCCGCTGACCCCTGTGCCCGCTGACCCCTGTGCCGGTGCCCTGTGCCCGCTGACCCCTGTGCCCGCTGACCCCTGTGCCCGCTGACCCCTGTGCCGGTGCCCTGTGCCCGCTGACACCTGTGCCCGCTGACCCCTGTGCCGGTGCCCTGTGCCCGCTGACCCCTGTGCCCGCTGACCCCTGTGCCCGCTGACCCCTGTGCCGGTGCCCTGTGCCCGCTGACCCCTGTGCCCGCTGACCCCTGTGCCCGCTGACCCCTGTGCCGGTGCCCTGTGCCCGCTGACCCCTGTGCCCGCTGACCCCTGTGCCCGCTGACCCCTGTGCCGGTGCCCTGTGCCCGCTGACCCCTGTGCCCGCTGACCCCTGTGCCGGTGCCCTGTGCCCGCTGACCCCTGTGCCCGCTGACCCCTGTGCCCGCTGACCCCTGTGCCGGTGCCCTGTGCCCGCTGACACCTGTGCCCGCTGACCCCTGTGCCCGCTGACCCCTGTGCCGGTGCCCTGTGCCCGCTGACCCCTGTGCCCGCTGACCCCTGTGCCCGCTGACCCCTGTGCCGGTGCCCTGTGCCCGCTGACCCCTGTGCCCGCTGACCCCTGTGCCCGCTGACCCCTGTGCCGGTGCCCTGTGCCCGCTGACCCCTGTGCCCGCTGACCCCTGTGCCCGCTGACCCCTGTGCCGGTGCCCTGTGCCCGCTGACACCTGTGCCCGCTGACCCCTGTGCCCGCTGACCCCTGTGCCGGTGCCCTGTGCCCGCTGACCCCTGTGCCCGCTGACCCCTGTGCCCGCTGACCCCTGTGCCGGTGCCCTGTGCCCGCTGACCCCTGTGCCCGCTGACCCCTGTGCCGGTGCCCTGTGCCCGCTGACACCTGTGCCCGCTGACCCCTGTGCCCGCTGACCCCTGTGCCGGTGCCCTGTGCCCGCTGACCCCTGTGCCCGCTGACCCCTGTGCCCGCTGACCCCTGTGCCGGTGCCCTGTGCCCGCTGACCCCTGTGCCCGCTGACCCCTGTGCCCGCTGACCCCTGTGCCGGTGCCCTGTGCCCGCTGACCCCTGTGCCCGCTGACCCCTGTGCCCGCTGACCCCTGTGCCGGTGCCCTGTGCCCGCTGACACCTGTGCCCGCTGACCCCTGTGCCCGCTGACCCCTGTGCCGGTGCCCTGTGCCCGCTGACCCCTGTGCCCGCTGACCCCTGTGCCCGCTGACCCCTGTGCCGGTGCCCTGTGCCCGCTGACCCCTGTGCCCGCTGACCCCTGTGCCGGTGCCCTGTGCCCGCTGACACCTGTGCCCGCTGACCCCTGTGCCCGCTGACCCCTGTGCCGGTGCCCTGTGCCCGCTGACACCTGTGCCCGCTGACCCCTGTGCCGGTGCCCTGTGCCGGCTGACCCCTGTGCCCGCTGACCCCTGCGCCCTGTGACTTCTCCCGCTGACCCCTGACCCCTGTGCCCGCTGTAAAGCCTGTGTTTCTCTCCACAGCTCTGTACCTGAAGGGCAACGACGTGACCAAGCTGGCGTCTATGGCCAAGCTGAAGGGCGGGCGCCTGGCTCGGGAGGTGGCCGACGGCTGCCTGCAGTTCTGGGGCGGGATGGGCTTCACCAGCGACTGCCTGGTCAGCCGCTTCTACAGGTCAGAGGTCAAACACCAGCTGCTTTTCTCCTTTGGCCTGGAATGTTCCACCCTCTAATATTGCATTTTATTATTTGAATGCAGATATGTTTATGGCTGAAAAATACATGTATTCTTACTGTCTCCTCTCCACAGATCTGACCAGTAACTTGGCCTGGTAGTGTCACTTGCTTGTCTCTATGGAGATAGAAACGTTTAATGCCATAGGTGGAACATTCCATACAAAGCAGAAAACACACTAAATGTTTCACTCATTTATTTATTTATTATTTTGTCCAGAGATTCCAGACTCATGTCCATCGGAGGAGGAGCTGATGAGGTCATGCTGGGAATCATCTGCAAGTACATGGACACACTGCCCAAGAAGTGACCGACCCCCAGCCGTCCTGTCCCGACCCAGCCTGTCCCGGGTCAGCCGTCCACACAAGTGCACTTCACTTTGATCCGTTGCCATGGATACTAATTGTTTTCAGGTACTAGAATGTGATATAACCAGAGGCAAGAGCCAGATTTCCCATTAATGACATTGAACTTTGCCCTGAACTATCCAAAAGGTCAATTTGATTTGTGATGAGCAGCTGGACATCAGCTCGTATATTACAACAGAAACCTGCATTTCAACTGCTCTGTATGAAATATTGTGATGTCATCTGAAACCGTTTCCATGGATACAGCTCCAGATTCTACAGTAATGGAAACACAATCAGGCCAAGTATGTTTTTGAAACGTCCCATTTGTAACTTCAAGATCAGGGAAATCTTTTAGAAATAGATTTGATACTAATAAGTATTTTTGATAAGTGTTGATCAGGAGTGTGATGTAATAACACAGATGTAATACAGATGTAATAACACAGATGTAATAACAATGTGATAATACAGATGTAATAATGAAACAAAAGCATGTTTGTAAAATAAAGATTTAATGGTTGTAAACAGTTTGAACACATGTGCACTTCAACTTATTTTGAACATTGGTAGTTTTATTTTTCAGGCAATTACAGCTGAAACTGAAAAGTCCAAACAATAGAACTTCAAAGAGATGAAGAGTTGGTGATGATGAGGCGGCACCTTCTCTTTGTCGAGGGGCCATGGAATGATTAGTATCACTGTGTTTCCCATCCACAAGACACAAGGTTTAGTTTTTAATCTTTAATTACCAACATATACTTCCTCTCACTGGGGTCAGAGCTGTGGGACATTAGTTTCTGCTTCTTACACTTTTTATTGGCAGAACTGCATCAAAAGTTGTCGTGACTGATGATTGTAGCTGAAAGAGGAGAGGACGGTTCTGTTTGCATTTCAACTGTAAAGCATCAGATTTAAAAGAACGTCCATGATGTAGGACTGGAGACCATGAGGCACTGTCTCCAGAGAACCTACACTGGCCCAGCTTTGTTCTGGAGGATCAGATCAAACAGTTTCTCAGATTTCTGACATCAAAGATGGAGATTCAGAGGTTTAAAGTCCCTTAGTCATCACAAGACTCATTGTGAGCGTTTCAGTAACTCTACAAATGCATCATCTGTGTCCTTTAAGTACTCATGACTTATGGACTTGAACCAGCAGGAGACGTCTCAATCTCTATCTTTGATGTAAAACTATCTTTTTATGAGGCTCAGAAAAGGAGTGAAGACGACGAGCTCTTTAACTGGACTGGAACAGATAAAAGCTCAAAGTTACTTTTGTATAATGTGTGTCCTTTAAAGTCTGTAAAGTACTGCAAACCAATTTATTTTTTTTCTTCTAAAACATGATGTTAATTAATCATCTCGTAATTATCTTGCTAAGTCTGATATTACTTCATATTTTTGTTGAGTTTTCTATGAATCGTTCTTCCTCCACGGCCTCTCCAAACACATGTCTACAAGTCCAACCTGGGGCCGGCGCGTCGGGGTCACCTCAGTCGAATGAACCAGTACAGCACAAAGAAGATGAAGAGGCAGAAGAGCAGCATATAGCACAGCAGTTTGCTCTGGCTCCCTCTTGACAGCTGTTTGACCCGGCCGATGGTGGCCCCCAGGAGCCCCCCTGTCGAGTCGAAGTCAGAGTCCTGCACAGAGGCAAACGGCCCTCATGAACTGCAGGGCAAACAGATGTAGACTTACATTTGCATAAATAACAGATTAACCCAAAACGTTGCATAGATTTGTTTTTTAAATACACATATGTGTAATTATTTCAGCTGATGCAGATAATGTGCTGCTTTAATCTGCAATATTAAATCTAGAGACGTATTAGTTCATCTGCTGTTTGTGCTCGTGCATCATAATCCCAACACCATACGCTGCACACACATAAACCAATAAGATAAACCAATGAGCGCTGAGCTGAGGCCAGTGTGTGTCTGCAGCCGAGACCTTAGAATCAGGAGGATTTCCCCCTCAAATAGACTACGATATTATCAAAGAATAAGCAACACTTGCCATGTCCTCCAACATCTTGTTCTGGTATTTGACTTCAGTTCCTATGTCGATGGTCAGCTGTAGAGAGAGGGCACATTGGTCAGAAAGAGTGGCCTCTGAGATCGTCCTGAACTGAAGCAGAATGAGCCTGGAGGACTCACACTTTTGAGGGCGGTGACTTTGGCCCTCAGGCCCTCCTGCAGCTCCTCGTTCTCCTCCTCGTACACGCTGTAGCCACTGGCCACATAACTCCCCGCGCCTCCTTCTCCTGCACAAACACACACAGCATTGTAGAGCGTTCTCACTCGTCCTTTCAACTTGACCAGTCGTCCTAGTCTGGTCTGAGAAACTCTGTCCTACGATGAGACGGGGCCCGAGCTCGGGGCCAAGAGAGCAAAAGAAGAACATTCTTACATTTAGTAGAAGTTAAAACACTCAGCAATCTAATGAGATGTCGTCTTCACTGATGGAAAAATGTAAATGTTATGTTCAAATTGACTATAAACTGGGACTAATCTACAAAAATATGAGCATTTTGCATAATAAAGGAAGCCAAAATAATGTCAAGTATAGTCGTAGGGCCCCGTGCACAGGAGTCGTAGGGCCCCGTGCACAGGAGTCGTAGGGCCCCGTGCACAGGAGTCGTAGGGCCCCGTGCACAGGAGTCGTAGGGCTGGTGTTTCGGGCTAGTTTAACTGGGCTGTTATTTGGGGGCGTGTCTTGCTTCATGCTGCTGACACGCCCACTTCAGCCCAAACCAGGCTTTAAACTCTTACATTTATAACATTTTGAAGCATCTGTTAAAAGTCTGGCGGTAATGCGAGATGGCGGAGGAGAGTGGATCGGTGGTCGAAGACGTTCTGGACGGCGTGGAGGAGCAGCCTTTTCTGCCTGCACGTGCCCGGAAACGTAAAAAGTCCCTTAGCTCGTCCGAGGGTTCTGGGAATGAGCAGCAGGATGAGGCTGAAGCTATTGATATCCGGGGTGAGAGCAGAGACTGTAAGGTGATCATAAAGCTTGCACAGGATAGTGCATCCTTTAAGGAGTGGAATTCAGTGGCATTGTCAAAGAGCCTAACTGTAGCTGTGGGAGTGATCAAGAGTGCGAGTGTCCTTAGAGATGGCTCGCTGCTGGCCGTGTGCAAGGACGCGGCTCAGCAACGGAAGGCGATTGGAACTAAACGTCTGGGTGGAAAGGACATTCTTGTGTCTGATGCTGAAAGAAACACGGTCAGAGGAGTTATCGTAGGTGTCCCTACGGCGACGTCTGTGGATGAAGTTAAGGAGAATTTGACGGGAGCTACGGTGGTGGACGCTAGGCGGTTGAAGGTGACCCGGTCTGGGGTAAGATGTGACAGCTTGTCGGTAATGGTAACACTTGAAGGGAGGTGCCTGCCTCGTAAGGTGTTCATTGGGTTCATGTGCCATGACGTTAGGCCATATGTTCCACCGCCCCTGCGTTGCTTTAAGTGCCAGCGCTTTGGGCATATTGCAGCGGTCTGTAGAGGGAGGCAAAGATGTGGTAAATGTGCAGGAGATCACGAGTATGGGAAGTGTGACGTGGGAGCAAAACTGAAGTGCTGTAACTGTGGGGAAGAACATAGCTCTGCCTACGGGGGATGCAGGTTTAGCAAAAGAGCTGCTGAGGTGCATAAAATAAAGGTCTCTCAAGGTGTATCCTATGCAGATGCAGTCAAGAAAGTTTCAAGTAACGAGTTTAGAGTAAATACAGAGAGAGGAGCCAGCGCTGCTCCCAGCCAGGGCGAAATGAGAAAGGCCAGCGTGGCTCCCAAGAAGTGTGAAGGTTTCAAGAGTGGAGGTCCCAAGTGTGCAGGTTCCAGAATTAATGAGAATACCCTGGTTGTGGATAGAGAGGATTTTGTACTCTTCATGGTGGATGTTGTAAACTGTGCTGCTCAGACTCAAAGCAGAACTGAAAGGATCAGGATCATTGCTAAAGCTGCAGGGAGATTCCTTGGAACAAAGGAGCTTGATTGGGCAGATATAGAAAACAGGCTAAAGGCGCTAAATGGGAGTCGGAGTGATGGGGGTCTGCTTTTGGGGAGTCAGGGTGATCAGAGTGACGAGATGGGGGTGGGGGTGGTCTCCTGTCCTCGTCCAGTCTCGTAGACGCACGGCTACCAAGCGGCGACATCAGTGGACATATTAAAGCCTATAGAATGAAGCCTAAAGAATAAAGCTGTACGGTGGAGTACTTTTACGGACTACGACAGAGTCTGAGGACTACGACAAAGTCTGAGGAATAAAGTCTGGCGGTAATGCAAAAATTGGATGCCAACCGCCATAAAACAACAACAACAACAACAACATGAGCCTCCACTTTTTATGGACTCCACTGAACATTCTCTGGTTGTGGTTCTGGTTCTTCAGAGCTGCACTGATTGTTTCACCACTGTCACTCACAAACTGATGATGTTATCAACGTATATAAAATCTAACTTGAATGTAATAATAAAGACTTTATATTCTTAAAGGTATAGTCTCACAAGTTGCCAGTTCTACAAACTGTCCTTAAATCGACTTTTATTTCATGGTATATCCAGTGGTGTTGTTGGTAACTAAGTCTTCATTTGGAGGACAAGAGCCGGGTTAAAGTGCTTCACACATTCTGTGTCAAAGGCAGAGAAAGTTCAAAAAGATTCATTTGTAATTCCAATAGTTTGTATTTAGACCTTGGGGCAGATCATGAGATTATCGGGCACAAAGTCTACTCTGTTTACACTGGTGGCGGCTAATGCTAGCGGCTAATGTTTGCTAACGGACATGGAGGCCAGATGTGGGCTTTAAACGCGCTGTTCTGACCCAGATTGGCGCGTCTCATCTCCGGTTCTCACGCGGCGGCTCTGCTCGGGACACGGCGCGGATCCACAGCGGACACGGAGACAAGTGTCCCAATGGCGTCGCAGACTGAGGACTCGGGCCGGAAGCGGAAGTGACGCAAAGCCACGACATCAGACGGTGGCCGCGAAGGATCAGGTGCCACAAGAAGCGAAGCGAATTTGATCTGATCTGGTTCTTCTTCTGGTGTTTTCAACTCTCTGACATGTTTTTGATTTTTTGTCCTCAAGTTGTTGTTTTTCTTGCGTTACAATATTTGAGAGACGAGTTTAGAGTATTTTGGTGCCGTGTGCAGTGGCGGCTGGTGGTACAAATTATAGGGGGCGCTATTTGACATGACCGTGTTTTTGTTTTTTTTAAATGTCCAAAATATATTTTTTTAACATTGACTGTTTGATACATATTTTAAATCCACATTTACAACTGAATTAATTAAGTAAACACACTTTATTTCCACTTTTGTTAATGATAAGTTAGAAGTTAAGCATTAATGCTTAGCGTTAGCCTTATGCAAGTAATAAACTAAAAAAAACTGCGTGTTTGTTGTCATGGTAACGGAGCACGGGGTTTGACAGACACATGTGGCTCGGATTGATACGAAATCAGCCGCTTTCAACACGAATAAAGCAGGAAACAGTTGAGCAGCTCATTCTGAGTCGTTTTTACCTTTTGTCACACGTGATGCAATTTTAAGACGTAAACACGGTGTGTGGCACTTCCGTGTATGCGCGCGCACCTGCCTCTGTCTCTAGCGTAAAAAGCGTAGCTCCGTGGCGTAAACACTACGTTAAAAGGTGCTTTCTGGAGCCCCAAAGTCACTATTTTCCTCTGGAGAAAACCACAGTGACGTAGTCACTTTTGATTTGATTTGATTTGATTGGCTAAAAATCTCCATTGGTTTTCTCTGAGGCTCTGGAGCTTTTCAAACCGCCTCACGGGTTCTATATCTATTTATATATATATATATGGATATATATTAATATTTTACACAATTACACTAATAAGTATATAAGATATTTTTGAATACATTATATTGTTTTTAGACACAAAGAAATTGACATAGTTGGCAGATTGACAGGGGGGCGGCGCCCCAGCGCCCTTAATGGACCAGCCACTGCTGGCTGTGTGACGTCATCGTCAGTGACATCACCGTCAGTGACATCATCGTCAGTGACATCATTGAAGTGACATCATCGTCAGTGACATCATCGTCACGGAAATTGTATTTATTCTATTGCGCAAAGCAATATACATAAATGAAATACAATATCCACAAAAAACACAAAAACAGCTTTAAAGACAGTTTATCCCTGTCTGGGGTCTGGGGTGGTCCGTCCCTGTCTGGGGTGGTCCGTCCCTGTCTGGGGTGGTCCGTCCCTGTCTGGGGTGGTCCGTCCCTGTCTGGGGTGGTCCGTCCCTGTCTGGGGTGGTCCGTCCCTGTCTGAGTGGTCAGTGTTGTAAACGATGCTTTGTTTCTTTGTTTGACTTGAGTTATTGCTTATGAAGCATCTGTTCTCTCATTGGCTACTGTAAAGTGATTCTGGCTGTATTTACTGTGTTTACTGTATAAATGATGATGAGGCGTTAATGGTTGGAATTTACGCATATTAATTACTCATGACACATATACATTAATTAGGCTCAGTTTATCTTTGTCGATCAAAAAGAATGTTGTGCAAAGCGACTTTCAAATCCACTGTTTAGAGGCAGAATAACAGTAAATGTCACATTACTAAACACAATCCTAAATGAATAGAACCTTCTAGAACAATAAGCTGCAAAAAAAAAATCCTTTGATTTACTTAATAAACCGTCAGTTAGAGAATATCGGCGATCACAGGGGTCACCAGCCTTTACAGGGCCAAGGGCCACTTCATACGTTTGTGGAGAGCTTCCTGTTCAATTACATCATCACCAAATCACAAACTTATTGATATATTAAAGGAATAATGGAAGATTTTTCGCCGATTTGAGAACTCGAGCAGAAGTGCACATGCCACTCCCCCCCACACTCCCCCCCCAGGGGCCTTGTAGAGGTGACAGGGGCCCTGCAGAGGTGACAGGGGCCTTGTAGAGGTGACACGGGCCCTGCAGAGGTGACAGGGGCCTTGCAGAGGTGACAGGGGCCTTGCAGAGGTGACAGGGGCCCTGCAGAGGTGACAGGGGCCTTGCAGAGGTGACAGGGGCCCTGCAGAGGTGACAGGACAGGGGCCCTGCAGAGGTGACAGGGGCCTTGCAGAGGTGACAGGGGCCCTGCAGAGGTGACAGGGGCCTTGTAGAGGTGACAGAGGCCCTGCAGAGGTGACAGGGGCCCTGCAGAGGTGACAGGGGCCTTGTAGAGGTGATAGGAGCCTTGTAGAGGTGACAGGGGCCTTGCAGAGGTGACAGGGGCTTTGTAGAGGTGACAGGGGCCCTGCAGAGGTGACAGGGGCCTTGTAGAGGTGATAGGAGCCTTGCAGAGGTGACAGGGGCCTTGTAGAGGTGACAGGGGCCTTGCAGAAGTGACAGGGGCCCTGCAGAGGTGACAGGGGCCCTGTAGAGGTGACAGGGGCCTTGCAGAGGTGACAGGGGCCCTGCAGAGGTGACAGGGGCCTTGCAGAGGTGACAGGGGCCTTGCAGAGGTGACAGGGGCCCTGCAGAGGTGACAGGACAGGGGCCCTGCAGAGGTGACAGGGGCCTTGCAGAGGTGACAGAGGCCCTGCAGAGGTGACAGGGGCCCTGCAGAGGTGACAGGGGCCTTGTAGAGGTGATAGGAGCCTTGTAGAGGTGACAGGGGCCTTGCAGAGGTGACAGGGGCTTTGTAGAGGTGACAGGGGCCCTGCAGAGGTGACAGGGGCCTTGTAGAGGTGATAGGAGCCTTGCAGAGGTGACAGGGGCCTTGTAGAGGTGACAGGGGCCTTGCAGAAGTGACAGGGGCCCTGCAGAGGTGACAGGGGCCTTGTAGAGGTGACAGGGGCCTTGCAGAGGTGACAGGGGCCCTGCAGAGGTGACAGGGGCCTTGCAGAGGTGACAGGGGCCCTGCAGAGGTGACAGGGGCCTTGCAGAGGTGACAGGGGCCCTGCAGAGTTGAGTCACACTTACATAATCTCATTCAGGAGATGAAATGGCTTCATCTCCATCTATTTCCACTCAATCTCCTCAAAACAATTACGACCAGAGGCCCCCATCTTCCTGTGACATTTTGAACCGCAGCTCATTGTCTGACACGGCCAGGGCCCCTTCTTTATGTGGACCAGTGAAGCCATATCCATGCGCTTGTGTCCCCAAGGGGCCCCGGCTGTGTGGGCTCATTACATTTGTCCCTCTGCTGAGCTCACACTGAAGATTAAAGTAGATTTAATGGTCTCCATAGGGACATTTCTCCTTCTGCTCGAGCCACACTTCCATAACTTGAGCACATGGGGTAATGGGCCCCGCTGCTGAAGGAGCCGCTGCCCTCTGCGGCTCCGGACGTGTTCTATAGTAACTCTGAACACGTGTCCTGCTGTTGTCCAGAGGGTCGTCAGCTGCTGCTGTAGAAGCAAACTGTGTGTCCAGAGGGAAAGTTCAGTGCCTCCATTTTGTACTCAACACTCGCTGAGGTTTAGGCCCTTTATGTTGAGAGAATTATCGACACACGATCTGGTTTTAGCCTTCATGTACAACGTGAAGCGCCTGTAAACTCTGTTAGGATCTACGCTCGATGCAAAGGCCTGAACCAGGACTGAACCAGGGCAAAATGACACTTTGGGGCCTCAGGTGCTACAGGGGGCAGTGTGTAGGGCCTCAGGTGCTACAGGGGGCAGTGTGTAGGGCCTCAGGTGCTACAGGGGGCAGTGTGTAGGGCCTCAGGTGCTACAGGGGGCAGTGTGTAGGGCCTCAGGTGCTACAGGGGGCAGTGTGTAGGGCCTCAGGTGCTACAGGGGGCAGTGTGTAGGGCCTCAGGTGCTACAGGGGGCAGTGTGTAGGGCCTCAGGTGCTACAGGGGGCAGTGTGTAGGGCCTCAGGTGCTACAGGGGGCAGTGTGTAGGGCCTCAGGTGCTACAGGGGGCAGTGTGTAGGGCCTCAGGTGCTACAGGGGGCAGTGTGTAGGGCCTCAGGTGCTACAGGGGCCCCAGCAGGCAGTTTGGATTGAATGACAGAATAGGCAGCAGCAGCCGCGTTGTTCCTTTTGCTATAAAACATGGTGTGTATAGTAGGCCCACTTTGTCTTGTTGTTTATCATTTAAACTGACTCTAGGACTCGAGCGATGTCGCCGCTCTCCCTCCAAAGCGAGTTGGAGATTCACAAGGGCAGCGGCATTACATATACTTTAATCCACTATTATATTTTATATTATTATAAGGCTAAAAACGATCTTTAGAGGATGAAAATCGGTCTCATATTCAATTAGAAACAGTGAAACAAGTGAAACGAGACATGGATGGAAAATCCGTCCTTAAACAGAAACGTTGGTTTAAGATTCAACCTTCCGGCCGTTTATAACGGTGTTTTGTCCAGGGCGTGCGGATGCTGATCAGGCCCTGTACTGGAGGGCGGGGCCAACTCAGATAAATATCTGAGGTCCCGGACCTGATTCACAGATGGAGAATGACTCTTGGATGAGAGTCAAAACGTGTCGGCTAACTAACATTAAGAGACGCCCTATTGAAGGATGGGGCGAATGCACTGGACAATAAAGTGCACCTTAACCTTTATTATTTTAATGCAGATGATTTGATGCTTTACTGTTGCTTTCTCACCCACCTTTAAGTGGCATTCTCTCCTCGTTAAATAAAGAATGGCAAATAAATACAAAATGAAGACTGAGGCTTGTTTTCAGAAGACAATTTTATTTTATTTTGATGTGGTTGTTTCTGCAGGCGTTATGCATTATATTATTATACATATTATATTATGTGGTGTTATGCATTATATTATTATACATATTATATTATGTGGTGTTATGCATTATATTATTATACATATTATATTATGTGGTGTTATGCATGGATCTATTATATTATTATACATATTATATTATGTGGCTTTATGCATTATATTATTATACATATTATATTATGTGGCTTTATGCATTATATTATTATACATATTATATTATGTGGCGTTATGCATTATATTATTATACATATTATATTATGTGGCTTTATGCATTATATTATTATACATATTATATTATGTGGCGTTATGCATTATATTATTATACATATTATATTATGTGGCGTTATGCATTATATTATTATACATATTATATTATGTGGTGTTATGCATTATATTATTATACATATTATATTATGTGGTGTTATGCATGGATCTATTATATTATTATACATATTATATTATGTGGCTTTATGCATTATATTATTATACATATTATATTATGTGGCTTTATGCATTATATTATTATACATATTATATTATGTGGTGTTATGCATTATATTATTATACATATTATATTATGTGGTGTTATGCATTATATTATTATACATATTATATTATGTGGCTTTATGCATTATATTATTATACATATTATATTATGTGGCTTTATGCATTATATTATTATACATATTATATTATGTGGCTTTATGCATTATATTATTATACATATTATATTATATTGTGTTGTGTCACATTCTCTGCTTCAGCTACACACACAGTGCTGCACTAAACAGCAGCGCCCCCTTGTGGCATGTGCCATAATAGCTACAGATCATAAAGGAGGCGTCATCACACACTGGTCCACGGACATGGAAGAACATGCCTGAAAGAACTTCATTAGATATTTTATTACAGCAAAACTAAAGCCAAATGGGCCCTTGGGCCCTCACTCGGGCCCTCACTTGGGCCCTCACACTTTCTGCTGCGATGCGCTCGCTGTGTGCCGTTATGTCAGCTGTCGGGTGTGTTCTGTCCAGTCGTCCGTCGCACTTGTCCATCTACAACTGCAGATCTGAGCCGTGGAGCTTGTGTGCACTGTCACCGCCTGGTCTGGTCTGGTCTGGTCTGGTCTGGTCTGGTCTGGTCTGGTCTGGTGTGGTCTGGTCTGGTCTGGTCTGGTGTGGTCTGGTGTGGTCTGGTCTGGTCTGGTCTGGTCTGGTCTGGTGTGGTCTGGTCTGGTGTGGTCTGGTCTGGTCTGGTGTGGTCTGGTCTGGTGTGGTCTGGTCTGGTCTGGTCTGGTCTGGTCTGGTCTGGTCTGGTCTGGTCTGGTGTGGTCTGGTCTGGTCTGGTCTGGTGTGGTCTGGTGTGGTCTGGTCTGGTCTGGTCTGGTCTGGTCTGGTGTGGTCTGGTCTGGTGTGGTCTGGTCTGGTCTGGTGTGGTCTGGTCTGGTCTGGTCTGGTCTGGTCTGGTCTGGTCTGGCCTGGTCTGGTCTGGTCTGGTCTGGTCTGGTCTGGCCTGGTCTGGTCTGGTCTGGTCTGGTCTGGTCTGGTCTGGCCTGGTCTGGTCTGGTCTGGTCTGGTCTGGTCTGGCCTGGTCTTTACATTTAGCTGGTCCTGGGCAGCTTTGTTGAGTTTTATAGACATTGGATGGTTCTAATCTGGACTAAGCTAAATTACTCTTGGAATACCACACACTGAAGGCCTTTTCACTCATGGTAATATCAATATATTCATCCTCCTCCATCAACTTATTAAAGCAGATTACAAGATGGAGAACAGCAGTATTCAATGGTTTATTCAAAGCTTTATTGCCATTGATAATGAACAGAATGAACAAACATAGGAACTTGCTTTGGTGATTCATAATCCAAATGTGTGAATCTGATTTCATGTTATTTGATTAAACTGTTAGATGTTTCCAACCATAACACGACATGTGAACTTTGACCTGACAGCAGTAACATTGGCTGCTGGAAATATAGGCCATAGGTGTCCCGTCCCGTTCAGAACTTCTGACGTTAACTCTGGAGTTAATGTCCTCTGTCCTCTGTCCTCTGTGTCCTGTCCTCTGTGTTCTGTCCTGTCCTCTGTGTTCTGTGCTCTGTCCTGTCCTCTGTGTTCTGTCCTGTCCTCTGTGTTCTGTCCTGTCCTCTGTGTTCTGTGCTCTGTCCTGTCCTCTGTGTTCTGTCCTGTCCTCTGTGTTCTGTCCTGTCCTCTGTCCTCTGTGCTCTGTCCTGTCCTCTGTGTTCTGTGCTCTGTCCTGTCCTCTGTGTTCTGTCCTGTCCTCTGTGTTCTGTCCTGTCCTCTGTCCTCTGTCCTCTGTGCTCTGTCCTGTCCTCTGTGTTCTGTCCTGTCCTCTGTCCTCTGTGCTCTGTCCTGTCCTCTGTGTTCTGTCCTGTCCTCTGCTTCCCAGTCACACTGGTGAGTTGAAGCTCTCTCTGTTGTGCTTTAAACAGCGATACATCCATGGAAACGGCTCAGAGGACCACGAGTATGAAACAGAAAGTCTGTGATGACGAGGCCAAGACACGAAGGCTAAAGTGAACGGCACACGGAGCCAACGCTGCAAAGTAAATGCAGAGTTCCAGCTCCAACAGCAGCATCACTGGTCTCACCAGGGACTGGAACTGTTATAGTCTGTGACACTGAATCAGTCCTTTATATTCTTTATATACAACCAGAACACTTTGGACTGAAGTGAAATGTTACTGTTTTGAGGGACACAAACAGCAACATTTATGTGAAAATTAAGAATAAATGTGTTATTTCAAGCAGAAACTCCTTGTTTGTAATTTTGTTATTACTATGAACTATAATTTTCTATTTGATTTTGTTTTTATATCTTATTTTATTACTTTTATCCTATTTTTGCCTGTCTTTTACCTTGCTGTGAAGCACTTTGGAACCCTCTGGTTGTATAAATCGTGCTATATAAATAAAGTGGATTGGATTGGATAATGTTTGTTTAATAAATATTGAATGTGCTTTTAAATGATTTACGGAATGTGCAAAACAATTACTATCGATAGCCGCGGCCCTAGAATGAATAAATATGAAGAGGAATATCAAAAAAGAACAGTAGCACTTCCCGTTCCGCGCAGGGTTTGAACCCGGGCGTCCCATGTTAGAATCCAGCGTCTGTAAAACACTGTAAAACCAGGAAACACTTTTATTTACTTACTTTTATTAAGTAAATTAAAGTAACACCACTTGCCTCTTGCTTCTACCACAGCCACATGTTCTATAAAAAGAGGAACGCCGCCCTCTAGTGTGACAGTGAAGACACTTTCAGAGTCTCAGCTTGACAGAGCTGGAACTGGATAAAGAAGCAAAGAAAAACTCATGTAAGAGTTTTGTTATTTCAAAATAACATTGGTTTACTATTTCTCTTGTTGTGCCAGGGGTTCCTGTACAGGCCCAACTGGCTGGAGGAATCCCTGGGTAAAATCTGTGCTTACGACCTGAAAAGAACTAATTACGACCTGAAAAGAACTTATCAAGACCTAAACATAATATGGTAAACTCTTAAGATGTATAAGAAATTAAACAAAGCAATGACTTTTATAGCCCTGTGACTGAATGTGTGTGTAAGGCTTATAAATCAGAACTTATATCAATAATATCCAAATGATATCAATGCTTTGCAGGTCTGGACAGCTCCTCTACTAAATATATGAAAAACAAATGGATAAGAGAAGGTCCTCGTGTTCTGACATACAAGGACCACGAAATCTCATTTTTGCTGGAAAAAATCAACCGCTTTTGTGATTTGGGCCGTTACAAAAATGAATTGAAACGCGAGGAAAACCTCCATCACGTGTTCTGGGACCGTCCTGTCGATCTGATACCAGGAACATAGATACCAGGAACATAGATACCAGGAACATAGATACCAGGAACATAGATACCAGGAACATAGATACCAGGAACATAGGTACCAGGAACATAGGTACCAGGAACATAGGTACCAGGAACATAGGTACCAGGAACATAGATACCAGGAACATAGATACCAGGAACATAGATACCAGGAACATAGATACCAGGAACATAGATACCAGGAACATAGGTACCAGGAACATAGGTACCAGGAACATAGGTACCAGGAACATAGATACCAGGAACATAGGTACCAGGGAACATAGGTACCAGGAACATAGATACCAGGAACATAGATACCAGGAACATAGATACCAGGAACATAGATACCAGGAACATAGGTACCAGGAACATAGATACCAGGAACATAGATACCAGGAACATAGATACCAGGAACATAGATACCAGGAACATAGATACCAGGAACATAGATACCAGGAACATAGATACCAGGAACATAGATACCAGGAACATAGATACCAGGAACATAGGTACCAGGAACATAGATACCAGGAACATAGGTACCAGGGAACATAGGTACCAGGGAACATAGATACCAGGAACATAGATACCAGGAACATAGGTACCAGGGAACATAGGTACCAGGGAACATAGATACCAGGAACATAGGTACCAGGAACATAGATACCAGGAACATAGATACCAGGAACATAGGTACCAGGGAACATAGGTACCAGGGAACATAGATACCAGGAACATAGATACCAGGAACATAGGTACCAGGGAACATAGGTACCAGGGAACATAGGTACCAGGAAAATAGATACCAGGAACATAGGTACCAGGAACATAGATACCAGGAACATAGATACCAGGAACATAGGTACCAGGGAACATAGGTACCAGGGAACATAGGTACCAGGAACATAGATACCAGGAACATAGGTACCAGGAACATAGATACCAGGAACATAGATACCAGGAACATAGATACCAGGAACATAGATACCAGGAACATAGATACCAGGAACATAGATACCAGGAACATAGGTACCAGGGAACATAGGTACCAGGGAACATAGGTACCAGGAACATAGATACCAGGAACATAGATACCAGGAACATAGATACCAGGAACATAGATACCAGGAACATAGATACCAGGAACATAGGTACCAGGGAACATAGGTACCAGGGAACATAGATACCAGGAACATAGATACCAGGAACATAGATACCAGGAACATAGATACCAGGAACATAGATACCAGGAACATAGATACCAGGAACATAGATACCAGAAACATAGGTACCAGGGAACATAGGTACCAGGGAACATAGATACCAGGAACATAGATACCAGGAACATAGATACCAGGAACATAGATACCAGGAACATAGATACCAGGAACATAGGTACCAGGGAACATAGGTACCAGGGAACATAGATACCAGGAACATAGGTACCAGGAACATAGATACCAGGAACATAGGTACCAGGAACATAGGTACCAGGGAACATAGGTACCAGGGAACATAGATACCAGGAACATAGATACCAGGGAACATAGATACCAGGAACATAGATACCAGGAACATAGATACCAGGAACATAGATACCAGGAACATAGGTACCAGGAACATAGATACTTGGAACATAGGTACCAGGGAACATAGGTACCAGGAACATAGATACCAGGGAACATAGATACCAGGAACATAGATACCAGGAACATAGATACCAGGAACATAGATACCAGGAACATAGGTACCAGGAACATAGATACCAGGAACATAGATACCAGGAACATAGGTACCAGGAACATAAATACCAGGAACATAGGTACCAGGGAACATAGGTACCAGGGAACATAGATACCAGGGAACATAGATACCAGGAACATAGATACCAGGAACATAGGTACCAGGGAACATAGGTACCAGGGAACATAGATACCAGGAACATAGATACCAGGAACATAGATACCAGGGAACATAGATACCAGGGAACATAGATACCAGGAACATAGATACCAGGAACATAGATACCAGGAACATAGGTACCAGGAACATAGATACCAGGAACATAGGTACCAGGGAACATAGGTACCAGGGAACATAGATACCAGGGAACATAGATACCAGGAACATAGATACCAGGAACATAGGTACCAGGGAACATAGGTACCAGGGAACATAGGTACCAGGGAACATAGATACCAGGAACATAGATACCAGGGAACATAGATACCAGGAACATAGATACCAGGAACATAGATACCAGGAACATAGATACCAGGAACATAGATACCAGGAACATAGATACCAGGAACATAGGTACCAGGGAACATAGGTACCAGGGAACATAGGTACCAGGGAACATAGATACCAGGAACATAGGTACCAGGGAACATAGGTACCAGGGAACATAGATACCAGGAACATAGATACCAGGAACATAGATACCAGGAACATAGATACCAGGAACATAGATACCAGGAACATAGGTACCAGGGAACATAGGTACCAGGGAACATAGATACCAGGAACATAGATACCAGGGAACATAGATACCAGGGAACATAGGTACCAGGAACATAGATACCAGGGAACATAGGTACCAGGAACATAGATACCAGGGAACATAGGTACCAGGGAACATAGATACCAGGAACATAGATACCAGGAACATAGATACCAGGGAACATAGATACCAGGAGCATAGATACCAGGGAACATAGATACCAGGGAACATAGGTACCAGGAACATAGATACCAGGGAACATAGGTACCAGGGAACATAGATACCAGGAACATAGATACCAGGAACATAGATACCAGGGAACATAGATACCAGGGAACATAGGTACCAGGAACATAGATACCAGGAACATAGATACCAGGAACATAGATACCAGGAACATAGATACCAGGAACATAGATACCAGGAACATAGGTACCAGGGAACATAGATACCAGGAACATAGGTACCAGGGAACATAGATACCAGGAACATAGATACCAGGAACATAGATACCAGGAACATAGATACCAGGAACATAGATACCAGGAACATAGGTACCAGGGAACATAGGTACCAGGGAACATAGATACCAGGAACATAGGTACCAGGAACATAGATACCAGGAACATAGATACCAGGAACATAGGTACCAGGGAACATAGGTACCAGGGAACATAGATACCAGGAACATAGATACCAGGAACATAGATACCAGGGAACATAGATACCAGGAACATAGATACCAGGAACATAGATACCAGGAACATAGATACCAGGAACATAGGTACCAGGAACATAGATACCAGGAACATAGGTACCAGGGAACATAGGTACCAGGAACATAGATACCAGGGAACATAGATACCGGGAACATAGATACCAGGAACATAGATACCAGGAACATAGGTACCAGGAACATAGATACCAGGAACATAGGTACCAGGGAACATAGGTACCAGGGAACATAGGTACCAGGGAACATAGATACCAGGGAACATAGATACCAGGAACATAGGTACCAGGAACATAGATACCAGGAACATAGGTACCAGGGAACATAGGTACCAGGGAACATAGATACCAGGAACATAGATACCAGGAACATAGATACCAGGAACATAGGTACCAGGGAACATAGGTACCAGGAACATAGATACCAGGAACATAGATACCAGGAACATAGATACCAGGAACACAGGTACCAGGAACATAGATACCAGGAACATAGGTACCAGGGAACATAGGTACCAGGGAACATAGGTACCAGGGAACATAGATACCAGGGAACATAGATACCAGGAACATAGATACCAGGAACATAGGTACCAGGGAACATAGATACCAGGAACATAGATACCAGGAACATAGATACCAGGGAACATAGATACCAGGAACATAGATACCAGGAACATAGATACCAGGAACATAGGTACCAGGAACATAGATACCAGGAACATAGGTACCAGGGAACATAGGTACCAGGGAACATAGATACCAGGGAACATAGATACCAGGAACATAGATACCAGGAACATAGGTACCAGGGAACATAGGTACCAGGGAACATAGATACCAGGAACATAGATACCAGGAACATAGATACCAGGGAACATAGATACCAGGAACATAGATACCAGGAACATAGATACCAGGAACATAGGTACCAGGGAACATAGGTACCAGGGAACATAGATACCAGGAACATAGATACCAGGAACATAGATACCAGGAACATAGGTACCAGGGAACATAGGTACCAGGGAACATAGATACCAGGAACATAGATACCAGGGAACATAGATACCAGGGAACATAGGTACCAGGAACATAGATACCAGGGAACATAGGTACCAGGAACATAGATACCAGGGAACATAGGTACCAGGGAACATAGATACCAGGAACATAGATACCAGGAACATAGATACCAGGGAACATAGATACCAGGAGCATAGATACCAGGGAACATAGATACCAGGGAACATAGGTACCAGGAACATAGATACCAGGGAACATAGGTACCAGGGAACATAGATACCAGGAACATAGATACCAGGAACATAGATACCAGGGAACATAGATACCAGGGAACATAGGTACCAGGAACATAGATACCAGGAACATAGATACCAGGAACATAGATACCAGGAACATAGATACCAGGAACATAGATACCAGGGAACATAGATACCAGGGAACATAGGTACCAGGGAACATAGATACCAGGAACATAGATACCAGGAACATAGATACCAGGGAACATAGATACCAGGGAACATAGGTACCAGGAACATAGATACCAGGAACATAGATACCAGGGAACATAGATACCAGGAACATAGATACCAGGAACATAGATACCAGGAACATAGATACCAGGGAACATAGATACCAGGGAACATAGATACCAGGAACATAGATACCAGGAACATAGGTACCAGGGAACATAGGTACCAGGGAACATAGATACCAGGAACATAGATACCAGGAACATAGGTACCAGGGAACATAGGTACCAGGGAACATAGATACCAGGAACATAGATACCAGGAACATAGATACCAGGGAACATAGATACCAGGGAACATAGGTACCAGGAACATAGATACCAGGGAACATAGGTACCAGGAACATAGATACCAGGGAACATAGGTACCAGGGAACATAGATACCAGGAACATAGATACCAGGAACATAGATACCAGGAACATAGATACCAGGGAACATAGATACCAGGAACATAGATACCAGGGAACATAGGTACCAGGAACATAGATACCAGGAACATAGATACCAGGAACATAGGTACCAGGGAACATAGGTACCAGGGAACATAGATACCAGGAACATAGATACCAGGAACATAGATACCAGGGAACATAGATACCAGGAACATAGATACCAGGAACATAGATACCAGGAACATAGATACCAGGAACATAGGTACCAGGAACATAGATACCAGGAACATAGGTACCAGGGAACATAGGTACCAGGAACATAGATACCAGGGAACATAGATACCAGGAACATAGATACCAGGAACATAGATACCAGGAACATAGGTACCAGGAACATAGATACCAGGAACATAGGTACCAGGGAACATAGGTACCAGGGAACATAGGTACCAGGGAACATAGATACCAGGGAACATAGATACCAGGAACATAGGTACCAGGAACATAGATACCAGGAACATAGGTACCAGGGAACATAGGTACCAGGGAACATAGGTACCAGGGAACATAGATACCAGGGAACATAGATACCAGGAACATAGATACCAGGAACATAGATACCAGGAACATAGGTACCAGGGAACATAGGTACCAGGAACATAGATACCAGGAACATAGATACCAGGAACATAGATACCAGGAACATAGGTACCAGGAACATAGATACCAGGAACATAGGTACCAGGGAACATAGGTACCAGGGAACATAGGTACCAGGGAACATAGATACCAGGGAACATAGATACCAGGAACATAGATACCAGGAACATAGGTACCAGGGAACATAGATACCAGGAACATAGATACCAGGAACATAGATACCAGGGAACATAGATACCAGGAACATAGATACCAGGAACATAGATACCAGGAACATAGATACCAGGAACATAGGTACCAGGAACATAGATACCAGGAACATAGGTACCAGGGAACATAGGTACCAGGGAACATAGATACCAGGGAACATAGATACCAGGAACATAGATACCAGGAACATAGGTACCAGGGAACATAGGTACCAGGGAACATAGATACCAGGAACATAGATACCAGGAACATAGATACCAGGGAACATAGATACCAGGAACATAGATACCAGGAACATAGATACCAGGAACATAGGTACCAGGGAACATAGGTACCAGGGAACATAGATACCAGGAACATAGATACCAGGAACATAGATACCAGGAACATAGGTACCAGGGAACATAGGTACCAGGGAACATAGATACCAGGAACATAGATACCAGGGAACATAGATACCAGGGAACATAGGTACCAGGAACATAGATACCAGGGAACATAGGTACCAGGAACATAGATACCAGGGAACATAGGTACCAGGGAACATAGATACCAGGAACATAGATACCAGGAACATAGATACCAGGGAACATAGATACCAGGAGCATAGATACCAGGGAACATAGATACCAGGGAACATAGGTACCAGGAACATAGATACCAGGGAACATAGGTACCAGGGAACATAGATACCAGGAACATAGATACCAGGAACATAGATACCAGGGAACATAGATACCAGGGAACATAGGTACCAGGAACATAGATACCAGGAACATAGATACCAGGAACATAGATACCAGGAACATAGATACCAGGAACATAGATACCAGGAACATAGATACCAGGGAACATAGATACCAGGGAACATAGGTACCAGGGAACATAGATACCAGGAACATAGATACCAGGAACATAGATACCAGGGAACATAGATACCAGGGAACATAGGTACCAGGAACATAGATACCAGGAACATAGATACCAGGGAACATAGATACCAGGAACATAGATACCAGGAACATAGATACCAGGAACATAGATACCAGGGAACATAGATACCAGGGAACATAGATACCAGGAACATAGATACCAGGAACATAGGTACCAGGGAACATAGGTACCAGGGAACATAGATACCAGGAACATAGATACCAGGAACATAGGTACCAGGGAACATAGGTACCAGGGAACATAGATACCAGGAACATAGATACCAGGAACATAGATACCAGGGAACATAGATACCAGGGAACATAGGTACCAGGAACATAGATACCAGGGAACATAGGTACCAGGAACATAGATACCAGGGAACATAGGTACCAGGGAACATAGATACCAGGAACATAGATACCAGGAACATAGATACCAGGAACATAGATACCAGGGAACATAGATACCAGGAACATAGATACCAGGGAACATAGATACCAGGGAACATAGGTACCAGGAACATAGATACCAGGGAACATAGGTACCAGGGAACATAGATACCAGGAACATAGATACCAGGAACATAGATACCAGGGAACATAGATACCAGGGAACATAGGTACCAGGAACATAGATACCAGGAACATAGATACCAGGAACATAGATACCAGGAACATAGATACCAGGAACATAGATACCAGGGAACATAGATACCAGGGAACATAGGTACCAGGGAACATAGGTACCAGGGAACATAGATACCAGGAACATAGATACCAGGAACATAGATACCAGGGAACATAGATACCAGGGAACATAGATACCAGGAACATAGATACCAGGAACATAGATACCAGGGAACATAGATACCAGGAACATAGATACCAGGAACATAGATACCAGGGAACATAGATACCAGGGAACATAGGTACCAGGGAACATAGGTACCAGGGAATATAGATACCAGGAACATAGATACCAGGAACATGGATACCAGGAACATAGATACCAGGAACATAGATACCAGGGAACATAGGTACCAGGGAACATAGGTACCAGGGAACATAGATACCAGGGAACATAGGTACCAGGAACATAGGTACCAGGAACATAGATACCAGGAACATAGATACCACGAAACATAGGTACCAGGAACATAGATACCAGGAACATGGATACCAGGAACATAGATACCAGGAACATAGATACCAGGGAACATAGGTACCAGGGAACATAGATACCAGGGAACATAGGTACCAGGGAACATAGATACCAGGAACATAGATACCAGGGAACATAGGTACCAGGGAACATAGGTACCAGGGAACATATTTACCAGGGAACATAGGTACCAGGGAACATAGATACCAGGAACATAGATACCAGGGAACATAGGTACCAGGGAACATAGGTACCAGGGAATATAGATACCAGGGAACATAGGTACCAGGGAACATAGATATTAGGGAACATAGGTACCAGGGAACATAGGTACCAGGGAACATAGGTACCAGGGAACATAGATACCAGGGAACATAGGTACCAGGGAACATAGATACCAGGGAACATAGGTACCAGGGAACATAGGTACCAGGAACATAGATACCAGGGAACATAGGTACCAGGGAACATAGGTACCAGGGAACATAGGTACCAGGGAACATAGGTACCAGGGAACATAGATACCAGGGAACATAGGTACCAGGGAACATAGGTACCAGGGAACATAGGTACCAGGGAACATAGATACCAGGGAACATAGGTACCAGGGAACATGGATACCAGGAACATAGATACCAGGGAACATAGGTACCAGGGAACATAGGTACCAGGGAATATAGATACCAGGGAACATAGGTACCAGGGAACATAGATATTAGGGAACATAGGTACCAGGGAACATAGGTACCAGGGAACATAGGTACCAGGGAACATAGGTACCAGGGAACATAGATACCAGGGAACATAGGTACCAGGGAACATAGGTACCAGGGAACATAGGTACCAGGGAACATCTGTGTAAGTTGTGTAAGCTGGGAAGTATCGACCTACTGCACAACAATAGTTTGGTGAATGCTGTGAACAGTTGCATTATTAGAAGGGAGTGTCTGCAGCCACGGCCTTATTAGAAAGCCGCCTGTGCCACTCGGTGGTTGAGTAGCTAGCACATGTGCGCTGCATGTGAGCAGCATCGTGAGTTTGCATCTGGCTCTCGACAGCTTCTCATCCCCATTTCACGCTGCATCGTCCCATGGGCCAAAAAATCCTGAAAGAAAGAACGCCTCCGGCTTGTTTATATGGGGATGTTATTGCTTTGTCTGAAATGTTCCACAGTACGGCTTAAATACATCTATTAAATCACAGATGTTGGAAAAAAAATCTAGATTTCCATAATGTCATTTTGAATGTCGGTACAATCGTTAAAAAGATAGATTTTTGTCAATATGGCCAACCCCTAACAGTTCTAATGGGCACTGTAAGAGCCCCTGACAAGATAACCAAGGATAACTAAGGATAACTAAGGATAACTAAGAATAACTAAGAATAACTAAGGATAACTAAGAATAACTAAGGATAACTAAGAATAACTAAGGATAACTAAGGATAACTAAGAATAACTAAGGATAACTAAGAATAACTAAGGATAACTAAGGATAACCAAGGATAACTAAGGAAAACTAAGGATAACTAAGGATAACTAAGGATAACTAAGGATAACCAAGGATAACCAAGGATAACTAAGGATAACCAAGGATAACCAAGGATAACTAAGGATAACTAAGGATAACTAAGGATAACTAAGGATAACCAAGGATAACCAAGGATAACTAAGGATAACTAAGGATAACCAAGGATAACCAAGGGAAACTAAGGATAACTAAGGATAACGAAAGTTACGACTGTAACTACGGTTCTATGAATCCCGGATGACCGCCAGAGGCGGTGCATAAAGCACTGGATGGTCATCCTTGCGCATACACAGGTCGAGAATTAATAACAAAAAAGTCACCTTTGACCCCCCGGTGGCTCACTTGAGTCTATATAGTCACGTGACACCGGGAGCTCATTCCCTGGAAACCTTCTCGCAAAGCACGAGAATTCCGAGGGACCTGATGCTCTGGCGGTCATCCGGGATTCATAGAACCGTAGTTACAGATGTAACTTTCGTTCTATTTCATCCCTACTGACCGCCAGAGGCGGTGCATAAAGCACTGGATGACGAATACCAGCAGGGTCCCGAGGAATAGACAAAACCATACCTCAATGGGACGCAGAAGAGTGTTGCCGGAGAACCTCTTCCAGCGGTTGTGGAGAAACCACATTCACTCTGTAGAATCTTGCAAATGTATTCGGGGATGTCCAAGAGGCCGCCGCACAGATCACGTCCAAGGACACCCCGTTCATAGCGGCCCACGAAGTTGAGAGCCCCCTTGTGGAGTGGCACCTCACCCCGGACGGCAACGGTCGCCCTTGTCGAGTATAGGCTTCCGTGATTACATCAACAATCCAACGCACGAGACGCTGTTTGGACAGAGCCTGGCCCTTGCGGGGGCCGGCAAAACAAACAAACAGGTTCTCAGATTTGCGTATCAACGCTGTAGCACGCACATATGCCTCAAGCGCACGGACAGGACACAGCTGTTCGGCGGCAGATCCCGCACCAAAACGTGCAAGTTGTAGCGGCCGGTTGTGCCCCTCCGACAAAATCACCTTTGGAACAAAATCTATATTCGGCCAAAGGGAAACCCCAGAGTTGTCGGGGTGCCAACGAAAACAGGAGTCTGCCACGGACAAAGCCTGGAGCACACTCACCCGCTTCGCAGAGGCCATCGCCAAAAGGAATGCCGTCTTCATTGACAGCCATTTAAGGTCAACCTGCGACAGAGGCTCAAATGGAGGGGATCGCAACGCCTCCAGCACCAGGGACAGGTCCCACGCCGGGGCCACAGACTGGGCCGGCGGATGCAAACGCGGAGCACCCTTTAGAAAAAGGGAAATATCTTGGTTACGGCCAACCGAGAAACCATTCCACCCCACATGGCCACAAGAAATTGCGGCAATGTATACCTTCAGGGTAGATGGAGAGCGCCCCTGGCCAAGTAGCTCCTGCAGGAAAGCGAGCACCGTTGACACAGCACAATGCACTGGATCCTCCCCGCTTTTGCGACACCAGGCGTCAAACAGTTTCCACTTGCAGGAATACAGAAGACGGGTAGACCGGGCACGAGCAATGCTTATTGTGTTCCCAATCTCCCCGGCGTACCTCGAGAAGGTCAGGCCAGGCCCTGCAGCGGCCATACCCAGAGCTTCAGGCGCTCGGGATTGGGGTGCAGAATCTGACCCCCTAGTTGAGAGAGGAGATCCCGCCTGGGGGGGAGACGTCTCGCTGTTCCGCAGCAGAGCCTGCGCAGCAAAGGAAACCATGTCCTCCCTGGCCAAAACGGAGCCACAAGCAGGAGACTGTGGCCCTCCTGAAAGACCCTGAGAAGCGTCTGATGAATCAGGGGGAATGGGGGAAATGCATAAAGCATCGTCCTCGGCCAGTCGTGAGCCAGTGCATCCCAACCCAGTGGGCTGGCCCTGTCCGCCAGCGAGAACCACTGAGGGCAGTGTGTCGCGTCGCGGGAGGCAAAACGATCCACCTGTGCCCTGCCGAAGGTCTCCCAAATGTCCCTCACCACCTCCGGGTGAAGCTGCCAGTCCCCCGGCAGCGGCCGATGGCGAGACAGGAAGTCCGCGGACACATTCCAAACCCCCGGAATGTGAACAGCGCTCAGACTGGCAAGGCGCGTTGTAGCCCAAGTCAGGACCCGTTGTGCAATCCTGAACAGGGTCACCGACCCAGTGCCGCCCTGGTGATTTATGTGAAAAACCACACTGGTGTTGTCGGACTGTACCATGACATGACGGCCGCGCAGGTGTGGCAAGAAATGGCGCAGCGCTAGCTCGACAGCCAAGAACTCCAGCACATTGATGTGCAGCCTGCTCTGCCTCTGGGACCATGACCCTTGCACCATCCGTGCCTGCCATGTCGCACCCCAGCCTAGGAGGGATGCGTCGGTGTACACAACCTCCCGTCTGGAAGGAAGAGGCCCCAGCGGAACGCCCTGTGTCATAAAGGCCTCGTTCCGCCACCTGCATAGAAGAGATACGGGTAGCCGCTGCCGCCTGTGATCCTGACGTGTGGGGTCCAGGTGTAGGCTGTTGAGCCACATCTGAAGGGGGCGCAAAGACCGCAGCCCCAGAGGAACCACCGTTGCGGCCGCAGTCAGCTTGCCCAAGAGGCTTAGGAACAAGACGTAGGGAAGAGAACTCCCCTATCGAAAGTCCCGCAACATTCCCAAAATATCGTCCACCCGCTTGGGCGAAGGGCTTGCAGTCGCTGTATGGGAGTCGAGGACCATGCCGAGGAAAGTTGCTACCTGTGACGGCACAAGGCAGCTCTTTGCCAAGTTCACCCGCAGCCCCAAGTTGGCCACGTGCCTGAGCACAGTCTCTGTATCTTGAAGCGCCTGCTCGTGGCTGGGCGCACAAATGAGCCAGTCGTCCAGATAGGGCAGAATCCGCAACCCCTGGGCCTGCAAGGGGGACAAGGCTGCAGCGACACACCTTGTAAACACTCGAGGGGACAGAGATAACCCGAATGGCAGGACCCTGAACTGGAAGTGTTCTCCCCGGAAAGCAAAGCGGAGAAACTTCCAATGTGGCGGAGCAATGGGGACATGAAAATATGCATCCTTCAGGTCTACTGTTGTGAACCAGTCGCCTGGGGAGATCGCCTGGAGCACTTGTCTGACCGCCAACATTCTGAAAGGGAGTACCTTTAAAAATGTATTTAGACCCCTGAGGTCCAGAACTGGGCGTAAATCGCCCGTCTTCTTGGGCACTAAAAAATAACGGGAATAAAAGCCCCCTGGATCCAGCAGAGGGTCCACAGGAACTATCGCCCCCTTGTCCAGCAAGGTGCAAATCTCCTGACAGAGCGCCTGCGCCTTGGCCGAATCCTGAATAACTGTCATTCAGATCCGACCAGGAACAGGAGGCCGGCGGCGGAACTGCAGACGATACCCTTCGGACAGCGTGGCCAGCACCCAAATATCTGGGGAGTGAGCCGTCCAGTACTCCAGCTGTCCTGGGGAAAAATGTCCTACCGCCGGCCCTGTGGCCTCATCTGGAGACCCCTCGACCCCGCCCGGGTTTGTGGGGGCCACGGCCGGGCTGTGAGGAACGGGATGCACGGGACGGACGAAATCCAAATCTTGGGGCCTGTTGCAAGTCTGAGTCATGATGGGGCGGTGGTGTGTATCTCCGTGAAGAAACGGGAGGGGCGGCCTGAGCCGGTCGATGAGACCCCCGCCTATGAAGCCCCGCCAACTGTTGCCGTGTATGGCAAGCCTGGGCCGTGCGCTCTAGAGCCTCCAGGGCGGCCGGGCCAAATAGTTCTCCGGGAAGAACTGGAACACCCCTCAAGGTCTTCCTACTGGCCTCAGAGAGCGGAGACTGTGCCAGCCATACTTGGCGGCGAGCTTGCACTAATGTAGAGAGCAGTCGCCCTAGTTCCCTTGACATGAGGGCAAAAGCCTGCAAGGAGGCATCAACCAGCCCATGTGTTGGTTGGTCCACTGGCACCGTCTCAAGGGAAACCGATAGGCCAAGCATTAAATGAGACAATGAGTCCTCAATGCGACCCATACGAGCTCCCATGTCGTACGCCTTACACAGAAGGTCGTCTGTAACCCGGCACTGTGGTCGTGGACACCGGGCATTAGTCCGTAAAGTCTCCTCTGGGCGGACGATGAGGGAGGCAATAGCCGGCTCCACTGCCGGCATATGTCCCAGGCCAAGCTTCTGAGGATCCTGCATCAGTGCCAAAACCCTGCCATCTGAAGTAAGCCTCGAAAATGCCTTTGGGTCTGTCCAACAGGCATGTAGTTCGTTAATGTACTCCTCCGAGGGAGGAACTGCAAAGTGGGACGCTGCAGCCTGGCGCCGAAAGAAGGCGCTCGAGGGTGCCGCCTCATCCCGCGGAACATCCAGCTTTAAGCGGGAAAGTGCCGTCCGCAAAGCCGCTGTGACAGTGTCATCACTGTCGGCCTGAGTGCCGGCAGAGGCCAGTGAGCCAGATTCTGAAACTCTGGAGCTCAGAAGGTCAGACTCCAGCTGAAACTGCGTGTCCGAAGCAGCCACAGATATGACGTCATCATATACTGAGGCTGTGTCATGCCCCTCATGCCGTTGTGCCACCACACGACTGGCATCAGTCTGGAGAGTCTGGATAACTGCCCGCATTTGGGCCAGTTCAGATGTCAGCGTGCTCACTTGAGCCGCTAACTTCCTGGGGCCCTTTTTCTTAAATGGGGGGCCGCCTTGAGTAGCCGTGGACGGCCGCTTGAGGCCCCCAGTCTGGCCAGCTGGTAACTGACTCGGAGGCGCCACAGACAACCAGTCTGAAGCGTCCTCGAAAGCCGCCAAGTGCGCCACGCGCACAGACCGGGGCATAACCGAACAGTTGGAGCAAGCATCATCGGAGAGTGCCTCCCGAAGATGATCCACTCCAAGACAAGCAGGGCAGAGATCATGCCCATCGTCAGGCTGCAGCGGCGCCAGGCAGGACCGGCAGCACAGGGACTCCAGCATGATAAGACCGGACCCAATAGAGTCGGGTCGAGCGGAACGCCACTAGCGACTCTAAGATGTAAAACCTCTTACCTACCCCGGTAAGAGGGGCGCAGCGGGGTCAGGTCGAGCAGTGAACGCCACTAATGACCCGCTATATGAGGGGACACCGCGGGGTCAGGTCGAGCAGGGAACGCCACTAATGACCCGCTATGTGAAATGAGACGTGCGGGATCAGACTGAGCTGAGCACGCCACTAATCACCCAATGTAAACACAAAACCAGCTACATGTAACCACCAGGTCGAGCCGAAAACGCCACCGCTGGTGTGTAACTGGCTGAAAACAAAGCAGTTCAGAACTAATGACCCGAACACGGCTATAGTTAGAACTTAGAGCCGCGCGGCTGTATCAGTAAACTAAACAACCGGCTTTAGCACGGATAAACACAGAACCGGGTACAATTGTACGGTTCAAATTCAACAAAAATCTACCGAGCGCACGGCTACGGCGAAATGCATTAAAGGGGTACTTACCAGTCGTAGAAAACAACGTAAATATACCTCCTATTGCAACAGGTCCGACACGCTTGTGCAGCCCCAGGAGGGCGAGCAAACTCGCTGCACCGACTGTACCACAGTCACAGGGCTAACAGGCTACAAGCGGCAAAACGAACCAAACTTTGTGGGAAAACAGCAATATCAGCCGAACAACCACGTATACAACCTGCATGCGAGAAGGTTTCTAGGGAATGAGCTCCCGGTGTCACGTGACTATATAGACTCACGTGAGCCACCGGGGGGTCAAAGGTGACTTTTTTGTTATTAATTCTCGACCTGTGTATGCGCAAGGATGATCATCCAGTGCTTTGTGCACCGCCTCTGGCGGTCAGTAGGGATGAAATAGAACCAAGGATAACTAAGGATAACCAAGGATAACCAAGGATAACTAAGGAAAACTAAGGATAACTAAGGATAACTAAGGATAACTAAGGATAACCAAGGATAACAAAGGATAACAAAGGATAACCAAGGACAACAAAGGATAACAAAGGATAACTAAGGATAACTAAGGATAACTAAGGAAAACTAAGGAAAACTAAGGATAACTAAGGATAACTAAGGAAAACTAAGGAAAACTAAGGATAACTAAGGATAACCAAGGATAACTAAGGATAACTAAGGATAACCAAGGATAACCAAGGATAACCAAGGAAAACTAAGGATAACTAAGGATAACCAAGGATAACTAAGGAAAACTAAGGATAACTAAGGATAACCAAGGATAACCAGGGACAACCAAGGATAACCAAGGGAAACTAAAGATAACTAAGGATAACTAAGGATAACCAAGGATAACTAAGGATAACCAAGGATAACCAAGGATAACCAAGGATAACCAAGGAAAACTAAGGATAACTAAGGATAACTAAGGATAACCAAGGATAACCAAGGATAACTAAGGATAACTAAGGATAACCAAGGATAACCAAGTATAACCAAGGATAACTAAGGAAAACTAAGGATAACTAAGGATAACTAAGGATAACTAAGGATAACCAAGGATAACCAAGGATAACCAAGGATAACTAAGGATAACAAAGGATAACTAAGGATAACTAAGGATAACCAAGGCTAACCAAGGATAACCAAGGATAACTAAAGATAACTAAGGATAACCAAGGATAACCAAGGATAACTAAGGATAACCAAGGATAACCAAGGATAACCAAGGATAACTAAGGATAACCAAGGATAACCAAGGATAACCAAGGATAACTAAGGATAACTAAGGATAACCAAGGATAACCAAGGATAACCAAGGATAATTAAAGCCGCAAGCGGCATCCAACGGCCCTCGCGGGCCGCCGGCCTTCCGACTCTGCTCTCTGCATTTTACAGAGATGGCGCTAACGCAATTGTCTAAGAACTAAGACAGTGACACATTGGACATGTACAATGCTGTGCTTAACCAGTGCAAATGATCACAAATGTCGGTCAAATGTGCAGCTCCAGCGCACAGAGACTGTGACACTTGGAATAAAAATATGGATAACTTTTGATGCTCCGCTTGTGTAGATTATTTTCCCCAAATATGAGCTTGATCGAGCTATTGCCCACAGAGGAGTTCATTAAAGTGTGAAGCATAAATGTGAACATTTCAAGGATTTGTCGTTTTTCCCATTTGTGACATATATTTGCGGCTCTACCGCACAGAGACCCTAGTACTTAAAATTAAAATATGGATAACTTTTGATGCCCCGCTTGTGTAGATGATTCTCCCCAAATATCAACTTGATCGGGCTTTCGCCCTAGGAGGAGTTTCTTAAAGTGTGAAGTGTAAAAATGTGGTCATTTTAGAGATTTTGCGGTTTCCCCATAGGGATAACATGGGATGTTTCTGTCATCGCTACGGCTACGCTGTACAAAATATGACTTTGGCTCTCATACTTTTATTTTGGGGATGGCAATTGAGAATTTTGTGCAAAATGTCATGTCATTTGGAAAAACTCTATTGTTTATAGGCTACTCTGAAGGCCAAATAGTCAGAATTCTGGGAAACGTTTGCGGCTCCGTCGCACAGAGACCGTAAAAGTTATCCTTAAAATTTGGATAACTTTAGATGCCCCACTTGTCCAGAGGACGTCCGCCGATTTTGAAGTCGGTGGGCAAAACGCCCTAGGAGGAGTTCGTCAAAGTTTGACGTGAACAAAATGGCTAACACAGCGTGTTTTCATTTTCAATGGAAGATGGCGGCCATAGGGTAAGTCTGGGGGCGTGGTCACAATGATTTTTTTTGTTTGTCCTCACGAGAGGAATGCGTGTCCCGAATTTCGTAGCTTTACGTCAAAGTTGACCTCGGGGCGTCTCCCATAGGCGCAATGTATTTTGACTTTTGTCGGTGGCGCTGTCGCGCCATTTTTTAACGAAAAAAAAAATGGCCCAGAAAAAATTAAATTTTTCGCCGATTCTGAATTTTGGGCAAAGTTTGGTGAGTTTTTGAGCATGTTCAGGGGGTCAAATTAGAGTTCAAAGCGATGAAGAACAAGAAAAATTAAAGCCGCAAGCGGCATCCAACGGCCCTCGCGGGCCGCCGGCCTTCCGACTCTGCGCTTTTGACTTGATAAAGATGGCGCCCTTATTGTGTCTTGAATAAAAAAAGAACTTGACAGACGGCGACACATTGGACATGGCCAATCCAGTGCAAATGAACACAAGTGTCAGTCAAATTTGCTGCGCCGCCGCACAGAGACCGTAGCACTTGGAATAAAAATATGGATACCTTTTGATGCCCCGCTTGTGTAGATGATTTTTCCCAAAGTAAAGCTTGATCGAGCTATTGCCCACGGAGGAGTTTGTTAAAGTGTGAAGCGTAAATGTGAACATTTCAAGGATTTGGCGTTTTTCCCATTTGTGACAGTATATTTGCAGCTCCACGGCACAGAGACCGTACCACTTAAAATCAAAATATGGATAACTTTTGATGCCCCGTTTGTGTAGATGATTTTCCCCAAATATGAGCTTGATCGGGCAATCGCCCTAGGAGGAGTTCGTTAAAGTGTGAAGCGTAAAAATGTGGTGATTTTAGAGATTTCGCTGTTTTCCCATTTCTGACATATATTTGCGGGTCCGCCACACAGAGACCGTAGCACTTAGAATCAAAATATGGGTAAGTTTTGATGCCCCGCTTGTGTAGATGATATTCTCCAAATATGAACTTGATCGGACAATCGCCCTAGGAGGAGTTCATTAAAGTGTGAAGCGTAAAAATGTGGTGATTTGAGCGATTCTACGATTTTCCCATAAGGATAACATGGGATGTTTCTGTCAACGCTACGGTTACGCCGTACAAAATATGACTTTGGCTCTCATACTTTTATGATCAGGATGGCAAATTAGAATTTTGTTCAAAATATCATGTCATTTGGAAAAACTCTATTGTTTATAGGCCACTCTGAAGGCCAAATAGTCAGAATTCTGGGAAACGTTTGCGGCTCCGTCGCACAAAGACCGTAAAAGTTATCCTTAAAATTTGGATAACTTTAGATACACCACTTGTCTAGAGGACGTACACCGATTTTGAGGTTGGTGGGCAAAACGCACTAGGAGGACTTCGTTAAAGTGTAAAACATAAAAATGTGGTAATTTGAGAGATTTTGTGGTTTTCCCATAGGGATAACATGGGAGGTTTCTGTCATCGCTACGACTACGGCGTAAAAATTTAGGCATTTTTGTGATTGGCTTTTGTGATCGGGACGGCAAAATAGAATTTTGGGTAAAGTTTAGACAATTTTGGTAAAACTAATTTTTGACCTTCAATGTTAATTTAAAGGTCACTCTGTAGGGGGCGCTATCACTGCCATTTCAATTTTGTCAGCCTAAACTGGTCCAAACTAGAAAGTTTAACAACTGATTCAAATTTGGTCCTAATCGGACTGGTTTTGATCAAATGGGAGCAATTTTTAGACCTGCAATATTCCAAAATAAGTTGTCCAACTTTGCGGCTGCGCCGCACACAGACCGTAAAAGGTATCTCAAAAAATTTAATAACTTTAGATGCCCCACTTGTCCAGAGGACGTACGCCGATTTTGAAGTCGGTGGGCAAAACGCCCTAGGAGGAGTTCGTCAAAGTTTGACGTAAACAAAATGGCTAACTCAGCTTGTTTTCATTTTCAAAGGAAGATGGCGGCCATAGGGTAAGTTTGGGGGCGTGGCCACAATGTTTTTTTTTGTTTATCCTCACGAGAGGAATGCGTGTCCCGAATTTCGTAGCTTTACGCCAAAGTTGACCTCGGGGCGTCTCCCATAGGCGCAATGTATTTTGACTTTTGTCGGTGGCGCTGTCGCGCCATTTTTTAACGAAAAAAAAAATGGCCCAGAAAAAATAAAATTTTTCACCGATTCTGAATTTTGGGCAAAGTTTGGTGAGTTTTTGAGCATGTTCAGGGGGTCAAATTAGAGATCAAAGCGCTGAAGAAGAACAAGAAAAATTAAAGCCGCAAGCGGCATCCAACGGCCCTCGCGGGCCGCCGGCCTTCCGACTCTGCGCTTTTGACTTGATAAAGATGGCGCCCTTATTGTGTCTTGAATAAAAAAAGAACTTGACAGACGCCGACACATTGGACATGGCCAATCCAGTGCAAATGAACACAAGTGTCAGTCAAATTTGCTGCGCCGCCGCACAGAGACCGTAGCACTTGGAATAAAAATATGGATAACTTTTGATGCCGCGCTTGTGTAGATGATTTTTCCCAAAGTAAAGCTTGATCGAGCTATTGCCCACGGAGGAGTTTGTTAAAGTGTGAAGCGTAAATGTGAACATTTCAAGGATTTGGCGTTTTTCCCATTTGTGACAGTATATTTGCAGCTCCACGGCACAGAGACCGTACCACTTAAAATCAAAATATGGATAACTTTTGATGCCCCGTTTGTGTAGATGATTTTCCCCAAATATGAGCTTGATCGGGCAATCGCCCTAGGAGGAGTTCGTTAAAGTGTGAAGCGTAAAAATGTGGTGATTTTAGAGATTTCGCTGTTTTCCCATTTCTGACATATATTTGCGGGTCCGCCACACAGAGACCGTAGCACTTAGAATCAAAATATGGGTAAGTTTTGATGCCCCGCTTGTGTAGATGATATTCTCCAAATATGAACTTGATCGGACAATCGCCCTAGGAGGAGTTCATTAAAGTGTGAAGCGTAAAAATGTGGTGATTTGAGCGATTCTACGATTTTCCCATAAGGATAACATGGGATGTTTCTGTCAACGCTACGGTTACGCCGTACAAAATATGACTTTGGCTCTCATACTTTTATGATCAGGATGGCAAATTAGAATTTTGTTCAAAATATCATGTCATTTGGAAAAACTCTATTGTTTATAGGCCACTCTGAAGGCCAAATAGTCAGAATTCTGGGAAACGTTTGCGGCTCCGTCGCACAGAGACCGTAAATGTTATCCTTAAAATTTGGATAACTTTAGATGCACCACTTGTCTAGAGGACGTACACCGATTTTGAGGTTGGTGGGCAAAACGCACTAGGAGGAGTTCGTTGAAGTGTAAAACATAAAAATGTGGTAATTTGAGAGATTTTGTGGTTTTCCCATAGGGATAACATGGGAGGTTTCTGTCATCGCTACGACTACGGCGTAAAAATTTAGGCATTTTTGTGATTGGCTTTTGTGATCGGGACGGCAAAATAGAATTTTGGGTAAAGTTTAGACAATTTTGGTAAAACTAATTTTTGACCTTCAATGTTAATTTAAAGGTCACTCTGTAGGGGGCGCTATCACTGCCATTTCAATTTTGTCAGCCTAAACTGGTCCAAACTAGAAAGTTTAACAACTGATTCAAATTTGGTCCTAATCGGACTGGTTTTGATCAAATGGGAGCAATTTTTAGACCTGCAATATTCCAAAATAAGTTGTCCAACTTTGCGGCTGCGCCGCACACAGACCGTAAAAGGTATCTCAAAAAATTTAATAACTTTAGATGCCCCACTTGTCCAGAGGACGTACGCCGATTTTGAAGTCGGTGGGCAAAACGCCCTAGGAGGAGTTCGTCAAAGTTTGACGTAAACAAAATGGCTAACTCAGCTTGTTTTCATTTTCAAAGGAAGATGGCGGCCATAGGGTAAGTTTGGGGGCGTGGCCACAATGTTTTTTTTTGTTTGTCCTCACGAGAGGAATGCGTGTCCCGAATTTCGTAGCTTTACGCCAAAGTTGACCTCGGGGCGTCTCCCATAGGCGCAATGTATTTTGACTTTTGTCGGTGGCGCTGTCGCGCCATTTTTTAACGAAAAAAAAAATGGCCCAGAAAAAATCCAATTTTTCGCCGATTCTGAATTTTGGGCAAAGTTTGGTGAGTTTTTGAGCATGTTCAGGGGGTCAAATTAGAGATCAAAGCGCTGAAGAAGAACAAGAAAAATAATAATAATAATAATAATAATAATATTTTTAGCAAAAACAATATAGCCGTTTTTACTATAACAACAAATGATACATCGTTTGAAAGCTCTAAGCCTTCCCGATGCCGCCATGGGGTGGAATCATCATTACGAGCGCTTACGCGCTCGTCACTCCCTATTCCGTCGGGATGCCCCGCCCACTCCCCATAGACTTCCATTGATTTGAGCAGATACAAGCATGGCCCATGCCTGCGGCATGGATTCTCGCATACGGGACGATGCCAGGAGGGTTTTTGGAGGAATGCAGCGCTTCGCGCTGCTGTTGTCAACAATTAGTGAATGGGCTACGCCCATTCACTAATTGTTGACTATTTCTGTCATAGCAGGAGTAAGTATGCATGATCCATGCCTTCGGCATGGGCTAGTTCACTGTACTTGCCAGGGGCGACGGGGTACCAAACATGCGGGCTGCGGCCGCATGTTTGGTCAGACAGTTGCAACGCTGCCTTCGGCAGCGTTGCGGGAGCAATAGGCCCTCCCCCTGCTGGGGCTCGGGCCTAACTAAGGATAACTAAGGATAACCAATGATAACCAAGGATAACCAAGGATAACCAAGGATAACCAACCAAGGATAACTAAGGATAACCAAGGATAACCAAGGATAACCAAGGATAACCAAGGATAACTAAGGATAACCAAGGATAACCAAGGATAACCAAGGATAACCAATGATAACCAACCAAGGATAACTAAGGATAACCAAGGATAACCAAGGATAACTAAGGATAACTAAGGATAACCAAGAATAACCAAGGATAACTAAGGATAACTAAGGATAACCAAGGATAACCAAGGATAACCAAGGATAACCAAGGAAAACCAAGGATAACTAAGGATAAGAAGTGAAGTGTTGAGAGAGTCTTGTCCACCTCACACTGTACCACGCATGTGCTCCTGCTGCACGTCCGGGGGTGGTTTCACTGTATTACTCACAGCTCACAGGAACACAGGCTCCACAAGCAGAAGTGCAGCTTCAGTCTGAGCCGGGAAACCACTCCAACGCTCTGCTTTTTGAAGATTATTTTTGGTCCGAGGGTCTTTTTTGTCTTAAAGAAAATTAAATGTCTAAATTGAAACATTTGGCAAAAGTGCAGCAGAAGCAAAGAGAAATGAGTCTTCACGTAAGTAATACTGAAGTTTAAATATTTCTGTGATGTAAAATGTGTTGTTACAAAGTGATTTTTCATTGCTAATGCTAAAATAGAAAGTTGTTTTAGTCTTTAAGAAAACTAAAAAAAAGGGTTGAAGGTGATATTTCTGTTCTTTTCTCTTTATTATTCCCTCAAACCTCGGCTGAGACATTTACAGCAACATTTGAGTTTATTTCTGTAACGACTTCAAAAAGACAGTGAGATATTCATTTTTGTCATTATCGCCAACTCCTATGATGGAGGTGTATGTGACTGCAGCTCCTGGTCCTGGGCTGGCTCCTGGGCTGGCTCCTGGGCTGGCTCCTGGGCTGGCTCCTGGGTTGGTTCTTGGATCGGCCCCTGGCACAGCTCCTGGCTCCTGAGACTGCTGAGATGAGCTGTGTAATAGCGGTGTTGTGTTGGAGCTGTGGCAGAAGTGGGACGGCGCTCCGTGGGCGGCTGTCATGTTCTGTGTTGGCTAGTTGGCACTTTGCTCACTGAACATCTGACTCAACTGTTACCATAGAAATGGCAACGTGTGATATTTGTATCTCTTTGGTAGAAACAGGCACAAGAAACAAGGAAGAATAGAAATGTGGCCGTGTGCAACAAAGTCCATTTCCTCATGCTGCCACATTCTGCTGCGTGTAGCAGTGCAGTTCTTCCTTTTCTGTTCTTTTTTAGTACATATAAAGAACATAAAACACAGAACAAAGAGCATCAAACCATACGAAAAAGCACAAGCAGCGCAGAACAATCACTGGAAATAAAAACACACTAAACACACTAAACTAAACTAAACTAAAATCCAAAGTGTAGCCAATTTCTCCATTTCCGAGTCAAGTCCGAATGGGATTTTTTCCATCTTCATCTGTAACGATGTCAGTCCAGTAAGTCCTTCTGTGTGAGTCCTTGTGTGTGAGTCCTTCTGTGTGAGTCTTTGTGTTTGAGTCCTTCTGTGTGAGTCTTTGTGTTTGAGTCCTTCTGTGTGAGTCTTTGTGTTTGAGTCCTTGTGTGTGAGTCCTTCTGTGTGAGTCTTTGTGTTTGAGTCCTTGTGTGTGAGTCCTTGTGTGTTAGTCCTTGTGCGTGAGTCCTTCTGTGTGAGTCCTTGTGTGTGAGTCCTTGCGTGTGTGTGCTTGTGTGTGAGTCCTTGTGTGTGAGTCCTTGTGTGTGAGTCCTTGCGTGTGAGTCCTTGTGTGTGAGTCCTTGTGCGTGAGTCCTTATGTGTGAGTCCTTGCGTGTGAGTCCTTGTGTGTGAGTCCTTGTGTGTGAGTCCTTGTGTGTGAGTCCTTGTGCGTGAGTCCTTCTGTGTGAGTCTTTGTGTTTGAGTCCTTTTGTGTGAGTCCTTGTGTGTGAGTCCTTGTGTTTGAGTCCTTGTGTGTGAGTCCTTGTGCATGAGTCCTTGTGTGTGAGTCCTTGTGTGTGAGTCCTTGTGCGTGAGTCCTTCTGTGTGAGTCCTTGTGTGTGAGTCCTTGTGTGTGAGTCCTTCTGTGTGAGTCCTTGTGTGTTAGTCCTTGTGCGTGAGTCCTTCTGTGTGAGTCCTTGTGTGTGAGTCCTTGTGTGTGAGTCCTTGTGTGTGAGTCCTTGTGTGTGAGTCCTTGTTTGTGAGTCCTTGTGTGTGAGTCCTTGTGTGTGAGTCCTTGTTTGTGAGTCCTTGTTTGTGAGTCCTTGTGTGTGAGTCCTTGCGTGTGAGTCCTTGTGTGTGAGTCCTTGTGTGTGAGTCCTTGTTTGTGAGTCCTTGTGTGTGAGTCCTTGTGTGTGAGTCCTTGTGTGTGAGTCCTTGTGTGTGAGTCCTTGTGTGTGAGTCCTTGTTTGTGAGTCCTTGTGTGTGAGTCCTTGTGTGTGAGTCCTTGTTTGTGAGTCCTTGTTTGTGAGTCCTTGTGTGTGAGTCCTTGTGTGTGAGTCCTTGTTTGTGAGTCCTTGTTTGTGAGTCCTTGTGTGTGAGTCTTTGTGTGTGAGTCCTTGTGTGTGAGTCCTTGTGTGTGAGTCCTTGTTTGTGAGTCCTTGTGTGTGAGTCCTTGTGTGTGAGTCCTTGTGTGTGAGTCCTTGTGTGTGAGTCCTTGTGCGTGAGTCCTTGTGTGTGAGTCCTTGCGTGTGAGTCCTTGTGTGTGAGTCCTTGTGCGTGAGTCCTTATGTGTGAGTCCTTGTGCGTGAGTCCTTATGTGTGAGTCCTTGTGCGTGAGTCCTTATGTGTGAGTCCTTGTGCGTGAGTCCTTGTGTGTGAGTCCATGCGTGTGTGTGCTTGTGTGTGAGTCCTTGTGCCTGAGTCCTTGTGTGTGAGTCCTTGTGTGTGAGTCCTTGCGTGTGAGTCCTTGCGTGTGAGTCCTTGTGTGTGAGTCCTTGTGCGTGAGTCCTTGTGTGTGAGTCCTTGCGTGTGAGTCCTTGTGTGTGAGTCCTTGTGTGTGAGTCCTTGTGTGTGAGTCCTTGTGTGTGAGTCCTTGTGCGTGAGTCCTTGTGCGTGAGTCCTTGCGTGTGAGTCCTTGTGTGTGAGTCCTTGCGTGTGAGTCCTTGTGTGTGAGTCCTTGTGCGTGAGTCCTTGCGTGTGAGTCCTTGTGCGTGAGTCCTTGTGTGTGAGTCCTGGTTAATTAAAGGTTTGAAAATAATAATAATAATAATAATATTAATAATAATAATAATAATAATTTAGATATTATTCCTCTTGAAAGTTTTAAATACTTTAATACATTTTAAGTCAGAGGTTGTGATGGTCGTGACTGTTTGATTTCTTGATTATAATATGTATATGTATATGTATATAATAAGTATTCAACATTCATTTTCTTTTACAATGTGGTGGAAATGACTCCCTTTGTTATCCAGACCTTTGACCTTTGACCTTTGACCATAAATAAACCAGTTTAAGATGTTTAAATCTTTCGTACGTTTGGCTCCAGCAGCAGGAAAAATCAAACTGTTTCATTAACGATTTGATTTGAGCTGAAATTAAGTCATTTTTTGGACTAAATTAACCCCAAACTTGTTTTTCTTTTAACAATTGTAGAGTTTTTACCAGATACAAGGATGTTTTGCCTTGACATGACAGTCGTCCTGTCGTCCTGTCCCCTGTGCAGTCGTCCTGTCCCCTGTGCAGTCGTCCTGTCCCCTGTGCAGTCGTCCTGTCCCCTGTGCAGTCGTCCTGTCCCCTGAGCAGTCGTCCTGTCCCCTGAGCAGTCGTCCTGTCCCCTGTGCAGTTGTCCTGCCCCCTGTGCAGTCGTCCTGTCCCCTGTGCAGTCGTCCTGTCCCCTGTGCAGTCGTCCTGTCCCCTGTGCAGTCGTCCTGTCCCCTGTGCAGTCGTCCTGTCCCCTGTGCAGTCGTCCTGTCCCCTGAGCAGTCGTCCTGTCCCCTGAGCAGTCGTCCTGTCCCCTGTGCAGTCGTCCTGTCCCCTGTGCAGTCGTCCTGTCCCCTGTGCAGTCGTCCTGTCCCCTGTGCAGTCGTCCTGTCCCCTGAGCAGTCGTCCTGTTCCCTGTGCAGTCGTCCTGTCCCCTGTGCAGTCGTCCTGTCCCCTGTGCAGTCTGGATCAGTCCCATGGTCAAACTTCAGACGGGCCTGGACCCTCCGTGTGATGCATGTTTTTAAACGGTGATGGTGCAGTGTGTTACCACAGTGACCTTTGAACCTGAGGTCACAGCTCTCTTCATAGTTCTGGGCAGATTCTTCACCTTCATCATCATTAAGACCTCATGAGGTCAGATCTTGCATCTTCTGGTCTTTTTGCTCCAACAGTAGATCTTTTGTGGAGAGGAAACCGACACGAACAGAAAGACTCCGCGATAATACAATCTTTTATTGTCAGACGTGTTGGACAAACAGTGGACATGATGTAGGAACGACAAACGACCGTAACAAATATTAAACTACAACTGTCATTTTACCAATATTATTTTTACCCAAATCCACCTCAAGGGTTATGGCACGTTTATTTGTCACGTCTAATGGAAATGATGTACGGAGCTCATATTTCACTCACTAATGTGTTTTTATGTCTGATTGGAAATAATGAACACCATGTAACAAATGTACCCTACACATTGTGTGAAAAACTCAACATTGTCTGGTTTGTTTGAAACTCATGGTTTATATTCTCCTCCAGACGCCATGAAAAAAGTGCATTGCAGATATTGTGTATTTTCACAATTGGCCAGCAGAGGCGCAATGAATGCCTTCACTTCCTCTTCCTCTTTTATTTTGATGGGACATTTCCTCTCATGCCGTGGTCTTAGCATTAGCCTTAGCATCAGCATTAGCGGCAGGTCTCTGTTGCTAGGTGACGGAGGTACAGGGAGGAGGGGATTTAAAGAATAAAGTCTAAGAGAATGCAGTGTCGGGGCAATCGCGATCAAAACACGGTCGTGCAGGTGGCGAGAGCCATCATCGCCGCTATCGTGGCTTTAATTGAACTGAAGTCTTCTCTCTGCTTTGCATCAGCAGAAAGACAGAGAGTTCCTCCGACCTGAGAAGGAGTCCAGGGAGAAGAGAGCTCGAGGCAGCAGCACACACCTCTTCACCTCCATGACCATCTCAGGGACCACCATCTGCTCAGCCTGCAGCAAACGCATCACCGCTAAGGAAGCGCTCAACTGTGCACGTGAGTCTGTCCAGAAATGTAGGACTTGTTTTTAGTAATGTAGATATTTGTACTCATGATATCGACCTGTGAGTGTTGACCCTGTGATAACTGACCCTGTGATAACTGACTCTGTGATAACTGACCCTGTGATAACTGACCCTGTGATAACTGACTCTGTGATAACTGACTCTGTGATAACTGACCCTGTGATAACTGACTCTGTGATAACTGACTCTGTGATAACTGACCCTGTGATAACTGACTCTGTGATAACTGACCCTGTGATAACTGACCCTGTGATAACTGACCCTGTGATAACTGACCCTGTGATAACTGACCCTGTGATAACTGACTCTGTGATAACTGACTCTGTGATAACTGACCCTGTGATAACTGACTCTGTGATAACTGACTCTGTGATAACTGACCCTGTGATAACTGACTCTGTGATAACTGACCCTGTGATAACTGACCCTGTGATAACTGACCCTGTGATAACTGACCCTGTGATAACTGACCCTGTGATAACTGACTCTGTGATAACTGACCCTGTGATAACTGACCCTGTGATAACTGACCCTGTGATAACTGACTCTGTGATAACTGACCCTGTGATAACTGACCCTGTGATAACTGACCCTGTGATAACTGACTCTGTGATAACTGACCCTGTGATAACTGACCCTGTGATAACTGACCCTGTGATAACTGACCCTGTGATAACTGACCCTGTGATAACTGACTCTGTGATAACTGACCCTGTGATAACTGACCCTGTGATAACTGACTCTGTGATAACTGACTCTGTGATAACTGACTCTGTGATAACTGACCCTGTGATAACTGACCCTGTGATAACTGACTCTGTGATAACTGACTCTGTGATAACTGACTCTGTGATAACTGACCCTGTGATAACTGACCCTGTGATAACTGACTCTGTGATAACTGACTCTGTGATAACTGACCCTGTGATAACTGACTCTGTGATAACTGACTCTGTGATAACTGACCCTGTGATAACTGACCCTGTGATAACTGACCCTGTGATAACTGACCCTGTGATAACTGACTCTGTGATAACTGACTCTGTGATAACTGACCCTGTGATAACTGACTCTGTGATAACTGACTCTGTGATAACTGACTCTGTGATAACTGACCCTGTGATAACTGACCCTGTGATAACTGACTCTGTGATAACTGACTCTGTGATAACTGACTCTGTGATAACTGACTCTGTGATAACTGACCCTGTGATAACTGACTCTGTGATAACTGACTCTGTGATAACTGACTCTGTGATAACTGACCCTGTGATAACTGACTCTGTGATAACTGACCCTGTGATAACTGACCCTGTGATAACTGACTCTGTGATAACTGACTCTGTGATAACTGACCCTGTGATAACTGACCCTGTGATAACTGACCCTGTGATAACTGACCCTGTGATAACTGACTCTGTGATAACTGACTCTGTGATAACTGACCCTGTGATAACTGACTCTGTGATAACTGACTCTGTGATAACTGACCCTGTGATAACTGACTCTGTGATAACTGACTCTGTGATAACTGACTCTGTGATAACTGACCCTGTGATAACTGACCCTGTGATAACTGACTCTGTGATAACTGACCCTGTGATAACTGACCCTGTGATAACTGACCCTGTGATAACTGACTCTGTGATAACTGACTCTGTGATAACTGACTCTGTGATAACTGACCCTGTGATAACTGACCCTGTGATAACTGACTCTGTGATAACTGACCCTGTGATAACTGACCCTGTGATAACTGACCCTGTGATAACTGACCCTGTGATAACTGACTCTGTGATAACTGACCCTGTGATAACTGACTCTGTGATAACTGACTCTGTGATAACTGACCCTGTGATAACTGACCCTGTGATAACTGACCCTGTGATAACTGACCCTGTGATAACTGACTCTGTGATAACTGACCCTGTGATAACTGACCCTGTGATAACTGACTCTGTGATAACTGACTCTGTGATAACTGACCCTGTGATAACTGACCCTGTGATAACTGACCCTGTGATAACTGACCCTGTGATAACTGACTCTGTGATAACTGACCCTGTGATAACTGACCCTGTGATAACTGACTCTGTGATAACTGACTCTGTGATAACTGACTCTGTGATAACTGACCCTGTGATAACTGACTCTGTGATAACTGACTCTGTGATAACTGACTCTGTGATAACTGACTCTGTGATAACTGACCCTGTGATAACTGACCCTGTGATAACTGACCCTGTGATAACTGACTCTGTGATAACTGACCCTGTGATAACTGACTCTGTGATAACTGACCCTGTGATAACTGACCCTGTGATAACTGACCCTGTGATAACTGACCCTGTGATAACTGACCCTGTGATAACTGACTCTGTGATAACTGACCCTGTGATAACTGACCCTGTGATAACTGACTCTGTGATAACTGACTCTGTGATAACTGACCCTGTGATAACTGACCCTGTGATAACTGACCCTGTGATAACTGACTCTGTGATAACTGACCCTGTGATAACTGACTCTGTGATAACTGACCCTGTGATAACTGACCCTGTGATAACTGACTCTGTGATAACTGACTCTGTGATAACTGACTCTGTGATAACTGACCCTGTGATAACTGACCCTGTGATAACTGACTCTGTGATAACTGACTCTGTGATAACTGACTCTGTGATAACTGACCCTGTGATAACTGACCCTGTGATAACTGACCCTGTGATAACTGACTCTGTGATAACTGACTCTGTGATAACTGACCCTGTGATAACTGACTCTGTGATAACTGACCCTGTGATAACTGACTCTGTGATAACTGACTCTGTGATAACTGACTCTGTGATAACTGACCCTGTGATAACTGACCCTGTGATAACTGACTCTGTGATAACTGACTCTGTGATAACTGACCCTGTGATAACTGACTCTGTGATAACTGACCCTGTGATAACTGACTCTGTGATAACTGACTCTGTGATAACTGACCCTGTGATAACTGACTCTGTGATAACTGACCCTGTGATAACTGACTCTGTGATAACTGACCCTGTGATAACTGACCCTGTGATCGACGTTCAGCTCAGGGGTAGAAACAGAACAAGACATTGATATTTAGATTGTGACACTGTATTTGTATCAATATGCCAATATTTTGAAAGGCTTTTAATCATATATTGTTCAATTAGTTTTTTAGGATTAAAGGTCATTTTAAGATTCTAGATTCTTCTTTTAGAACCTTGACATGTTTGGACTGCACTCCTCAGAAGGTTCCCGTGGTTACTGCGACATATCTGCTCAACTGGTTTAAATGGATTTTGGCGCTGTCTTCCTACTTGGAGCCGTAGGAGGACAGCGCCATCTGTATCTCAGATATGAAAAAGTTGGTACGCTCCTCCCGATTTACAGTTTGGTGGGATCTTGGTGTTTCCGGATCTCGATGGCCTGATCCAACAATGACTGTCCCATATGTGGTTCTTGCTTGTTGTGGTCAGAAAACGTGAGCTGTTGTTGTGCTGCTTGTTGCGCACCAGGCTGTATTTCATATCTGAAATATATGAATATACTGTATATACTGTATTTCATATCTGAAATATATGAATATACTGTATATACTGTATTTCATATCTGAAATATATGAATATACTGTATATACTGTATTTCATATCTGAATTATATGAATATACTGTATATACTGTATTTCATATCTGAAATATATGAATATACTGTATATACTGTATTTCATATCTGAAATATATAAATATACTGTATATACTGTATTTCATATCTGAAATACAGTTCTGAAGAAGTCAGACTTATATTATAATGATTGATGTTCTTCTCTCAGTGTGTGGCGTCACTGTGCACAGCCACTGTCAGGACGGCTGCCCAGACTGTTCCAAAACCAAGCACAGGGTAAGTCCCACTGACAGGACGCAGGGCAGTTGATATGACACTTGTTCTTTTAGACTTCCCTGAATTATTGAGACAAGACAGCGTCTCACACTCTTACTTTCCACATTTAACACAAATAGAACAAAACACAAAACGACCAGAGTATAAATTGAAAGAAAAACACAAGTAGATTTTAACTAAATATAAATAAAAACAAAATCACTGCATATTTTAAATTAAAATAAATGAATTATAATAAAACTCCTTTGGTCCAAAGTAGGTTAAATTTGTCAATTTCCACATTAAGTCTGAATGTCATTCTTTCCATTTGTCTAATGTCATACACAACATCAGTCCTTTGGATGTTTGTGTCATCCACCTCTTTGTTATGGCCTTTATTCCTCACCAAAAGTACATTCCAGACGTATCCATTTGCCCAGATACATAGTTCCAAAGTTGAGAGGAACGGCAAAGTCAAAAACAGTCTGCAGTGCGCAGTTCATTTCAGTCCAACAGCACGGCCCAAAACACATTGTAGTTTTCCTGCCAAACTCCAACAGTATTTCCCTGTGAATAAAGTGCATTTTTGACACGGTGTTATAAAGAAACGTGACAAATTTGAAACATGTGATTTTGTGGTTCTCCACTGAGAAATACACATTTTCCCATTCATTATCAGTCAAATTAAAGTGACCTTCTCTTTCCCAGTTACTTTAATATATTTAGTAGGGTGGCGGCATGAATCATCAATACATTTATATCATTTTGATATTATTCCCGTTACGATTTATAAGCTTTAACCAATAATTCAATCAGAGGCGTCGCTTTGTTTCATTTCTTGGTTGTAATAACTCATTTGTAAATATCTATAAATCTATCTGATGAAAAGCATGTATACCTTTTGTTGTCCTGATTTTAAATCTCAAATATATGCTATTAGGTATTACCTCACGCTCCTTTTCCCTCTGATAGTTTGAACCAGAAATGTGGCTTTTTGCCTTGTCATAAAAATGTGGAGTTTGTTTTATTCCTCTCGTCAAACGAGACCATGAGACAGAACATTCATTTTTATGCTTTCAATCCTTAGACTTGGACTTAAGTATCTTAAGAGATTCCATTTTCAAGATATTTTTTAATAGTAGTAAAAAGAGGGGTATAATTTTTCTCCAAAATTGTTGATAGATCTTTATGTAGGACCACACCCAAATATATCAGTTTGTCATTTAAATTGACTTGTCTTTCTAAAGGGCAAAGAGGGTCCCCAAAAAGAGTTTAAAAATTTTTTTTTTGTATACTTAGTCTATATGCAGACACTGGGCCCATTTTTTTAAAGTAATTGCATCATTGAGATATAAATGTCTGGTTTGGTCAAATATAATAGAACATGGTCTGCGTAGCAGCCAACGTTATGTTCCATCTGATTGATTGAAACACCATGAATTGTTTTGATTGTCTAATTTATTGGGCCAGTGACAGGAGAGGGGACCAGGCACAGCCCTGTCTCACTCCTCTCCAGAGTCACTCTGTCAGGGGGCCATTGATTTTAATTCTTGATGTTGGACCATCGTAAAGAGCCACAATATTTTTTACAATGAAGTTGTCTATTTGAAATGTGTTCAGCGCCTCAGATAAATGAGGCCAGATAAAAGAATCTTTTCAAACTAATGATCACAGCTTTGTCTGGTCGTTTTCTACATGGTTCATTCTGTGAAGAGATTATCTTATGTTATCCTGTGTTTGTCATCTGCTATTAAATTCTGTCAGATCATTTGTTCCATTCTTTGAGACATAATCAAGGTGTTTATCCACATTCAGTCAACCACAGAAGCAAAAGCTCACACACATGTGAAATTATTTAATTTCCATATTTACAGGCCAAACCTGCCATAATAAACTCCTCCCTGCAGAACGACACAGGGAAGATTAAAGGTAAGACTTGGCATTCTTACTTTTTGTAAGTGTTTTTAGTACTGACTGTGTATTTTCTTCCGGAAGCTCGCAGGATCCCAGAGAGACCCAGCTCTGCCGTGTATCCATCAGACAGCTTCCGGCACTCCATTCTGGGCTCCTGTCGTGGGAGGGGCCTGTCTCTCTCTAAGAGTGTCTCCTCCAATAATATTGTTGGGTAAAGATAAGACAACCTTTATTTGTCCCACAATGGGAAAATTACAGGGCAATGCACTTGTGGACACTTGATCGTCTTGATCGTGGGAAGTCATCATAGAGTGAATCTTTCATTTTTAATTTCATTCTTATAGTTTAAAGTTAACGGGGTTGACTTAGTTTAAATGTTGCGCCCAATAACTTTTCTAGCGGAGAGTTTTTCTCCTTGGAGATGATTTTTCACAGTATAGCATTAAACTTTTCTATCTGTGTAGAGGGGATCTGTGTAGAGGGGATCTGTGTAGAGGGGATCTGTGTAGAGGGATCTGTGTAGAGGGATCTGTGTAGAGGGGATCTGTGTAGAGGGATCTGTGTAGAGGGATCTGTGTAGAGGGGATCTGTGTAGAGGGATCTGTGTAGAGGGGATCTGTGTAGAGGGATCTGTGTAGAGGGATCTGTGTAGAGGGGATCTGTGTAGAGGGGATCTGTGTAGAGGGATCTGTGTAGAGTGGATCTGTGTAGAGGGATCTGTGTAGAGGGATCTGTGTAGAGGGGATCTGTGTAGAGGGGATCTGTGTAGAGGGGATCTGTGTAGAGGGATCTGTGTAG